>NW_024882369.1:0-305000 GCF_019059575.1 Amphibalanus amphitrite
GGCTGGTGGGGGGGTAATGTTCCCCCCGTTATCTCCCGAACTAATGGTCGGATTTGGAAAATTCAAACGCCACTCGAAAGCTCTCATCACGAACTACTAAAAACATGTACTTAATTTAAAGTTTGAGGTCAAGGTCAAGGTCAGGTCAAGGGTACAAATTGCAAGTTTCTACAGTATCGGCCTTGCACCGTAGTTGCCGAAGAATGGAGTCATGGACTGAGACTGATCGCCCAAAAGTGTTCTTAGGCTACCAAGACAATATTCGTTGCATACATATCATTCAGAGGTCAAGGTCAAGGTAAGGTCAGGTCAGGTCAGGTCACCAAAAACAAAATATAGAAAAGGGCATGTGCGACACATGTTTATGGGTCATTTTACTCATAGAATTCAATAGGCACACTCAATAAGTGATATGGACCACCTCTGGATGAATTTCAGGTCGAGGTCAGGTCAAGGTCAGGTCAAGTGAGGTCAAATTTTGAAGTTGGTTGTTAAGGCCTAAAAAGGTGTCTATCTGATGCAGTTTTTCACGGCGAATCGAATGGTGCTATTTTTGTTTTCGTACGAGGTCTAAAACTTCCAAAAAAATCATTTTTCAAAAAAATTGTGTGTCGTGACTCGTGACGTCATAAAATTTTGAATAACTCCCATATTTTTGAACCGATTCTTCTAAAATTTTGTATGTAGGTGCACATAGACCACTTCTCTGACATATATTCCGGTTTTTTCGATAGACTCAAAATTTTGGATTTTATAATGATTTTCCCAAAAAAGTCAGTTTTTTGAAAAAAATTAGGCCAAAATCCAAAATTTTCAAAAAAAACGAGATAGCCATTTGATAGACAAAGTAAAATTACGTATAACCATTTTTGTTACGTCTTGATTCCTTTAAAAATGAAGATGTTAGTGGCGTTTGAACTTTTGCCGTTTTTGAGGCGAAAATGGCGAACATGACGTCACTAAAACGTCAATTTCTCAAAAAAATTCCGACGGATTTCGCTCAAATTTTCTGGGAACGTGCCAAATTGATGTAAGAAAAGGTACAGAAAGTTTGGCGGCGCTGCGCGCCGCCGTTTTTGAGATATCGCAAAAATTCGCGAGGGGGGGGGGGGTAAAATTTACCCCCCCCCCAGCCCGGCGCGGGTTAATGCATATTTAACAATTTACCTGCCCTTTTTCACAGAACTGCATAAAATGGTTACGTCGGAACATCACATCAACAGCTCCTCTCAAACGTTTATAATCCTGAGTAGATCGAAGCTATTGCGATTTAATGAGCATAAAGGACTGATAGCGTTTCAACTTTCAACGCAATCGCTCTGGCAATTAAAATTATTGCAGACTTACGACACGATTTTGGAAGAGCAGGGAACAGTTGACTTGGAATTATGGATGACCCAACTAACCTAATGCAGCCGTATGCCAAGCGGGTGTACGGCATACGAAAATGTCGAGAACGATGCAGTAATATAATGTGATAAGCCTTTTCTTTTACAATACATTGACCAACCGCACTGGATACACAAGAACTAGAGGCGTTCCGATCACCGCGGCAACTTGTGCACTGTGCAGCTCCCAGCATTGGCCTTTGGGCAGCACTTCTCGCCTGCTGGACACCTGACACTCACAGCCCCACCGAACGTCCTATCGCCGACCGCACCTCAGTGCACCAGTGCACTCATTATCGCTCCCGTTTAGCATAATTTCGGTCATTAGCATAGCGCACTAGGGTGGCCTGGAATTCCGTGAGCGGTGCGATCCCCCTAGACCATAACTGAACCACAGTCAGGGTATGAACCAGAGCACCTTATACCGAAGGCGGATATCCCCACGGAGGGCTAATTAAAACGGAACAATGGCCTCAGTTTGAAATTCGGGCCAACAATGCTGTCCTGAACGCTCCAGCTTCTAGCCAAACGGTCATTCCGGTATTCCACCATTTTTCCTCCTCTCTCTCGCCCTACCCCGCCTCTCTCTCTCTCTCTCTCTCTCTCTCTCTCTCTCTCTCTCTCTCTCTCTCTCTCTCTCTCTCTCTCTCTCTCTCTCTCTCTCTCTCTCTCTCTCTCTCTCTCTCTCTCCCTTCCTCTATCTCTGCCTCTATTTCATCCCTGCCTATTTCATTTGCGTTTCTCTTTCCCTGATATCGCATGATTCCACCGTTCCTCCACCATTCCACCCCTTCCCCCTCGTGCAGATGGCACTTACCTACTAAGCAGCGCAGCTCCCCTCCACCCCGGTAGCAGCATCTGCCCTGACAGTATCAACACTGCAGTGTTTGATGACAAGATAGAACTGAATAAGCGAGTCGCGAGTAAACATAGCGAGGAACATGCCTACAGTTGATCCCGTGTAACCAGTGCTCCAACGATAGAATGCCGCGAGATCAGATGGCTCTAGTCTAACAGAAGATAGCTAGACCAGTTGCATGCCGCAATGCAGCGAGAAATGCTAGCAAATGGAGCACGTCTTTTGGAAAATGCTTGTAATTTGTCGCTGTCGACGCCGTTAGACACATTTTTTATGCCCATTGTTAGATATACAAATCATAACCAGCGCTGACAGCGTAAAGTTGCAGCGATTGCCACTGCTCGCTGGTGATTACTATGGGTCTTGAATTATATCCGCAACCACGCTAATTGCCTAGACGGACCGAACGGTATGCATTGGTGCAGTGGCGAGAAGCCAAATATGTAAATCTGTATCAAAACAGCATTTTTAGTAGTGAAATGTCTATTCGCTGATTTTATATTCAGGCATGCATGGGTCTCCTACTAAACATTTTTCCATTTTGTCGCAGTTTAGGGATTCTCGGAACGTTAAATGTTGCATGCATTCGATGTTTAATCATAAATTCCAGAGTTATTAGCCATTTTTATTCTGAGGCCTGATCGGTTGAACATACATCCCGCCATACAGCGTCATGCCTCTCAATCGGTCTATTTATACGGGAGCCTGCTGCCTAGTATTCTATGACAGTAACTGGCCCGAGACCGGGACGGTCCCAGCCCATCCCGAGGGGAGGCGCTGCGATACGAGATGAAAACAAGGGCTGGCAGCGCGCCCTCCACGGCTGGGATGGCTCTGCCGGGCAGCAGCACTCCGGCACGCACAAACAGACACAACGAGGTCCCACAGGAAACTCTCCCGGGCAGACGAGTACATCAATTTGTAATGATACATCCTAAACAGGCAAAACAAGAGCAGGGACACGAGAAGCGTATGCGGAGGGTGAAGTTGATGTCATTGAGATCTTTGATGCTGGGTGAAGGGGCTTGAAACTTATCTTCGGTATAATTTGGTACGGCTGATATCTATAATTAAAGGGACAGTATCATCGAAAAAAAAATCCATGCATGGAGCTGATTTTTTTTTTTACTAGCATTTCTTATTTTTCTGAATCAGAAAAACATAGTTTGAGGACCGAACTCGGTGAAAAATATTGCAACCACATTTCATTTTCATGATTCATTTTCATGAGCGAACCACCACTATACAAGCATGGCCGCCAGTTTGGAAGCATGCAAAATTACTACAGAACTGGCGCAGATAATACATTATTGACGCTACGCTTACGCGGTCGTTCTTCTGATTGAGTTGTCCTTAGGGAGAGGTAGCCTTAGGTATTGCCTATAAAAATATAACGTGACAATTGGAGGGAGTGACAACTGGACGTGACAATTGACAATGGGAGAAAATATCACGTGACAATCACGTGATAAACGTTATACATTGGAGGGAGATTGTGATTCAAGCTGGAGGAATTCCTTTGTTGAGCCGCTAGAATCCGAAGGAAACAGCGGAAATTGCCTACGACTATTTAATGAATTTAACGGTGATGAATAAGTGCGAAAAACGTTTTGGCTTTATAAAATTTGATGAAATGACCAGGGTAAAAGTTTTATTACTGGCGGTCAATTCAAAACGGCGTAAACATTTAAACAGTGAAGGTAGTGAAGCACGATTCAAAGTGTAGTACACCTTTCGTACTTTGAGCGGCGATAGCGGGATAACGGTGTGGAGCTTCGAGGATCGGTCTTCAGTTCCCGGACCAGAAAGGTGGGGCCTATGCAATGTCAAATTTCATCAAAATGGTGATACTGTCCCTTTAATCTATGATCGCTGGGCACTGGGCAGACGCTGACAGCATGGCTAGGTGGGCGAAGAATAGGTCTGAGTAGCAGGTGTCACAACAGCCGTGGATATTACTTTCGGCCCTTTCCTGTGATGGCTGTATGAATAGTTCCCGTCAACAAGCCTGCTCGCTCAGCGCATACTGCTGGAAAAGGAAATCAATGAAAAATGTAGACAAGAGAATAGACAGAGGGTATACGTACCTACCGGGAGAGACAGAAGGGAGACGGGAATATGCGGACGAGAGGATCGAGTCACTCGCGGTGACCTAACATCAATCTGCAGGTCAATCCCATCAGCCTGCGCCGGCTCCCAACTATGCGGAATCGTTCCGCAGAATGGGCGGCAGGGTGCGATATTGGCGCCGCCGAGACGTGCGGCTGCTCAGCAGTGGGGCCGAGCCATTGATTGGAGACCATAGACCGCGACTGGGCGCGGAAAGTTAGCCGGGGCAGGCCGCCCTCGGCTGATTGGTATTCCACGTTAGGAGCGACTAGATGATCGCCTGCCTGGCTCGAGACTGGCGCCTCGGGAGCGATATTCTGCAGAGTGACGTGAAACAGATCTTCGACTGGACGGAGCAGCTGCCATATTCCGAGAAAATTGGGGCACAAAATGGTTCTATTAAAAACCAAAGCTTGTTATTAAGCTAGGAGCTGCAGGCAATGCTTGTCATTTGTCTAATTTCATTCATTCATTCAGTCATTCATTCATTCATTCATTCATTCATTCATTCATTTTACTGCTAGTGTCAAGAAAATGTGAACGTCTAAAAACATTATTTTCTTCCATGCGATCAGCAAGCAAATCATCATCGCTGTAGACTACTGTCATCCAAGGATTTATGTCGAGCGCGACGGTTTTCAAGAGTCACCGATTACTGCCCTGGGGGAAATGCGAGCGTGGCGATCGGCTTTTAAGCCTTTCTTTGTCAGATCTCCACTTCCTCTGCCCTGGTCCCTGGCGCCGGTCACCCCCTGCTGTCAGCGCCTGTGCGCGGCACGCTGCCGAGCCAGCAGCCGCTCTGAGCCAAGCTCCCGACTAATGCCGTAAGCCGACCATCGTCTCTCGCGGCTCATCAATAATGCCCCGTGAGCTCCAGCAGCCCCGGAGCGGGCACAATCCCTGCCGCGATGACTCCGCACTGCACACAAGCCCTCCGCTCAGGTCCGGCCGGCGCAAATTTACATGTTTGGATCAATTCGTCCCGTACGGCCAGCGGCTGTAATGGACCATCGAAAGGGATACTCTCCAGCCTCTGAGCCCCAGCACGCTCTTAGAATCCATTTCCGAGTAGTGTGAGCCGATTATGGCATGACCATCGGCTTATCATCTTCCTTTGTTTAGGAAATCAACTGCTGACGTGATAGCTTCACGCTTAAATTGCTCTTTATTATCAAATATTTGTTCATGACAGGAGGGGGGCTGACGCGTGGGGAGCGGGGGGCTGGCGCGTGCCGGCCGGGCCCCGCGCATACTCTTCAAAGGAAAGCAGGCAGTGCGGCGCGGCACAAACTCTGATATTAGGAATATCAATCACAGATGGACGGGACGAAAGGGGGCGACGGCGACAGCGGCGGCGGCGACGGCGGCGGCGACTGCCGGGGTTTTGTTCGGCCGACCGCGGGAGCCGGGGAGTCCGCCGACCGGGAGACAGGCCGCTTCCTGCGGGACGGCGGCCCGTGTTGTGTTCCTCGCCGCGGCAAGCGATGTGAGATGAAGCGAGGAGATAGGCGCTGCGCTGTATGTGTGTGTGAGAGGGGGCTCGGGGTTGAGGGGTCTAGCAGAGAGGGGGCTTGGGGAGGGAGAGCCTTACAGTGAGATGCTCTCGGTATGACGCTGGAGCGATGCTTATTCATCGCACACTGCATCTCGTGTCCTGCTAACATGGATGTAGCAGAATTCAGTGTCAAGTAAAAATTCAGGCCTAGGCTGAAAATTGTTTGTTAGCCCTATATTGCAGACATGTGGGCTCCCTTAGCGCAGCGTTTTAATGGCGCTCGCGATGTGATGACACTGTGTAACTAGTAACTACTTAGCATTCCACAAAGATGGTGCGGCGCACAGCGTTTCGGTAACGTGACATTTGCCAGGACCAGGGACGTACTCAAGGGGAGGGTAGACGCCCCCCCCCCTTCGGGTTTTCAGGGCCCCCGGATGGGATCAGGGCCCCGTGAGCCGAAGGCCCACGTTAGCCAAAATCAAGTCGCGGGTGGACGAAATTCACGGGAATCCCAAAAATCACGTCAAGACATTCAGGGCCCTCTGGCCAGCCTGACAGCTAGGGTTCTTTTTACTACCTGGGGCTCCTGTGAATAACCGTTAGTGTTTACGTCCGACCGCTAGGGCCTCTCTGACTCCTCAGTAGAGAGGAAGCCCTCTGTAGGTAGGAGGCCCTCTGTAGAGAGGAGGCCCTTCTGTAGAGGAGGCCCCAGTAGAGGAGGCCCCTGTAGAGGAGGCCCTCTGTAGAATGGAGGCCCACGGGATTCCTCCCCCTTGGCCAAATCCTAGGTACTAGGCCATGACATGGGGTATGCGACATTATCTTGGAGTGCAACACTGCCACTGCTTAAAATATCAGGCGACTTTTGGATGGCTAAAAAAACACTGCAGGGCGTATAAAAGTTCTGATTCTTTTCAGACGCGCAAAATAGTGTCAAACAAGGATTAGCGGATGCCGTCCTCCCACTTCAACTCAAGGGATCATCGTCAAAGGCAACACAAACCGGGTAAACATTCCATGCGCTTTATTAGTCATTGCACAGTGGGAACTGTCGGCTACATATGTCATCACTGCAGTCTGCATGTATAGGGAGATATCAAAGCAAATGTTATTTAATTTCTTCTTGCTTGAGATGGAATGAAATTAGGTACTGCGCATTCACTTCATAGCAGATACCTACTTGCTACGAAACTTGATTCTAGAATAACTAGTTGTGACTGATGCAAAACCTACAGTTCTCTGTCCAAGAAGAACTTGACTTGCTCCTCCGTCCGAAGAACTCGAGGCTGCTTGAACTGATTCATAGTGGTCTGAGTGGTATCAAAGACGTGTTGACGATAGGCAGCAAAAGTACCCGGCTGAACACGCACCACCCTCATCGGACCAATCGAGGACTTGACGCGGAACGACCGGTACACAAAGTGCTCTAGCTGCAGGGTGGCGTCGATGTCATCAATTCGCTGTGATGGCAGCGAGGGTCCGGAGAGCTCGAGCAGCACCAGATAGTAGGGAGGCGAGCCAGCCAAGTCGGCCGACCGACCGTCGGCAGCGACTGGATCCAGCACGCTCTCAGCAGTGGTGAAGTCCACCAGCTGGTGGTCCGGCCACCCGTCGACGGCCCGTCGCAGCGCGCCCGTGAACGCCGCCTCCGACACTTTCTCCATGTGCACGTTGAGCATCTGTTTGGCGCGGAACTGGAAGTCGACGGTGGGCGTGCCGTGGTAGGAGCCGACCACGCGCACCACGTCCCCCATCCGGTACCGGTACAGACCGGTGGCGTTGGTCAGCACCACCTCGTACAGCTTGTCCATCTTGACCTCTGATGCCAGCAGTGGAGTGGCGCCCTCCTCCGCCTCCCCAGACTCGTCCACAGGCAGGAACTCCACGAAGTCTGCTTCAGGCACTAGGGCATACTCCGGCTGCTTTCCGGGCTCGTTGACATTGACGCCAATGGCACCTTCGGAGGCACCATATACTGCAGAGGCAATGTGCAAGTGTCCAAGGTACTTTTTGCACCTTTCACTGTACACAGCCATCGAAGTTCCGGAGGACAGGGCCATTACCATATGCACGTTAGGGAGAACCCTTGGCACGATTCCGTCAAAGCCTCGTTCGAACTCCTTCTGCAACTCAGCGGCCCTTTCGGAGTCGGGGCTGAGGAGGGAGTCGATTGCCTTTCGCTGCTCTTCAGTGATATCCAGTGCCGGACTGAGTCTGCCACACCGGACGTCATTGACAATAACAGGCCAGTTTCGCTCCAAAAATTGCAGCTGGTTCCACAGACTGAATGAGAATCCCGCCTCCCAGAAATAGACATCGCGATCCCTGAGGGCGAGCACGAATGCCACATGCATCGCCTCTGCCTCCTTCCTGATGATGTTGGTCTCAACAGGCATTGTATACTGAGAAGAGAGTACTTTACTGGTGAGCCGGTGTGCCGAACTTGGTCCGATTTTCACACCCGTTGACGTGTACCTCCATCGAGGCGCGCATGGGAAAGTCGCCACTTTGTACAAGTTCCAGGGAAAGTAGTACTTGCCGATGAAGCCGTACATACAGCCCACTAGGGGAGAGCGGGGCCAGTTGAACCACTTTTTATATATTGACATGCACAGCGAGATCTAGTTGTCATATCGAAAAATGCACAATGCCATGAAAAATATGCTCTTTTGGCTTTATTTTAAGATATGTAAAATTATTTTTCAAACATCTTTTGCTGCCAAACGCATGCTTTTAAAACAGCTCTACGCCCGTTTCAAATGACCCCGATGCGAGGGTCAATTGAACCAGCCCATGGGGTCAATTGCACCTATCCTTAACAATGGGATGTTTTCCTCTTTAAGGCCACTTTCTTAAGGAGATATTTTGTCCGGTTTACTTTTCCAAATGCTACATTCAATAGGTCGTTGGAAAGCTAAAAGTGCAAAGTTCCTCATAATAGGTGACATAAAGTACACAGACTATGGTAAAATGGGTGGATGAGGAAAATGAGAAATATCTCAGGCTATAGTGTGCTTTCAAGCAAAAGGCTGGAGAAAAAGGGGTCAAAAATTGAGCTCTATTAAACTACTATTTCAGTTTAAAAGCTCATTTCAAAGGTGGACTATTTCCTTTAATGTTTACAGTCCCTGATCAATAACCATTGCAAAGGTCACCGGGGTCCATTGAAACGGCCTGTGGCCCTGTTTCAACTGACCCTCAGAGAAGCGTTTCAATTGACCCCATACGCTCCCGCCATCTCGCACGCGCCGTAAAGCACTTGTCAAACGAGCTGGAGGGACGGCATCATGCTGAATGAAGGGCCAAATAAGGTGTTATTCCGGAGCCAGGAGTTCTTCTTTCAGCAAACAAAGGTATATGAGATATCACAAAATATTCATAAAAACGATTTATCCCAAACGCCCCTCAAAAACACAAAAACAAGTGTCAAATCAAAATTACCGTCCGTTTGCTGCTCAAACGCCGTTGACAAAGGAAGTGGTCGAGCGCGGATGCGCAGTGGTGTCGGCAACGCCATATGTTGCATACTGTTGAAAATAAAGCCATGTTTCATCTGACCCCGTGTTTCAACTGGCCCCGCTCTCCCCTACTTTCAGGTATTGCTCTTTGAAACCTGTTTTCGTCATCGGGATGTACTTGCTGACACCGGTGGTCCCAGAGGAACAGCAGAACATGGCAAGCTCCTGGCCCGGACCGAAGAGGGCTCGCACGTCTCCTTGCATTGCACGTTCAATGTAAGACTTGTAATGACTGTAGTCGGTAACCGGGTGTAGACGGCGGAAGTCCTGAAAATAAGAAGACGGAATAAGAAACCCGCCTAAATAGCATAATGGGCGGGTGTTGGCTCAGCTGCGTTCCTCCCATGATATCATATCGGTTGGTCTCTCTAGAGCAAATGATCTTGTTGGTTTGGTTTACCTATGGATTATGGCTTTCCATGATGTTCTTCGACGTAACTAGCGTCCCGACATGGGTTATTTGATTCTGGAGTTCGTAGGCATCATGAGAAGCATAGGTAATCGTTTAGTATACATACCTCGAGTGAGCGAATATCTGCAAAGCTGTGATGTCGTCCGTATTCACTATCGGCGTGGGTCTTCACGACTTTCAGAACGAATCGCTCCTGTGCGCCACGAAGGTCCGAGTACTTGGCGCTGACTTTCATCCAGTTGTACCAGCCCACCAGTTGGCAGTAGCGACGCACCAGGTACATCAGAGCCAGGGAGCGCCAGGTGTGAAAGCGTGATCGAGGCAGCAGAGCCAGGTCGACTGCTACTGTCATTAACAGCGCCACGACGCCTGGAGACACAAAAGGCACTGGTCTTAACCATGCATTGTCCGCTGCTGTGATACTTTTTGTGACAAAGCGGAAGCCCAATGAATGCCAAAAACTTTGAACCAACAAATCATACAATCGTTTGGGTTTTCTTGGCTTACTTTAGGCTGATGTTCTTGTTTTATTATTGGAGCCATCTCCTTGAAACGTTTAGAAAGGAAAATCAGCACCGAACGATTACACTGATTAAGTACCTATAAGCGTACTTCGAATTGTATAAGCGTCATTCGAATCGAATGTATCTCTTTTATGTAGGCAGTGGGCTAGATTTGCACTTCTGCAGGTCTGCAAGTAAACGAGCATGAGCATTACTGTTGAAGTGGCTCTTGCACTCTCGGGTACTCACCGGAAAACAGCCAAAACATCACTGTTGCCAGGCACCCTCCCATTCTTGTTCTTCAAAGATTCGCTCTTTTATCTCAAAGCTGTGATGCTGCACCCATTCCAATGTCAGCTGCCAGGTCCTGAGGCGCTCTGTTGTCACGGGCCTGTGCGTTACCAGGTAACCTGCGCTGACCGAATACCACCCATCAAAAGCTTTTGACAAGCGACAACTGATGTTTGGCTAAGGAGTGCTTTGTATGGTAAAAAGACACTACTTAACTGTCACGATTTGGCAGTTTTACTGAGCGGATCATTGGAGACTGAACAATCACTACGGCCACCGAGGACTCACTAAACGAATCGAATAAGCGAACATCGCTACATTATCTAAATACAGGGCAGCGACTGATAGCTTGTCGCTTATCTCGCTTCGAGAGCAGATAGAGGGCCGAGTATTGGTTAGAGCAGCGACTGCCAAGATAGCATTAGTGGGACCCTGTGTAATGTTCTCAAATCGTCCATTCTCAAAGAACACAGAGCTCAGTGAAACGTGTATTGCGGCACATACGCGAAATGCATAAGCAGCTGATGCATCCCGCAAGCATCCAAATCACCACCGTGCCATTTATGCATTAGCAAGACATTCATCAGTACCTACCTAGCTGAAGATAGGCCAATCAGCAAATGTGTATAGCCAAGCGGAGTCAAAGTAAAATATCAACAGCATTACGAGTAACTAAAATGACTAGGCGTAGATGGAACGGCACCTAAAACTCTCTATCCAAGAAGAACTGAACTTGCTCCTTTGTCCGCAGAACACGAGGCTGCTTGAATTGATGCATGGTGGTCTGAGTAGTATCAAAGACGTGCTGACGATAGGCAGCAAAAGTGCCCGGCTGAACACGCACCACCCTCATCGGACCAATCGAGGACTTGACGCGGAACGACCGGTACACAAAGTGCTCTTGCTGCAGGGTGGCGTCGATGTCGGCAGTTTGCTGTGATGGCAGCAAGGGTCCGGAGAGCTCGAGCAGCACCAGATAGTAGGGAGGCGAGCCAGCCGAGTCGGCCGACCGACCGCTGGCGGCGGCTGGGTCCAGCACGCTCTCAGCAGTGGTGAAGTCCACCAGCTGGTGGTCCGGCCAGCCGTCGACGGCCCGTCGCAGCGCGCCCGTGAACGCCGCCTCCGACACCTTCTCCATGTGCACGTTGAGCATCTGTTTGGCGCGGAACTGGAAGTCGACGGTGGGCGTGCCGTGGTAGGAGCCGACCACGCGCACCACGTCCCCCATCCGGTAACGGTACAGACCGGTGGCGTTGGTCAGCACCACCTCGTACAGCTGGTCCATCTTGACCTCTGAGGCCAGCAGTGGAGTCGCGCCCTCCTCCGCCTCCCCAGACTCGTCCACAGGCAGGAACTCCACGAAGTTTGCCTCAGGTGCTAGGGCATACTCTGGCTGTTTTCCGGGCTCGTTGACATTCACGCCAATGACGCCCTCTGAGGCAGCGTACACGGCGGAAGCGATGTGCAGGTGTCCAAGGTACTTTTTGCACCTTTCGCTGTACACAGCCATCGAAGTCCCAGAGGACAGGGCAGTCACCATGTGGACGTTAGGGAGAACCCTTGGCACGATTCCGTCAAAGCCTCGTTCGAACTCCTTCTGCAACTCAGCGGCCCTTTCGGTGTCGGGGCTGAGGAGGGAGTCGATTGCCTTTCGCTGCTCTTCAGTGATATCCAGAGCCGGACTGAGTTTGCCACACCGGATGTCATTGACAATAACAGGCCAGTTGCGCTCCAAAAATTGCAGCTGGTTCCACAGACTAAAGGCGAATCCTGCCTCCCAGAAATAGACATCGCGATCCCTGAGAGCGAGCACGAATGCTACGTGCATCGCCTCTGCCTCCTTCCTGATGATGTTGGCCTCAAGAGGCACTGTATACTGGCAGACGAGTACCTCACTTGATAGCTGGTGCGCTGAGCTTGGTCCGATCTTCACACCTGTTGATGTGTATCTCCAGCGAGGCGCACATGGGAAAATCGCCACCTTGTACAAGTTTCGAGGGAAGTAGTACTTGCCGATGAAGCCATAAACGCAGCCCACTACTTTCAGGTATTGCTCTTTGAAACCGGCCTTCGTCATGGGGATGTACTTGCTGACGCCGGTGGTCCCAGAGGAACAGTAGAACATGGCAAGCTCCTGGCCCGGACCGAAGAGGGCTCGCACGTCTCCTTGCATTGCACGTTCAATGTAAGACTTGTAATGACTGTAGTCGGTAACCGGGTGTAGACGGCGGAAATCCTGAAAGACAAACCAGGCTAAAATTAGCGCTACAGTGTACACTGTGCTTCAATTCTCGGTACAATTAATTGTAACGTGACTGTGAGGTTTGTGCCATTTTCAAGTGTTAAGTGTAAAGCTACAGGTTATCAAGTATGCCCAAAGGTTACAGGGCACAGGTTATCGTGAACGGTGCTCGAAGCATGCGACGCTTGACCTTTGCCCTGAGCTGGCGCCGTTGGCAATAACTGATCTTACATCAAGGATCTCGCTTAAGAAAAAAAAAACTTAGCGTACAATGAGATGTGTAATGTGTTGCTACCTGTATGTTACAATACTCTTCCGAAGATCCTACTGCAGTCGTTCTTAAAGGAAATGGTTCACTTTTAACATGGGGTTTTGAACTGGAATAGCAGTTCCGTATAGCTTGAGCTGAGACAAGTGCAAATCAGGAGCTTTTACGGCCCAATGATCACCCTAGGCAATGATATTCCATTTCGTCCCGAAAAAAGGTGCCTTGCTGAGGAATGTGTGCCTCGCAGGGACCATTTCCCTGTTTTAAAACTTACAAGTTCTTCCTATATTAAAATATATCATATAATTATTTTTTTATAAAAATGTCTTTGCCGATCAATTTTAAGCATAAAAAAATCATAAACCTATTACAAAAAACTAATTTCGTGATTTAAGATACGACTTCTCAGTCGCTCTTGTGTGAGCTAGAAGATATCGATATATGCATAGGCGCGGGAGCCGGGGGGGGGGGGCAGTGGGGGTAGCTTGCCCCCCAACTCTGGGGCCGTGGGGGCGGTGCCCCCACAGCTTTGAGACGGAATATCACACTTTTTTTGCAAATGTTTTCTTTTTTTGTTGAAAAAGCCGAGGGGTGAAAAATAAGTGGCCTAAAACCGGTGAGAAAACTAGATTTGGGGGTACCCTAGGTTGATCTCTATTATGGTGTGCCCCCCCCCCCCAGTCGGAAAGTAGTTCCCGCGCCCCTGGATATATGTTACGGCACACGAATAGACAATCAGTTTTGGGAATTACAAAACGCATTGGCTAAAATGCATTTTTATTTTCTACCATATTGTTGTACTTCAGCTCTGGATTCGTGGTTGTTTGACAGGGTGCGTTGCATGATCAATATCCAAAAATATTTGCTGGTTTGATGATGGATTACATACGCTAGGTAAGACGCGAAATCGAGTAGTACAAACCTCCAGAGAGCGAATATCTGCAAAGCTGTGGTGTCGTCCATAGTCACTGTCGGCATGGGTCTTCACGACTTTCAGAACGAATCGCTCCTGTGCGCCGCGAAGGTCCGAGTACTTGGCGCTGACTTTCCTCCAGTTGTACCAGCCCACCAGTTGGCAGTAGCGACGCACCAGGTACATCAGAACCAGGGAGCGCCAGGTGTGAAAGCGTGATCGAGGCAGCAGAGCCAGGTCGACTGCTACCGCCACCAACAGCGCCACGACGACTGGGAAGACAAAAGGCCGGTGTTAACCTGCCTTTACCATATTTTTTTTTTTTGCGACAAATCACGATATAAAAGGTAAAACTGAAACGTTGACCCTCGCGGGATGAAGTCATCTCCTTAAAACAAATGTGAATTGTTACACCTAAGTCCCTACTTATTACAGGCATGCTTTACATTGCCTTATCCCAGGCGCGGATCCAGGGGGGCGACGGGGGCGGCCGCCCCCCCCCCCCGACATCCGAAAAAGGCGCCCATAGCCCGCGGCAGAGAGGGCGCCCCGAGCAAAACAGAGGCGACACAGCAAAGGTTGAGCAGAAATAGGGCGCCTCCAGCAGAAGTTGGGCTCACCAAGCAGGAGAGCGACGCCCAATTGCCCATTCCCAGCAGATCAGAGTCGCCCCAGAAGCAGATGGGCGCCCCCAGCAGAAGAGGGGCGTCTTATTACAAGAATAAAAAGATGCCTTCTGTTCAAGAGGGGCACTCCTGGCAGGAGAGGTGTCCCCCTGAAGAGGAGCGACGCCCCAGCAAAAGTAGAGAGGCGCCCCCATTCCAAGAAGAAGAGGGGCGCCCTAACCGCAGATAGGCGCCCCAACAAAGAAAAAGAGAAGCCCCATAATAAAAAATGGGTGCCACTGGCAGAAAAGGGGCGCCCCCGGCAGCGGAGGGGGCCCAGCAGGAGAAAGGAGCCTCCAGCAGGAGACGGGCGCCCCAGCGTAGGGGGGCGCCCCAGCAGAAGAGAGGAGCCCCCTGCAGGAGAGGGGCGCCCTCAGCAGAAGAGGGGCGCCCCAGCAGAAGAGAGGCGCCACAGCAAAGGTTGATCAGAGATGGGGAGCCTTCAGCAGAGGTTGGGCTCGCCAAGCAGGATAGGGGTGCCCCATTGACAATATCCGTCAGAAGACAGACGCCCCAGCAGCAGATGGGCGCCCCCGGTAGAAGAGGGGTGCCTCATTACAAGAAGAAAAGGAGTATATTCTGCACAAGAGGGGCGCCCCTGAGGCAGCGGAAGGGCAACCCCAGCAGAGGGGCTGTGCCCCAGTAAAAGGAGAGTGGTGCCCCGCTCCGAGCAGAAGAGGGGCGCCCAAGCAAAAAGAGGAGCCCCATAAGAAGAAAAGGGATGCCTCTGGCAGGAGAGAGACGTCCCCCGCAGTGGAAGGGCGCCCCCCGAAGAGGCGTCTCTAGCAAAAGATAAGTGCCCCTGCAGGAGAGGGGCACCCCAGCAAAAGTTGGGCAGAAATGGGGCACCCCCAGCAGAATTTGGGGTCGCAGAACAGGAAAGGGCCGCCCCATTCACAGTAGAAAAGGGGACTCCCCAGCAGCAAAGGCGTGCCCTAACAGAAAAGGTGCACTCCCAGTAGAAGCGGGACGCATCAAGAAGAAGAGGGGCATTTCTAGCAAAAAAAAATGGGCGTCCCAGATAAGTGGGCCGCCTACAGCAAATTGGTCGTTCTTAGAAGAAATGAGGCGACTTCAGCAAAGTGAGCCTCCCCATGACGGATGGGCGATCCAAGCAGAGGTTGGGCGTAAATATCTTCAAAACGGCGGCGCTGCGCGCAGCCGTCTTAAAGATATTTGCGAAAAACCTAGGGGGACGTGACAACGCACGGCGTGGGTTTTAAACTCTCGATTTTGACGACGGTTTGGCGCCCCCGGATTGCCAGGTCGCCCCTATTTCAACTTGCCGCCCCCCCCCCCTCCCGAAAATTCCTGGATCCGCCCCTGCCTTATCCTTCCAGGCGGTGGGGGGGGGGGTATTTTTCTGCCCCCTCTTTAGTTTTTTTTTTCGATATATCTCCAGGACAGCTGCGCCGATCGTCACCAAACTTTCAGTACCTACCCTCCCGTGAATAGCTTTCACACATTGTGACCAAAAGTGGTTCCAAAGGCTTTGATACGTCGGCCGCTAATGACGTCGGAGTGTCCTCATTTCTGCCATTTTCGACCCAAAAAAGGTTTCGCGGGAAGAGCTGTCATGCCTACGGCTTTAGAGATACAGACAAGTGTTTTTAACCTAGCAGGTGTAGAATTAACAGGGCTACAAAACTGCTATTTCGGATTTTTGATTTCGCGGGAAGAGCTGGCAGGCCTACGGCTTTAGAGATACAGACAAATGTTTATAACATAACAGATGTAGAATTAACAGGGCTACAAAACTGCTATCTCGGATTTTTGAAATTATGGATTTTGACCCCAAAAAAATAAAAAGTATTTTTTTGAGTATAATAGGCAAAAAATCCAAAAAGTTTCTTTGAATTTCCAGAAAAAAAAACGGAGTATATGTAATAGCGTCTACCGTCTTCTATCCACATACCAAATTTGAGATCGATGCCTCTTTTTTGGCCAAGTTATAACGAAAAAAAAACTGCTCAAAGTTGATGACGTCAAACTAAATTTTTAGCAATTTTTACCACATAGCGCAAAACAAAGACCATCATTAGACTCTCCGTGACGAGCTGCATCGATTCAATACCCATTTTATGCAAAACTATCAACTTTGAAATTGGACCTTTTTGACCTGACATTGACTTGACCTCCACCTGAAAGTGACCTAAACCGTACCTGATGGTCTTATAACCAGCACCATTGAGTTGGAAATGAAACATTGGCCATAAAACATGCATCGTACAACCCTAAAGTTGGGTTCATGTGCTGACCCTTCGTGACCTGACCTGTGACCCGACCTGGTATTATCAGTGACCTCCAATAGCAATATATGTACATACTAGGCAACTGACGCCCTATCGCTGATTTTCGACAAAATGCGTTTTACTCAATGTTATAGCGGATTCCCTAGAAGAACCGTGAACGGCGAAATACTTTATCTTTGACCTGACCTGTGACGTCATCGGTGACCCCGAGGTCAATGAAATTGTAATTCCCTCAACAAATTTGACAGGGCTATCGAACACTGTTTGAACTTTACGGCTCCGTCCAGTAGTTTCGGAGATACGGGGAGGGAGGCAAAAAATGCCCCCCCCCCCCACCGCGCGGAAGGTGGCCGGGAGGCCCACCGCCCGCCTGGTTATAGAGCATTCTGAAACGGTTTTTTTCAGGGATGCGGAGCCGTGGAAATTTCAGACGGCTCCGGCTCCGGCTCCGGCTCCGGAGAAAAAAATCGGCTCCGGCTCCGGCTCCGGCTCCGGGTGAAATGTTATGGCGGCTCCGGCTCCGGCTCCGGCTCCGAGTAAAATGATCCGGCTCCGGCGGCTCCGGCTCCGGCGGCTCCGGCTCCGACTCAGTACATCCCCTATGCAATCAATTAAATACGGGTGGAAGAAAAATTGGATTGGTAATACGCGTTACTCTTTGCCATGACCGGCTCACCGCGTCCCCGCGCAAACGCACCTCGGAGAGAACTGGCAGAACAAAGGACTAGGAAGCGATGGCATTGGAAACGCAGTCGCCACGAATCGGAGTTCACTGAACCATCGTAAGCTGACACCCGTCTAGGCTGCATTGGGGGTGGGGGAGGGAAGAGACGGTGCTGGGAGTTGCAGTCCACTGCACTGGCTTCAAAACAATGGCCGTCACCTGATGACCGGTCCTCATGTTCTGGGGATGCATTAGACGTGGGGGGGGGGGGGGGGGAGGAGCAGACAGGAAGTTGATTGCATAATGCGTACTGTGGGATACTGGGGATATTCGGCTTTTTTCATTCACTTGATGGCCCATGACGTACTATTGGTCTCAAGATAAGGGCCACTGCGGTGAATACCCTTACCCTCGCCACAACTCGGGCCTAGTGCACCCCTCCTCCCAGCCAGCGCCACCCCCACTCGAGTTGTGGCGAGGGTGAGGGTATTCACCGCATCAAAACTACAGGTCGCCTGGGCCCTTATCTTAAGACCAATAGTACCATATGTTTTACTGCCTTGTACTGTCAAACCGAACTAGGTCAATTATTTTTTCCTCTTCAAAAAATAAAAAGGAGCCGGAGTCGCCCCCTTTTTTGGCGGCTCCGACTCCGGCTCCGGCTCCGGGCTATATTGTTTCACGGCTCCGGCTCCGGCTCCGGCTCCGGGCAAAATATGCCGGCTCCGGCGGCTCCGGCTCCAACTCCGGCTCCGGCTCCGCATCCCTGCTGGTTTTTTTGGGAGGCACGCACATAGAAAATGAACTGAAGACAAATGGCACGCGGGCTGCACGCGATACTCACTAGAAAAGATCCAGAGCAGCACTGTTGCCAGGCACCCTCCCATCCTCGTTCTCCAAGGATTCGGTCCTTTTCTCAAAGCTCTGCTTATTCTTATGCCGGCTGATAACCAGGAACGTTCTGTTGGCGCTGACCCGTGTCTTGCCTGGTAACCAGCACTGACCGAATGCCGTCCGTCTATACAAAGGCCTTATCAACGGCTTCTTCTGTTGCCGCCCTTTGCTTGGATACGTCTGGGTCTTCTGTGCCTGACAGCACTATAAGGTGATGCTTTGGAAGTTGTAAATTGGGCAGTGTCACTTCTTGGATGAATGGAGACAAGACGACCACCATGGACCACCACAAACTCACTAAATGAATCGAGGAAGCGAACATGTAACGCCATCAAGATACAGAGAAACGACTGATAGCTTGTCGGTTATCACTCTTCGAGAGCAGATAGAGAGCTGATTACTTGTTGACACAGCGACTGGCGCGATAACATTAGGAAGTTCCAATGGTGAGATAGGCAGAACGGCCTTCTTGAAGGACACATAATGACCACTGCGACGCGGACGTTTAAAGGGACGTGGAAGCATAGCCAATTCGTAGCTGATGCGTTCCACAAATATCCAGCCATCGCCGTCAATTTAAAACAAAAAAGTAGGCATCAGGTAGGTATTTGAGGAAAACAGCTAGTGAATTACTGATATTAGGAGTATAAACTTTCCCTAAGACGGATTAAAAAGTATTGAATCCACTGGTGGAATACGATATAATGTTTTCCTGGTACCCGGCAAAAAGTCGCGCTAACTTTAGGCATGGACAGATAATGAAAGATAGGAACAGTTCTTTCTCTCGTTCTATATCAGCATGTCTTCAAGAAGCAGGAACTCAAAGATAAATAAGCATCTTCCTTAGAGCCGCATTGGCTAGAACTTAACCCTCGCCCGCACATGCCATTTTCCCATCCTACATAGAACGCACATGGGGGGGGGGGTGGTTGCCACCCCCCCCCCGCGCCATTTCGTTCCTGTTGGAGATAGAGCTTAGCAGTAAAGACCAAAAAGATTCTTTGGGAAGAGACAAATCCAATGATACCCAGTTTTACCTTCTCAGGTCAGTCATTGACCTTCCAGGTCAGGTCAAACTAAAAAATGTTGCTGTTTTGGGTCACCGTTGGATATCAAGTGCGCTGCTTATCAAATACCGATGACGATGCTGTTTTCTGGTGCCAAGCCAGCTAGAACCTCTTTGTCACACTATCCGACCAGAATTTTGCTGTTGAGGTCATTTCAGGTCAAGTTAGGTCAAGGTCAATTATATGTGTTTGTATGTCCGTGTGTGTCTGTGTGTATACTGATGTGTGCACGGATTGTTTTTGGGTCCATATCACATGAAATCATGATCTGAGAAGCTTTTACCAAAAATGCAGTCAAAAAACTTCACAAAAAGTAAATTCCGCTTGCCTAAAACGCAATTATCTTAGATGACCTAGGTTGACCTTGACCCTGACCTTGACCCCTGTACATCGTCGAACAACATGTTCCATGATAGGTGGGAGGTAAGACTGGCAAAAAAGGCCGAAATCAGGGTGTCAAAAGCTCACAAGGCCCATGGCAAACGCAAGATGTTGAGAATTGGCCATTTGGGTCACGACATGACCTGAAAAACAAGGTCATATCTTCGAAATCAAAAATCACAGAAACTTGAAATTTTCAGTGGACATCAAGAAAGGATAGACGAGCAGCTATACGAAAAATCAGCCTTCTAGCTTTAAAAATGTTGAGTGCAGAGCAGAAAGACTGCCTGGGGGGGGGGGGTGGCAACCACCCCCCCATGTGCGGGCGAGGGTTAACATTAGCCGTTTTCACGACGGGTTATTTGGTGAATGCACCGAATCTGACCATATCTGCACCAAATCTCTTTTTCAACGACTTCATTCATATCATGAGCTTATTTCAGTGTTTCAATTGAAAATAATGTCTCATAATTTGAAATATCATATAAAAGCAGCCCAGCACTCCAAACTGACAGCTTCTGAGAAACAAAACGAACCTAATCTGACCAAATCTGCACTAAATCGTCACCAAATGTGAACCTTATGTGTACCAGATAGCCGTTGTGAAAGGTATCATAACCCATTCTAGCATGACATGAACTGAACTGGTGGGCTTAGGTACATACCTCAAGTGACCCAGCCATTGGTTGTCACAATCTTAGCAGATATGTATGATAAACATGACAACGTGTTAAAAACACGTAGCCTAGCGCCTCCGGTTTTCTAATGTTCGCAGAAAATATTACCTAGACCAAAATTCATCGATGTACACGGACCAGCGTATTAAAAAAGCAGCATCATTATGGATTGAATGCTAAATCATGTTTGTAAACACTAATTGCACTGTTGCCCATAAGTGGTCCCAAGACGCATAGCATCTGTTTCACTCCCCAGACTCCATGATACGTTCTGCTGGAGAAGTGCGTTATGCTTATTCAGGGCGGTTACCCTCTTAGCTACTGAGTAGCTGATCGATCGCCGACGCCGGCTTCCCATCACCGCCGTCCCCACCCCTTGCCCTGCCACGCAATTCGGTAGGAAGCCGAGATTGAATTGGCATTTCCGATCCGTAGCGCAAGGAGGCGGGCATGCGCTTAGCGGAGAATTGAATGACAAATTTATCAGTCTGTGTCAGTCTGTTCTCTCTCTCTCTCTCTCTCTCTCTCTCTCTCTCTCTCTCTCTCTCTCTCTCTCTCTCTCTCTCTCTCTCTCTCTCTCTCTCTCTCTCTCTCTCTCTCTCTCTCTCTCTCTCTCTCTCTCTCTCTCTCTCTCTCTCTCTCTCTCTCTCTCTCTCTCTCTCTCTCTCTCTCTCTCTCTCTCTCTCTCTCTCTCTCTCTCTCTCTCTCTCTCTCTCTCTCTCTCTCTCTCTCTCTCTCTCTCTCTCTCTCTCTCTCTCTCTCTCTCTCTCTCTCTCTCTCTCTCTCTCTCTCTCTCTCTCTCTCTCTCTCTCTCTCTCTCTCGCTCTGTCCGTTAATCCTCGCCTCCTCTTCTACCCTCTTTCCCTGTTCCTCCTCCCTCCCTTTTCATTTTTTGCCCTGTCTCTCTAATTGCACGTTCGTCGCGTCGGCACCGTTTACAGTCCGTTAACAACGACCCCTCCAGTCGTAGTGATGACGTTCACCCAATCCAACGGCCACCCTCGACTTTGGATCAGATTAGTGCTCATCGCCTGCTGATAGCCTGACGATAATCACTTTCGGGGACAACTGGCAGCGATCGCTGGGTACTAAATGCTTCTCTGTCGGTTTGGAGTTTCTTTCGGTGTGATGATTTCTATCATCAAGGATCTTTAAATGTTCCTTAATTTGGTAAAACAAACGTGAGACCACGCGAAGAGTGAGAAACCATGTCTGGCACTCAAGCGCATAGACCACCAGAAGGATACACCAGGAATGTGGCAAGATGGGCTTAAAACATCCGTCTCGTGTCATCGGTCACACTTTGATCGTGCTCCGATCGCCGAAGACGTCCTCTCTGTGATGCCGACGAACCGAAGAGGAAGACCACCCTCGATCAAACCTGTTCCATCGGAATTCCTACCCCTCTGAACTGGTCATGGCTGCGGCAGCAGCTCATAGCCGGCGGCGGCGGCTCTTCTAATGGCCTTTTCCAGCTCCGGTTCCCTCAAAACCCGGCCCATTCGACCGATAATGGCGCCAGGGTGTGAGGGCAACGCCTGCACGGTCTCCGATGGACACTGCGCTGGACACTGAACGGCCGTAGCACCGTTCCCAGGAAGATCACACTTAAAATGCATTACTGCGACCACCGCGAAAATTTGGACGGAATTTAGTTTTATTTATCACCTCAGGCTATGTTTTTAAACTCAGCACATCTTCGACCAAATAGGCTTATGTCTTATATAGCGGGCTTATTCTGCCAAAGCTTTACTTTTCAGCAACACCATCCGCATCAAAGAGCGGGTAGGCATTCCAAGCTAATGATAAAATGGAGACTCATCGAGGCTCAGAAAAAAATGAGCGTTATGCAATTATCAGCCAATATTGACACCGTGCTGTGACGGTTCCTGAATCGTCACCTCTGGCATGCATTGCACCTACATCATGCTTTCTTTGCAAGCCTAGGTAGGTATTCCCTAGGCCATGGGGCGACGGAGGGAAAAGTTATGCCATTCATGTTCACTCATCACTGTGCACCATTATCACTATAAGGAGTTGTGAAATATCCCTAAAAATGGACATTTATTGACGCAATAATATCGAGAAGAAACGGACAGCACGGATTCATCTCAAGATTCCAGCTGTCGTTTACTATCAGTTCCTGTATTGCTGGTCGGTACTCCTTGTGCTAGTAGTACTGGTGTCTGAGGGAGATGTTTGTGTGTGTGTTTGCCGCTCACCCTCCTGATGAAGACATCCCGTCACGGCGCATTACCTAGGATCGCGCACATCGCCCGCGGCGGTGTCCGCCTCGTCCGGCCGATTGGCGGCCGGCGTGCCCGGTTCGTCACGGTAAACCGTAATCGAGCTCGGCCCCACGCGCCTCGGCGCACCTCGCGAGGGTGGGTCGACCCCACACAGCTCAGGAGGCCAGGGGAAGGCACGGGGACGGGCCGACGTGTGCGGTCAGGGGATATTGGGGAGCAGTGTCCGCCGGATGGGGGGTGAGCGGGGGCCAGAGTTCATTCACTCAACAGATAAGCCATGTGGTAAGACAGATTGCGCACCTGCGTTTCATTTCGATTGCCCTTTGACTCGCAAGGAAGCTTATTTTTGTTCCAACAAAGGAGAAGCACACAATAGTTATCGTTTCAAGTGTTCAAGTCCATATGTCCCTTTCTGATTCTGTGGGGTTAGCTGAGTCGATGTAGCCCTCCCCTGTATCTCAGAGCTCTGCGTTTGCCAGGCTACATTCGCTCACTATTTGGTTAGCTCTCCCTCTGTCTCATTGTTTGCTGTCGACAGGATGAGCTCAAATATTAAATAGACAGCCTGGCGCCGTCCTATTTGTTGACGCTGGCGCGCAGGGATGCGGGGATGATAATAATCAACGCTGAGCAGTGAGCTGAAACAAGGCTGAATAATGTAGACGAACTTTTCAACTATTTAATTATTAAACATTTTAATGGTTTGTTATGTATGACAAAGTGCAACAGTTAGATGTTGCTGTTATCTGCTTTTTATTAAACAGCATGCGTGTTGAAATAAAACGTGTTTAACGCCGAGCTGATCACAGTTCGTGCATGATCACGTATAATCACTTCAAATATTTTACATATATTCTCTGCAAGCTGCAGCTCAAACAGTCCGAATGACATTTTGTTCAATTTACATTCCCGTAACAAAGTAGATGTCATCGTCTTTATGACAACTGGTGCTCGATAAAATCTACTATTGATTATCAGCCGATGCGTAGGTCTGTGCGCGTGTCTCCTCTTCCGGCTTCCGTGTGATGGATGGCCAATCAATCACTCATCAATCACGATGAGTGTGACCACCGCGGTGCTCCAGCCACTCCGCTCTCATATTCCCTGCCGAGTGGGATCTGAGCAGACGGTCGCGTGGTGACGGTGCTACCTGACCCCGATCACCGAGACGGACAGGCCAGCAGCTCCCAGAGATCGCGAATGAACGATCGACCTGCCGGGGCGGCGCAGACGCGGCGGGCGGTGCCCGGTCCTCAGCAGCTAATCCGTTGGTAATGCGACCGGACAGCACACTAATCCGATTATGCTGTGCAGCATTGGCGGTAATTAAAACATATTTCAAAGCCGATAGCAATCAGAGACAGCGTGCCGGACCACCATTAGCAGTGCTTGGATCAATTGCGTGCTGGCCGCGGGGGCTCGACTCTGGTGAACTGTGATTGACCGGGCTGCAACAGCAAAACGTGCATCGCTCCTGCCGGGTCAGGCCAGGATGAGGAACGTCAGACTTCATGTCATCAGAGTGCTGACTGCTGAGGTCAGTCACCAGGTCAAGTCGAAGCTTCTCACTTTATGTAAGAAAAAAATGAGAGCGCGCATGTAGCTATACGCTTAAAACCTTATGTTTGGCTATTCTGTTTACGGATGTTCTGTCAGCATTGTCTATAGCTCCTGCTTTTTTTTTACTAATGCGTGATTGATGCATGCAACCGATGTCTCGCGTCCGAACAGGCAGCATTGGTCACACCATGCTGTTTTCAGTAATCCATTCAGGAACTTCTGTATTCTTTTTCTTTTACCATCGAACATCGCAGCGACCCTCGTATCATCGTCTGGCAGGCGGTCGTGTCAGCAGTGTTGCAGCGATATGGAATATGTAGGCGCGTTACCCTGTTTCATGGCAGCTCGACGCTGCGTCTCGGAGAATTAAGCTCCCAGCTCGAAGGGCCCAGCTGGTCACCGATCAGCCTATCCGCTCCGCTAGTCATACGCATCTGACCAAACGGCCTCGCATCTGCCTATATGTTTTAGCGGACGCTGAGAGCTGCTGCTGTTTCGGTTAGCCATCTCTGATCGGGGTTGGGCCCGTCCCTCCCCTGCGATGTCTGGAGGCTCATCTACCGGCTCCCGCGGCGTCGGACAATGCTCTCCGGCCGTGCTTCAATGGCGGTCCTCTACGGGACGCCTCACGACAATGGAGAGGGGAGTCTGCTGGTCGCAGGTGCATTACCAGAGGTGTTGATTTCCTCGGCTGTGCGCCGGCAGACGGCCGAGACCGATGAGGCGGGCCCAGATGGACGAGCTGATACCTGCCGAGGTGTCATATTGTTCTGGACGCTGTGCCACCCAGAGGTCTACCGCCCGGCTCCGGACACCTGCGGTGGAACAAACGGCACGTCCCTTAGGTTGGCCGTATGGGCGCTGCAGAAACGCTTAGATGTAACGGCTAGCGTTGGTGCGTGCATTGCATTTACGGTCGTTCAATAAGTAAGGTAAAATGTCCTATAGTTCATGAACCTCGAGAAGTTAAGGAAAATAAAACATCAGCTGAAACTATACGGAAAATTCTCTTCACGACGTTCGCAACCGTTTTTAGGTGTTTGAATCACTGTCCGAACACGGCCTGTATGAAAACATCGATGCAGTCCGTTTCCTTCTAGAAATGCCCGTTTTTTTCAGGTGAACCAAAATCTGCTTCAAAACTAGTGAATGACGCTATTGCCATCGCTATCGGATCACTGAGACATTTTGCTTGGGAATAACTTTTTATTGATAAAGCAATCAATAAAATAATAGATAAAAAGGGTAAGAATATCAACCCTCGCATGTGTAGGGGGGGGGGGGTCGGATGGACCCCCCCCATGGTTTTTCGCGAATAACTCGCGTAAAAAGCGGCCGATCGCGACGAAACTTTCAGTACCCTCGCATTGATCAATTTTACACCTACCCTGAAAATTTCATGACCCTGACCCAAATGACCTTTGACCTGTGACCTCTTTTCCGAGACCATGTTTGGCCGGAATCGCGATTTCGCGTATGTCGGCTCGCACTAGCCGCGTGTTTGCAAGCTTTTCGTGGTTTCAAACGTTCAAACATGTGATTTGATGTTACTCACGTGTGTGTCAAGGTCACCTGAAGGTCAGGTCAGGTCATTGACCTTTGGTGACCTCGGGTGACCTCGGGTCACTTTTTCGAGTTTTACATGTTTCTAGGCTAGTTTTTGGAGCTGAATTCGAATTTAGCAACCATTTGAACATTTACGAAGTAGTTTTGGTGACTTCGTATCATGTTACGAAGCTGTCAGAGGCGGTTGACACGTACTACGAATACCCGTCACGACGCCTACTGGTTGACCTGACCTGACCTGACCCGACCTGGTCTAAATGCTTCAAGACATCATCTGTGATCAAAACTAACACGATATTCGTGATCAGCACCCCGAAAAACCTCTTAGCAGCCACACTTTACGACTTTCTAACAGGTCCCGATTTTCCCGACTTTGGGTCATTGACCTGACCTGGAAGGTCAACCAATGACCTAGGACCTTAAAATTGGGTATCATCGGCTTCATCTCGTCACGGGCAACACGCTCGTTTTTTCCGCGAAGCTCTAGCTCGATCAGGGGCCAAACGGCAAGGGGGGGTCCAACCGACCCCCCCCCCCCCTACACATTAGAAGCTGGCAAACGCCGCACACATGCGAGGGTCAATAAGAAATTTTTCGAGCAAGCTTTCAGCGCTGGGTGAATTGCTGGACAAGCGCGTGCGCCCGAACGGTGATCGGATGTAGGTGTGACTTTCGAAGGCTGGGGAGGCTGGCTGACAAGACCTGTCAACAAATGCTTATAGCCACTTTGTAGACGAAAGTTTACTGAACATTTGCTGTTAGTTTTATGCCGTTACAGCATAGGTGGACTGAAATACATCGATGTGATTTTACCTTACTTATTGAACGACCTAGTTGCGGCGAAGCATGGGTGAGAAGTGTGATATGGATCAGTGCGGAATAATTATAACCCTCGCCCATGTAGGGGGGGGTTGGTGCAACCCCCCCCCCCTGAGGTTTTTCGGAAATAGTGCAAAAACGGCGGCGCGCAGCGCCGCCAAATTTTGGGTACCTTATGGGGCAAACCTTGCGCATCTTTTGATAAAAAAATTTGACCGGGTCATGTCAGGTCACGGAGTTATGACGTCACAAAGGGAACAGCCTCCGGCCGGATTTTCACAAACTGAGTGCCAACGCCCGAGGTTTGCTGCCGGTGGTACGGACATCGGTTGATGGATCGTGATGAAACTTCCCATGCATGTTGGGGCAAGTATTGGCTATCATATGGTATAAGAAACTTGACCGGGTCAGGTCAGGTCACGGAGCTATGACGTCACAAGAGGAACAGCGTCCGGTACTATTTTTGAAAAGCGCCCGAACCACTATTTTGCTAATTCTTGTCACCTCAATGGGAATATGCAGCAATATTAGCTTCTATAGGGAGCAAATGGACCTTCCAAATCCAAAAATACAATCAGATTTCAAAAATTTAAATTTTGATTTTTCGAATTTCTGCCGCCGACTGTGACCTTGCCGACTTCCGGCGCTCCCAACGCGCCATTTTTAGAGCTAGGGAAACGAAATGCATACCAAACGATAGAGAATTGATCAAGAAACACGATAGTGAAGGTTTCAAGTCGATATCTCTCACCGTTTTGCCGCAATCGCCGCGGAAAGTTGAAAAAAGTCTATTTTTCCGAAAATTTGACCTTTGACCGGTCAAAAGTAGGTCAAATGTTGACCTAGGACCAAAAAATATACCACCAATCGCGAGATCTCGGCGAGAGCAATCCGTTGGTCTTTTCCGCTAAGCTCTACGACGCTCCGTTTTCAAACGCCAAGGGGGGGTCGCACCAACCCCCCCCCCCCCCTGCATGGGCGAAGGTGGCAGATCGCCGTTTACGGGCGAGGGATAATCGTTCAGTGTATTGTGTACCATATTGATATAGATTCGAATCGGATACGGATTATATTGGACAAGGCACTCCACTGTCATTTTTTAATTTATCTGCTATCCATGATTATAAGAAGGGCGACCAGGGAAATTTTCCAAGCCCGTCCCCTGACCTTACCCGACTTCTGAGGTAAGACGGGGAGACCGCGTAGGAACGCAGACAGTGTACTGCACGGCAGCTGACGTCGCGTCAAAGGGCGGTAAGTGTTTGTAAACAGAGCTGTGCGGGCGCGGCAGACATGGTACGCCCCTGTCTATGTGGATGTGTTGTCCCGGTCAACATTGTCGGTCGGACCACTGTGACCCCACCCCGCTGCCCCTCACCCGTCCTGTGGCGGCTGTTTTGTCGGGTCGCTCACCGGGGTTGAGATCGGCACTGAGCGCGACAAACAGCCGAGTGGGTTTGCGCTTCACTGACCCGACTGGTGGTCGCAGGTGGCTGCCGGCCGGGGTCAAACGATCCATTTACAGCTGGCTGGCCAGCAGCCCTGTTTGCCGAGCTACTTACAGTCGTCGTGACAGTGCCACGGTCCGATTAGCCGCGGAAGACGGGCGGCGGGGAGCGCGGCGGACAGCGGAGACGGCGGCTTGCGAAACATGGACGGAATGTGTCGGCCACTCGAGAGTTGCGAGACGGCCATCCGGGCAGCCGTCGGCACGCGTTAACGACACAAAGCGGGCTCAAATGAGGCGATGTCGGATGACACGCTAGCGCCTGTCGTTCACAAGTACTTACCAGAATTGGGTAAAGAGTGCCGACTTCGAAGATGGGGCTCGAACACAATTCTAGCGGACTTTGAAATGCCGATCACACTTCAGAGGCACACGTGTCAAAACTCGTTTTTGCAAAACATGCAAAAACATGATTTACCTATAATGCTACAACCCACAGAAGCGATACTAAATAAGTTTCGTTTAATTTGATCGTCTTCGGTTTTCCGTCAATGTGGAGCATAAAGGTGCTAAGTGCTGACTTAAAGGCTCTGGCGCCATTTGCCTAACAAGTTTTGTCTACAGGTGACCAAGTAGGTATGTTTTGAATGCTATATGCGCCAAACCGACGTCCGACATGGCCCACGGCCCCACACAGTCGGGTTATTTTGGTGCATGAAAAGGTCGTTCGAGGAACACAACCCCATTCCTCCGTCCTCTCGCGTGTCTCCGAGTCCAGTCACGGTCTGAATCAGACCAACAAAAGCCTCGCACGTCATGTCACCGACCGTGTGTTTGTGGTTCTCACGCGCCCTGCACCCCGCTCGAGAGGCAGCTCGCTCAGCGTTCGGCCTCCAGAGGGGGCGGTAAATGGCATGGCGTTTGCGTTGTACTCGGTTACCAGTTGTGATTCGGCCGAGCGACGGTGCCTCTGAGGAGTCAGCGGACGCGGCGAATTCCGAAGGGAAAAGGGTGGTGACCTGGCGCGTTACCACGCGCCTGGGATGGAAGGGTGCATTAACCTTTCGGCTGTCCATGGCCTCTTGGGTGACGGGACCCCGTTTCTCCCCCACTGCTGTCTCATTAATATACAATGTAAGACATGACATTATATGAAAGAATCGGAGTCAAAGTAAGCAAGGCCATACCTATATGCAAGGCCATATAAGAAATTAAGTCAAACGATCTTTGTCCAATTCCATTGGCTCTCAAACCGCGTGGTGAAGCTCAGCGAGCTTCCCTATCCAGGGAAAATTTACTTTAAAAAAAACGGTGCTACTCATCATCATTTACTGCTGAACTATTGTATCTTTCTGACTCTGAGGCGCAAGATGCGATAAATAAAAAACCGTGCGTAATGCGTATCTTTGCGCAAGTTCAAAGGTAAACGTTTCGTGGTCAGTAACTAACCTCATGAATTATTTAGAAAGGATGTCCGGTGTCGTATGAATTCAAACACATCTGCCTGATTTGCTAGCGACTGTTTCTGTGCAGAGCTGTAGCCAGCCTCTTGCGTCGTCGGCTCCGCGGTTGCCTTTATCCCTTGTAAATTGTCGCTTCACCGTTAGTGCCTGTATGGCGCAGTGGTATCGTGCATTACTAGGTAACAAAGACTGTTTTCGTTCCCTTGCCACATTTGTTCCACATTTAGCGTCGCGTGCTCCCGTACTGTGAGGTGTTCAGCTATACCGTCCAAAAACGTTGCCCGATGACGCATCGTCTTCGAGGCGTCATACTCGCGAGGCCCTCAGGCACGAACCAATGTTTGTTTTGGAGCAATCAGGTCGCTTTGAAAAAGTGAACAAGTGACAAAGACGTATCATTTATCATCCGGGTCTCTCAAATGTGTTGAATGGATTCTGATGGATTGATGGAAGGCCTTCTGTAGTTTGAGAGCTTATAAGTTCTTCCTCGCACAAGCGTGCTTCCGCATTCATGAACTATCGGGTGTTTCTACATAGTTCACGTTCATGGCAAGTCCTTCGCCCCCGTCAAAAGTCATCGGGTACGCATGGTTTCTCTATTCAAACTGGAACGGGCTACCGTACAGGGCTTTGTACATATCACAGATAGAACAAAATACACGTAGACGCCCATGAAACGACAGGGCGACGCTGATGAGATGGGCACGGGTTATTGCGGAGCGACACAGACTGTAGCCCGGAGACACCCTCTCCTCCGAGCGGCCCACAGTAATGGCAAGCGATATGGTACAAACACAGCTTGACCCGCCTTAGGCGAGTTTCTCCACGGGCGCCAGGCCGGCGTGTGGTCGCAGAGGGCGACCGTTCGGCGCGGCGCCCAGCGTGGCCGCGAAGGTGCCCCCGCCGGCAGGGATGCCGTAGTAGATGTCGGCGTCAGAGGCGGCAGGCGGCCGGCGGCGCCGCTGACACGGCTCTGTGCGTGGTGCCGAGCCGCGATCGCGTGGATTATTATCGTATGAAGATTCTCCATCGCTGCACGAGCACTCGACGCAGTGTGCGCCGCACTGGCCTCGCGAGGGCGGCGCGCGGAGCCGCTCGGACGCCGGCGGCGGGTGCGTCGGCGGCGGCGGCAGAATGTCGGCCAGACTCGGCCGGTTCGACACCTTGGCGTCGACAGCGACGAAGTAGTCGTTGGCGGTGCTGCGGCCGGCCGGCATCGTCGGGCAGCCGGCTCGCACGGGGATTCCCTCGCCGGTGGACAGCGGAAGGTTTAGCGAGTGCGCGTAGCCGGGCGGCGCCTGGCGCAGCCGACTGAGCGGGTTCTGACGGATCACGCAGGTGGACGCGTACGGGCCGCTGTCGCGCAGCGGATCCAGCTCGGCGTACTCGGCGCAGAGCGCCGCCGCCGCGTGGTGCTGCTGGTAACCGAGCAGCTTCTGTTCGGAGAGATTAGAGTCCTTGTCCGAGTCTGCCGGCCGCCAGCCGCGATCCACCCACATCGCCTCCTGGCCGGCAGATTTTCCCGGTGTAGCTTCCAGCGCCTCTTTGACACCCTGCTGCCTCTTCAAGTACACCAGACCAACCAGGAGCGAAACCACCACGAACACCAGAAAACCCAGCAGGGCGATGAACCACGCTTGGTGGACAACACGTGGCTGCTCTGCTTCGTTTGACAGCACCGGTCCTCCTGTGGTAAACTCCACTGGTTCGGAGGCAGGCCCGACCCCCGGGGCCGTCTGGGCTGCCACTCGGACCCAGTATCGGGTGTGAGGCGCCAGTTCTGTCAGCTCGGTGGCTACCAGAGACGTCGTGCTGTTGACGGTGTAGTTTCGCCGCAGCCCGGTGATGTTGGAGAAGAAGTACACTCGGTAGCCAGTGAGAATGCCGTTGGTTTGGTCCGGGGCGGGCGGACGCCAGCGGAGAACCACGCTCGTTTCATTCTCTACACGTGCCAGCAGCTGCAGCGGTGGTCCAGACGGAACTGCCAGAGAGGGAGAGGGTGAACTGTGAAGTCAGCTCTGTGGTGTGCTATCGGCTCAAACGTCGACAGTCGGCCGTCATATTAGGTAACCGTATTCAAACCGGGCAGGTAACCTTCCCAGGTGACTGATGTCTAACATTACTCAAAATATCTCATCAAACATAATTTCGATGCATCACACACGTCAGTTGATCATTACATATCATCCACAAATCTGGTAACATATTGCTCGGACTTCACGCCATCTAATATCTCATAACTCGTTAATCTTCAGCACACCCTAGTTCTGAAGGAAATCTTGTTCCAAAGTTTGATAAAACTAAACTTTCCACCTGATGAAAATAAGAAGCTCCAAAGTATAAAGATCAGTGATGAGAAACGGGCGTGGCATCAGGAAAGTTTTCGTTTCAGCTAACGTGATTTACTGTCTGGGGGTTTTCTGGTCCAAACACACAGCAGTCCCAGCGGTCGGCCGGCCGATCGCGCACGACGCCATCTCGGCGCCGATCAATACTCACCGTCCTGGAGGGTGGAGAAGGTGGCGAGCGGCGCGGCGCGGCCCTCGACTCCCCGGTAGTACGGTGACACGATCGCCTGGTACTCCGTGTGGCTGCGCAGCCCCATCAGACGGTGATTGGAGGCCGCTGGCTCGGGTACGGTGACGGTGGCGAACGGGCCGCCCGTCACCGGTCGGTACCGCACGTAATATCCATCCACCGGCGGAGATCCAGCCGCCGGACTCCACACGAGCAGCGCACCGGTGGGCGACTCAGCGCGAGCGGTCAGCCGCGACATCGGCCTCCGCTCCAGCATCTGGCGCGCCTGCTGCGCCTCAGCCGTCAGCATCTCTGCCGGCTGAGAGCGCAGCAGCAGCTCGAGCTGCAGCAGGTCGGAGCCGGCAGTGCTGACGGCGCCGCACGCGTAGTAGCCCTGGTCGCCGGGCCGCGGTCGGGACAGCACCAGAGAGCCGTTGGTGCCGAGCGTGTGCCGTCCGCCGGGCGCCAGCGGCTCGGGACGGCCCTCCTTCAGCCAGTAGACGATCGGCGTGGGCCGGCCCTCGGCGCGGCAGTCGAGGGACACCGGTTCAGAGATGTCCGACTCGGCGATCGTTGCCCGGCTGGTGATCACCGGTGGCGCTGTGGGAGGTCACAGAGAGGTCAGAGAGAGGTCAGAATGAGGTCAGATATGTGAGGTAGATGTCACGGCGAGGTCAATGAGGTCACAGTGAGGTCAAAGGAAGCTTACAAGCAGGAGTCACAATAAAGTTTTAGAAAGTTCACAATAAGGTCACAGTGAGATTTGAAGGAAGTCAAGTCAGGTCACAGTCAGGTCATACCGAACGTTTAAAATTAATTGCTGGACATCAGATGCTGCGATTAAGGTTCAAATAGAATGCGCATCTTCCATCCCCTCAAATATTTTGGTCATCTCCTCACCTGTGACGGATAGTCTCGCCGATCCCGTGACGCTGCCGACGGCGTTCTCCGCGCGGCAGAAGTACTCCCCCTCGTCCTCCAGGCGCACGTCGTCGATCCGCAGACTCTTGTCTTCAGTGACGAGGACGCGACCGAGAGGCAGCTCGGCGCCCATCCGCCGCCACACGATCTGCGGCTGGGGGTCCCCCGCCACCTGGCACGTTAGCTCGGCACGCCGCGACACCACGCTCGTAATATCCTCGGGAGGCCGCAAGAAGAACGGCTTCACTGTGGAAGAACAGAGAGTGGAGGTCAGGTCAGGTCGAGCTATAGGTCGAACAAAGTACCGCCCTGATGTGCTATCCCTGGGGTAATCCTGTTGTGCGGCTCCTGTCCAGGTGCTATTGATCCAGACTGCCGGCGACCACTCCCAGATTGGCACAGGGAATTGACCTGTAGTCAACCTCGCAGGGTCATTACAGCGACCAAATGGCTCAGGTCTTTACACGTCGATAATCCATAGGGAGCATCGTAGGTATCATAGGATCGCCTCGCTTAGCCAAGGACGGTACACGCAACACTGTCTCAGGGCTGAAACAAACGGAGACCTCGAACCAATAAACAAGTGACAAGACAAATACGGTGAGTGAAACAGCATAACTGTACCTACGCGTAGGGCGTAGCTACGCCAAGAACAAGCAACGACTAGTAGATAAGGTGAGAGACCGTAAGCGGTAGAGAGACCTCGGGAAATGCCAGTCGAATAATAAAACAAGCCTCTGTGACGCCATGAGCAGCATACACACACCCAGCAGGGTGAAACAAGCTGATACAACTTCAGATACTGCTCAGCCGAGCGGACCGCAAAGTCACGCGACCGGGGGCTTGTATGCGAATAACCTCAATTTGAATTCGAGGAACGCTGATCCCAGCCGACTCACCGAACTCACGAACAAAATACCCAGCGGTGAAAACACTCCCGGATCGTTGCTAATCCCATCAGCTAACATGGCGAAGCCTCTTATCATGCACGTGTTTCAAAACAGAGCCTCAGTCAAAGTCGCGACCCTGGACGGAGCCCTCGGCTCGGGCGGACACCAGCGTAGCGCACCATCACGCGACAGCGCTCGGTCATCCGGATCCACGACCGACATTGCTGTCCAGCTTCTGGAGACACAACGAACGCAGGGCAGTGCTCGGGCGGCAGTGGATCGTCGCTTGCCAATGGATTGTCGGCGAATTGCGACGCTGACGGAGAAAGAGGCCACGGGTTTTCGGCCATATGTGCATTTGTACCCAATGCCCGTAAAATGGGGTTCCGGCCGCCACTATAAAAACGTCTTTGAGTCATCACGGGCTGATGGTAGCGTCAGACTAAACAAGCTTTCGTGACAGTGTTGTGACGTCTACATATACAGGCAGCCGGCAACAGCATGGCTGCCGGGTGCGCATCGCATGGGAAACGAGAGACGTTATCAATTTCATTCCTGGTTTTGACTGTCTTAAATATGAGTGAATCATGCAACCGTGTTATAAACGGCCGTGATATATTACAGGGACCCACTCAACAAAGGTAGGTACATTTGTATTTCATATTCTTATCTTTGCCTTCCAGGACTTTCTCCGCATGAATGGTTGCTGACTGTGACTAAGCTTTAGGTCCTCCACCCATGCAAACCATCCAGGACCTGCGTCAAAGCTCGATGCCATTACTTTCTTCAACGCGCTACTGCAAAAACACTAAATCGATTTGAGCTCCCATATGTTGGCCCGACAAAATACGCGAGGTGCCCAAAACGCTAAAAGACAGTTTCGATCGGTTTCTGGCGGGATGGATTGAGAATCGTAATGGACAGAGGTGTGCACCGGTCCCATCCCTCCCCTTCTTCAGGCAAGGACAGCCCATTTGTGGATAGTGAGCATCTACCGGAACGAAAATGCAGATGCAGAGGGGTCTTCAGGAAAACGGCCGTTGCATCGGCGACGGTAATAAAGCGCCCGGAGACAAACAGGGTGCTGAGATGTTACGGATCGGGACCAGCTGCCGCGCCACCCATCAATGCCAGCCCGAACACAACATCGTTACTAGTAACTGTCTATGCTCCCTGCGTTGACGTGCAAACGCCTGACAAAATCACCACGCCAGCTGCTGTCGGTCCAATGCACAGATCCTACGCGCGGCAAATCATCTCAGTCTCAAAAGCACAGGCTTTGATCGTTACCAGGCGTTGGACGACGTTACAAAAAGTGCGATCATAGGTCAAGCAGTTGCGAAAATAATCCACTTCGGCGAGATGTGTCGTAATGACTACGAGCTACCATCGACGCAAGTGTGTTTCTAGGCGACAAATGGAGACCATTAGTGCGTATAACTGGCGTTGCCGGGCGAGCAGCAGAGTGCGTTATACCGTCCACGGATGCACTGGATTCTCCGAGAGGAAGAGGAGAGGAAACTTTGAACTCGGACCGATCCGATTCCTACCATTAGATGGGCGGACGTCTCTCGACACCCTCCGCCCGACTGTCGCAAGTAATCCCGCCTTCAGTGATCGAGTCAGCCCGCGCGCGCCTGCTCGGAACGACTTAATTACCCGGCGGGGCGGTAACATGTGCGCGACGCTGATGACAGCCTGATGACACTTTGATGACGCTCTGATGGGCCGACGTCAGTCGTCAGCGGCGCCGGTCGCCAGCGTGTCGACATCAGACGCGTACGAATTCATAAACGTGACGCCTTAGAAACGCTCCCGGCGAAGACGAGTCGGAGGGACCGTGAGAGTTTGTCGCTGAACGGAGACGGAGAGATCACGAAGCAGTGAGACGATGCTCGGGGCAATGGCCGAAGCCCTTCATAGAATATCAAATTATACAGCAAAGTCCGTGTGGAGCTGCACTGATATCGCTTGTTCGGCTGAAGACTTGAATCCATGCGTGAGGGAGAATTTAGGAGTCTGCTTTCCGCCCTGTCATTACTTTAGTTTTGATGACACACAGTGTATGAATCCGTACAAAAGTGTACCCAATAAACGTTTACATACACAGTGCGTATTGCGTGCCGTTGCCGGCATGCTCAGCTTCCGAGCACATCTCACGATTCCAGCTGAGAGCCACTTTCCCCTTTAAAAGTTTGGCCGGAACAAATCCAGCCACTTTGACTACCTCCTGAGGAGGCATAAAACCGACACGCATCAAGAAATGACTGCAGAATGGGCTTATATGAGGTCCACCTTTTGTCTGAAAATCTACTCCACTGCTCCCAGGTCAACACGCGAACTTTGGTCACGCCAGGGCACTGTTACAAAGCAAACTTCGGCCGAATCGCAGCCGTGCAGAGCCGGCCACGAAAGGCAATTAGATCATTTATCTCGGGGAGCACTCATCACGTAACCGAAAGTCGTGGTGGGAACCTGTATCCCTCTCACGCGCATCCCCAACTAAAGACGACAGGTTGATATTGTTTCAGAGAAATTTGGACAATAATCGGATCGTAATTTCACAAGTTCATGTTTTGCCTGTCTTATTGCGGACGACCACCGTTAACCCTCGCCCGTAAACGGCGATCTGCCACCTTCGCCCATGCAGGGGGGGGGTTGGTGCGACCCCCCCCCTTGGCGTTTGAAAACGGAGCGTCGTAGAGCTTAGCGGAAAAAACCAACGGATTGCTCTCAACGAGATCTCGCGATTGGTGGTATATTTTTTGGTCCTAGGTCAACATTTGACCTACTTTTGACCGGTCAAAGGTCAAATTTTCGGAAAAATAGACTTTTTTCAACTTTCCGCGGCGATTGCGGCAAAACGGTGGGAGATATCGACTTGAAACCTTCACTATCGTGTTCCTTGATCAATTCTCTATCGTTTGGTATGTATTTCGTTTCCCTAGCTCTAAAAATGGCGCGTTGGGAGCGCCGGAAGTCGGCAAGGTCACAGTCGGCGGCAGAAATTCGAAAAATCAAAATTTAAATTTTTGAAATCTGATTGTATTTTTGGATTTGGGAGGTCCATTTGCTCCCTATAGAAGCTAATATTGCTGCATATTCCCATTGAGGTGACAAGAATTAGCAAAATAGTGGTTCGGGCGCTTTTCAAAAATAGTACCGGACGCTGTTCCTCTTGTGACGTCATAGCTCCGTGACCTGACCTGACCCGGTCAAGTTTCTTATACCATATGATAGCCAATACTTGCCCCAACATGCATGGGAAGTTTCATCACGATCCATCAACCGATGTCCGTACCATCGGCAGGAAACCTCGGGCGTTGGCACTCAGTTTGTGAAAATCCGGCCGGAGGCTGTTCCCTTTGTGACGTCATAACTCCGTGACCTGACATGACCCGGTCAAATTTTTTTTATCAAAAGATGCGCAAGGTTTGCCCCATAAGGTACCCAAAATTTGGCGGCGCTGCGCGCCGCCGTTTTTGCACTATTTCCGAAAAACCTCAGGGGGGGGGGGGGTTGCACCAACCCCCCCCCTACATGGGCGAGGGTTAAGATGTGGAAACGTGATAACCTCTGATCCTCCTTACAGTGAATACCAAAGCGCCTAAGCACAGTAGACAGTCCAGCTGGAAACAATATAAGAACGTCTTACACTCTGCTGACCACACCTGCCACCACCCACATCACACACAGTCCCACGGCCAGAAGCCGACAAGACGGAGCGCATCTTACCGTGCACGGTGAGCCGGGCCGGTCGGCTGTGTCTCTCTCCTGCCACGTTTCTTGCCACGCAGCTATACGAGCCCTCGTCGTGGTGGCGCACATCAGAGATCACCAGGTCACCGTCCGGGGCCAGCCGCAGCCGCCGTGACCCGGTCACCGCCAGCGGCTCCTCGTTCCGCCTCCAGCTGAGGTCAGGGGGCGGGTGGCCCCTCGGAGGGGCGCACTGCAGGCGAACCGTCTCTGTCTGCGCCACTTGGACGTCCTGGGGTGACACCCGGAATTCGTCTCGCAGAACTGCAACAACAGACGAGTGACGTTAGGTAGAGCCCAGGTATAGAGCCATAACCAGGACAAACTCCGACCAAACGAAGCAATCCCTCCAATATGTCATGTTGTAGATTAGCAATTACCTACTTTTGATAAGCAAAAAATCATATAATATACAATTTAGGCATTATGGTTAGCTTCCCCCAAGTGACAATCACCCAGCAAAGGATGAATCTCGCTCCCAATTTGTGTTGATTGCTTTTTAAGGACGCTCTTTGAGGAAAAACAAAAGTGTAAAACCTTCCCAAGGGTTTGGTGGCATGTCAAGACGGAAATGAGGTGATTACGTATAATGGGAGCCATATAGTTCCGCCACACTGCGCCTAACGACGCGACGCCATATTTAACGACCCATTTACATGGGTATGGGGAACAACAGGATTGGATGCGGTAGTTCACTTACGTAAATAACCTGTGCCTTTGGAAAGACAAAGTCAGAGAGTGACTTGATTGAACCACCTGCAAACAAAGTGCTTTGGAAATAGCCAAATAACGCACTGCTAAAAATTGTCCACGGACACGTTTTCAATGGTGCCGTGCAGTGTTCGCCACGGGCCCCAAAATCCCCAGCCCAGCCCGGCCCGGGCCCATGGGTTCAGAGCCCGGCCCAGCCCGTAGCCCGCTCTTGGCAAATATTCCAAGCCCAGCCCGGCCCGGCCCGTCAAAAATAGCAATCTAGTTATTGTCTTAGTCTATTGCTATAATAAGCATGATTGATTACACTATTTTGAGAACAATTCAAATTGCATGAATATTAACATGGCAATCATGACTCCCTTCTTTTCAATGAATATAATCATTTCAAGCACCTATGGCACAAATTTTAACAGTAACAGCAAGCACCTCAGTCAATTAGGTCATGATTACACACCTATAAAAAGTTTACATGATTATATTAACTACATTCTATGAGTAAAGTTATCTTGCAAGCTGATGTGTGAACATTATCATTCATAATTGGTGACTCTAATGCATACTTGAAGGAAGTATTTGCCACATACTACATACTTCCCAGCACTTACCTACCAGCAGAAAAAAAAGCTTGACTTATGGGAATAATTGATGAATCTGTCTGGGATTGACCTTGCTCTTAAATTCACTCCATAGATGCTGCAATATCAAAAGCCTGAGAAAGCATACAAAATAGCTGACACTAACTTTAGCACTGTCTTCCAAAAAAAGAGAAAATCCATCATTTATCAGCAAAACTGATCTTATCTATTTTCAATTCATGTCCACGTGTCAACCGAATCTCTGTGGACAACTATCTGCTACTTTCCGCTATTTTATGTTAGGCTCTTTTCAAGATATGGATATCGCTAGCAGCGTAAGCAGAAAACATGGTAAGCTTGAAATGTCATTGGGTAATTTTGCGACTTTTACGCATCATCATCAATCGAAAATGAGCGAACACTTCTTGATTGTCGCAGCTGCGGCAGGTAGCGATTTTGACCAATTGTATAATAAAACATATATGATCAAGTTTTTGTTTTGTTTTTCGTTCGAGTTTTCAGACTTCGTGATTTAGGTTTTATTTTTTATTTGTTGAGTTTTGTTTTTCACCTTCATACTTCCTTTAAAAACGTATTTATTTGATATACTGTTGTGTATACTACCTAGATGCCGCCACATAAACATAGCGCCGCCGCCGCCGCCATGATCGCCATGATTGCAAATTTTGTTGAGAAGGGTCTGGTTTTGTTGTGATTTATTTTGACAAAATTATGGACATTTAAAGAAGCTTTCATCGCGAAATACTCTGTAGAGTTCCTTGTTACTTACAGTGTGTTTTGTGAGTATCCTTTTAAGGTTCTGTTCGTTAAAAAGCCGTCGGTGAAGGAAAAAAGACTGTGTTGGAATTGTCTCACTATCGCCATATATAAGTGTTAAACTTAATGTAGCCCTGTAGCCCATCATTGTTGAGTGGCTTCTTAGTTTTTGGAGTTGAAGTGCTAAGTAAGTTATTCCGATGACTACATTTTAACTTTTATTACAAACTAATGATGCTAGAGATTCTCTGATCTTTTTGGTTGCGGAATTTTTATGAAAACCCTCCTATGTGTGACATGATGTGATATTGGATAATTCTCAAGATTCCCAAAATTCAATATCAAGTAGGTTTTCTTTCACATTGCTTAAATTTGGTTTAGTTTTTGTATTTTCCCAGTGGGTTTTGTTTGCATCAGTTTCCAAATTTTCTTAAATTGACATTAATCGCAAAACCCATAGTGCACAAAGCTCTTGGCCCGGCCCGTCCATAGCCCATTAACTAATGATATTTGGGGGCCCGGCCCAGCCCGTAGCCCAGCCCGGCCCATGGCCCGTTGGGCTGGCCCGGCCCGTGGCGAACACTGGTGCCGTGGCGCGATGTACGAGTAGGTAAATTGAAATGCGTGCACATACACGAGGATGTTGAGATGAACATTCAATATGTGTTACTCGACTATGAAGTTTCATTTGGTAAAAAGCAATTAGTCTACGAATATATAAGGGAAACATGTACCTAATGCGCGCCTTCTCCCCATGTAAATATAAATCAATAACAGTATATGTATAAATGCTTCATATTTCGTCGGACGTCTCTCTGGAAGAAAGCAACACTTTTCTTGGTAGCAGATTCACTAGCTGTAATCTCAACGGAATTTTTAACCATAATCACTTATGTTTATGGCAAGATAATCAAATGATTCGCTGCTGTGAGCAAAGAGGATACCAAAGCTGACTTCTCGAGAACGGTGCAATAAGAGCCGGTGCGGACAATGCCATTGCTTTCACCAAATCGGCCTACGCTGATGCCGAGTCGCTCGCCGCGGTTGGGGATTCGGGAAGCCGGCGATATGCCTTGATGGGCTTCCTCTTTTCCTGGGAATCATGGCGTCAATGGCACCGACGGGACGAGCGCGGTCTGTGAAGGGTCTCCCTTCATGATCAGAGCTCAGTCAGTGAGGGGCCTCCCTCCCGAAATCCCAATCCGAGCTCGGTGAGTGACAGGCTCCCTTTTCGTCCTCAGAATGGTTAGAAGGGACTCCCTTTTCTGTTCCTCGCAGAGCATCGCGTTGTGTCGCTTCCAGCGCGGTATCAGGCACCTGTCAGAGAGGGGTAGCTGGAGGGACGGTAATATGATGGGAATGTGGCCATGGGACGTTTACCAGTGGTGGGACAGTGACGATTTGAGCGATGTTCGGTCATGGGAAGGTGACCCGTAATGGTATGGGACTTTAATCGGTGGGACGTTGGTAGGTGAGATGGTAAAATATCGTAAGAAGTACTAAGTAGCGATAAGAAGGGAAAAGCATAATTAAGCCAACGCACATTTTTAATATGGATACGATGTCAGTGAACTTTGGGTTACAGGGAAAGTCCATAATCAAGTCTTTTTACAGAAATACACGATATTTCGGTGCATTAGCCTTTCCATTGATCCACGATTCGTCTCTCCACTGGAATGGAAAAATTCCTTTGAGGCTGTTCGCGCGATGGGTGCCGTTGAATGCGCCTCTCTGGCGGCGAGGGGAGAGTCGCGTGCTACTGACAGGCCCTTCGCTGAGTCCGACTGCCCACACTGCAAGCGTCAGGCAGCAATATTGGAGAGACGGAGACCCCAGCGGGCGAGGCTCGCCGCTGTATCGCGCCATTGATTGCTGGCTGCCGCCATCGGAGGCCTCAAAGGCGACACACGCTCGTCAGCATTCGTATTTAATGCAGCGCAAGGCGTCCCGAGCGCGGCTAACTGCGTTAGGACGCGGGCCCACTGCCAGTCGGCAGGACAAAGACTGCTGAGACAGGCTTTTGGTGTGCGGGAAAGCGCAAAAAGAACTTGCGGATATAAGAAGAAGGGCCAAAACGCTGGTTGAAAGCCCAAACGAACATCACATATAGGTACGAGCATCATACCGTTTACCGGTTCTAACGTACCCGCGCCCTGCTGGGGGTCCTGGATTTCCACGCCCTGCTGGGGGGGGGGGGTGTTTGAACACCCCCCCTTGTAACTCGGCTCCTGGGCCACGTAGCGATACGCGGAAGGCGGCGTTCGAAAGAGCGTAAAAAATAATGACGAAATCATTTCAGTCAATTTTTTGGTCAGGTCAAAGGTCAGGTCACCAGAGGTCATTGAAGGCAAAATTTCGCCGATTTCCAGGTCGAATGTCGAAAATTTCCAAGAAGCCAACGCATAACTCGGGAACCAATAGAGCTACAGCGCCGCGGAAAAGCGCATTCGATAGCCCTATTAACGCCCTTTCTGAGTAATTCTCTCAGATTTGACCTAACGTCAACGGTTTTGCCTGCAGGGGGCAAAAACTTCAAAAATAGCCGATATTTTTGAAAACAGTTTTTCTGCAATAACTTTTGACCCAAGCCTTGTACGAGCTTACTTTTACCGGCATCGTGTTCCTCTCGTCAAGACGCATCGAATGAACTATAACTTGACCTTGAAAGGTCAACTTGAAAATTTGACCTCAGGTCAAGGTCATGACCTGACCGGAAAGGGTCATGTTGCATATCAGTCGATCCGTATCGTCGAGCTGAACACATCTAAGGCGTTTTCATCGCTCTAGCATGCCTCTATCAAAAGTTATTTGCGAAAAACTGTTAGATACCATTCGTGACCTAAGATGACCTCAGGGCATAAACAAGGGTCACGGACACCATTTTCAAGTTCAGTTTGTCTAAACCACTTGTAATTCGGTGTTTGGGAGTGTTTATAATGTCTTTCATCCAAAAGAGGCGCATTTCAATTTTCTCCCATTGACTTATAATGGGGAGGTCGCAAAATTGACCTGACCTTAGGTCATCGATATCAAAATTCTGAGATATACATTTTGTACATGCTATTGCTCTTAGCAATCGCTGAAAGTTTCAAAGCGATCGATCACTCGGTGTAGCTATGACAGACATTGGAAGTTTTTATGAGGTGAGGTCACTTCAAGTGACCTGGTGACCTGACCTTGAATGACCTTGGTCTGAAATTTTCACAACATGTGTAGAATTGATGTATGATAAGGTGTACCAAAAACGGCGGCGCTCCGCGCCGCCGTTTTTGAGATATTCGCGAAAAACCACAAGGGGGGGTGTTCAAACACCCCCCCAGCAGGGCGCGGGTTAAACATTGTAAGGACACATGATATTGTGATCTTCATTTGACCTAAAGCCGTTGCTCGTCATATTCAAGCGCCGTATAGACGGTCACCGCCCGATAATTCGAAGACTTCGAACTTTTTACATAAGGCTGATGATGTGACCGGGGTACCTACTCGGGCTCACAGCCAGCCATCCATCCATTCCGGCTTTCTAATAAAACTCATGTGTCATTGTATCACAACCTGAGGGTCAAAGATGCGTACTTCATGGGTGAGAGAAGCATGAGTTTCATTCACCCACGTCTACATGACAGACCCCATAACAGCAGCGCCGGGCCACACCTGAGGCGACACCTGACGCGGCACGGATGAGCGGGCACCGGTGATTGGCTGAGCGGGGCGGGGCGGCCCGTCACCGCTGACAGCTCCCACCGCTGCTCCCCTCTGCGGTGGTCCCTCTCCCCCGCCGAGCTAATGGCACAGAGGTGTGACAGGTAGCTCCGTCACCGTCCACCGCACCCGCTCACGGTCCGGTCCTCAGAGCACGGCGTTTATTGGCGCCGGAACAAACACCTTCCCACCAAACCGCTGAGGTGGGGGTGACGGACGGGCGAGTTTCCGGCTGCTCGGGAGCTGGGTGGCTGCTCGGGCGCAGTGGTTGGAGGATCTGATCGACAGAGGTTGGATGGCCTAGTGCGCAGTGCCGGGGTGAAAGAATGTATGTAGGTTGCTGTACTCGGGAGCAGAACCAAACTTATGTAACAAAAAGTGTTTAGTGCATTTGAACCAGGTTCATAATTATCGGGTTTTCTATCGCTTATCCTTTCCCATACCTATTCGCGTCTAAATCTTACTGCATTCGGCAATCCCTCCCATCCCATGCCCCTGTCGCCCTCCCCTGACTCTATACATGCTGCAGAGGCAGAGGGAGGGCCGAGGGAGCACTCCACCCGAAATAGGCGCCACTGTTTTCCGATCGGCGAAGCGTTTATTTACATACTGTGTGCGGCCCGGTATGAGCCGCGCAGATGTTTGGCCATGCGTGAACGCCCGAAACAGGCGGACGGCTAGGGGAAAACACACACCTACTCGTCGACGGCTGCAGAGAGCCACCACAAATATAGGGTGGAGTGAAGGGAGAGCGAGTTATGCTAACATATCCCACAGATTGAGCGAGATTTGCAATGCGAGTCCGCGCGGTCGCCGGTCGTTACAATTAATTTTGAGTATGTCCCTATACATTGTGAAGTTATAAAAGCTGCGAGACAAGACGATTGACGCATGGCAGCCATCGCTACCACTGTATGAATGTCTTAAATTATTCAATTCCAATCTCGCGTGTGTTGATAGTAGCCGGTATAAAGAAACGTATGCTGTTTGGCAAGACCATACAAAGCAGTCCATTCAGATCTGTTGGACAAACAACTCAGCAAACTCCGTCAATGTAGGCACAAAAACCAGGCATCATCTCCTTCCTTTATCTATCATGTTTTATTTCCACTTACCGAAACTGGTTTCGCATTTGCTCCACTATCAGCCAAGCTCTTACGCACTGCCTTAATTCAGTGGAAGTGTTTGCCATGACGATTTATCTTCTTGTTTGTTTTTCGCCACGGGCCGGGTCGGTTTCGGAGAGCTCAACTGGCTGTAGATAAGCTAATCGCGTTGTTCACATTCCGGTCCAGCTTCTCGTGGCGTTGGCGGCCGGAGACGGTCTCACGTCGAACACGAGGATTACACGGCGACCGACAGGGTGCGATTGTCGACAGTGTCACCACGCGGCCGCAGCACTTGTTTACAGCGAGCCGACACTCATCCGATCAGGAGAGTATAGGGGAGACTGAGTGCTTGCTTGGACATCATCGAAAGTGCGTTTGCTTTGCGATGCCGATAGCAGAAGCTTTACGGAGTCCTCGTTTTGCGAATAAGGCATCAGACTCGTTCACTTTATTTAGAAGAAAGCACGGCAGCATCAGGCCTCTTTCAGGCCAATACGATCATGGCGCAAAGGGGAGAATACCCTGGCTTCTCAGTCCTCAATCAGTAACGCCATGCGGCTAGAGCTGCCCGTTCTCCATCCAACCATTCATATCGCTGAAGCCACTCGCCTCCCGCCGACCGAGCGAGTAATTCGGCTTATGTCCGTCTGTCAGGCCGCTCCATCGGTCCGTCAATCCGTCAGTCCGCCATTTCGTCAGTCAGTCGGTCAGTTTGTCCATCTGTCCATCTATCCATCCATTCAGCTATCAGCACTGCGGCCGTTATGGCCACAGTTGGACCTTCACACGTCACGAAGACACCTCGATGCCGTCAGTCACGGCGGGGTGGTTGCAAGGAACGCCGCGCGCTGTGTGTGCCCCAACCGCAGTCTGCAGCGCCTTTGGAGCAGGAACGGGACTGAGCGCGTGCTCTCTCTCTCTCTCTCTCTCTCTCTCTCTCTCTCTCGCTCTCTCTCTCTCTCTCTCTCTCTCTCTCTCTCTCTCTCTCTCTCTCTCTCTCTCTCTCTCTCTCTCTCTCTCTCTCTCTCTCTCTCGCTCTCTCCGAGCTCCCTCTGCGAGCTCCCTCCGAGATGTGTAGCACAGTCCGTCTGTCTCTCTGGACGGATGGGATCGATCGTCTAACGACAGATTGACGTCGATCGGAGAGCCTGCACGGGCCAGGAAACGAAAAAGGGAAACTTTGCAGCGCTGGGAAAGTTGCGACGTCGCGAGTTTTGTACGTCAAGGTTTTCTCGTGCTTCCCGAGCGAAGCCGTAGCTCTCAAGGATAATTAAAACTGCTAATTGTGCGCTGCTGAAAGTTCAGGTTGAAAGAAATAGTCAGCCAAGATGACTTCAGTTTGCTGTCTGTTTTTATCCCAGATTCAGTCGAAACAATAAAATGAAGATTGGGACACACCCATCCTACACGACAGACCGCGGCACCGTGCCATCCTTCCGCCCTCTGCACGGCGTGCCGTCTGTGACTGCAGTTGAGCGCCAACATCCCACTGCAGACCACACCTCGTCGCGATCGACAGGCCATCGATTACCTCACAGGCCGCGCGGGGTGAGGGCGGCTCGTTTGCTGCAGCACCGCCCCGCCGCCCACCGGAGCGGCTTGGTCGCGGATAAATGGTCGGCAGTGGCGACAGGCAGCGCCGCTCGTCAATTGATGGTTTCGCGGTCCGACGCGCAATGTGCAATGAACGGCCCCCCGCGGCCGGCTGACGTCGCGGAGGCGTCACGGAACTCGGATAGCTCGCTGGTGTATACTTATGAGGCGAGGATTTCGGGCGACCTCGATCGGGTGGTCTCTCCCGAGAAATGGACGGGCGACGAGGAGAGAAAGGGTCGCGTACGTTGTTATACGGGTGGTTGCACAAAAAAGTTCCAAAGAGGAATCACGGTCGAATCGCGCTGTCGAACCACGGAATGGGCGTAGGAAACTCACGAAAAGTGGGAGGAGGGGGGAGCAGCGAAGCTTCAATGTGACTCTGTGGGAGCCCCAATACCCCTATATAGAAATTATTTGCAGTTTTGTGCACATCTCACCTTGCTGAACCATTTCCTGCTCGTGGTTTTGTATTTAAATCAAAAATAAAGATTTTACTTTAAAAATGGCTGAATAGTGGGGGGACATGCCCCCCCCCCCAGTTCCTACGCCTATGAATCACGGTCGTACACAACCACCGTTAGCACCTCGCCCAACTAACCTGCAATATCGAGTGTGGCGTTCCTCGATCGCGCTGACCCGTGCGCGTTAGTGGCCTCGCACCAGTAGGTGCCCGCGTCGTCCTCCTTCCTGTTCTGCACCACCTCCATGAAGTAGAGGGAGCTGCCATGGAGGAAGAACCGCCCAGCGACCTCTGCCAGTTGTTGTCCGTCTTTAAACCAGTGCACCTGCGGGGGAGGACGGCCCTCGGCCTTGCAGTTGAGGGTGACCGGCTGACCGCGGGCCACCATCTCGTCTGTCGGGTGCTCCGTGATGTGCGGCGGCCGACCGGGCTCTCCTGAAACAGGAAACACAGTTTTATTGAGGAGGTTAAATAAACCCAGTGACTTAAATCACTAATCAGCACCGAATAAAGGAACATTGTATTCGGTGACGAAGAAAAAGCTGTTTGTGATATCTTGCACACAAATATTTCTGAACCGCCATGCTGTTGCAAGATTTTCCATTAAGTAAAAAGCTCGTTTTTCATTACTTGCCCTGTTTGACCTAGCATGGCTGTACTTTTACAAGCCTTTTCGCGCAACATGTAACTTTTAAATAACTAATGTGCGGATGTGAAATGAGGGCACATTGCAAAGCTAGGCGGCCGGCTGAGAAGACACATCAACGGCAGCGAAACTGAGCCTAGCCAGACGGTTTTTATCGCTTCACCTCATTTGTCAAATTTTGCATGCCGCATATCTAGAACGCTGCGTGGTCGCGGTAGGGTGCCAAAAGACGTGAGAAGTCTGGTGTGCCAGGGGGACTGGTCAGAGGTGTTCAGTGACAAAGATCTCGGTCAGACCCACCGGGCGGCACGGCGGGACCATCGGGAACGAACCGGCGTCGCCTGGACGGCGGATGGTTATCATATCAGTGAAGACATCGGCGCAACTAGTCGCCAGGCACGCCGCGTCGGCACAGACACACGGAGAGGGCTTGTTTTCCCGCGGCGCCGTGCGGGGCGCGCGACACCGCGCGGCTGGGGGATGGACCGGCCGACCGGGGAGGGAAGGGGACGACGGTCCGGCAGTGGCGGCGCCACGAATTTTCGCCAGTGGGGGCAAGCTTCAGGTGACCCGACTGTTGTCTGATAACCCGATCTGCAAAATCCATGAGCTCCTCGCCCCTATAGATGCTGCCAATTAGAAATTATCATGGTTTCAGGTTTCATGCATGCGTATTGAGCTTAAGCATTAACCCTCCCGGGCCCGGAACGGGGGGGGGGGTCGTTTTTCGCCTCCCCTGGCGAATATTTGTGATACCATATGAACGCTTAGGAGTAGACAGTAATCAGTAATCAGTACCTAGTTCTCTTTTTTACCGTAGTGCGAATATATGCGTTTCTCTCACACACTATTGATACCAGAATAAGCTCTATTAGGGCGATCCATATACATTTCCAGATAACCCGGACATACATACCTACCTATCACATTTTGTCATACCTCCCTGAGCTCAGTCTCAGTCTAAGGGTTCCCAAAAGAGGGTGAACTCTTCTCTGGCCGATTTTGACAAGCTGCCTCTCAACCTCCTCGAGGTCAAGCTCGAGGGCAGCCTTCTGGTGAATGAAAATGAGTAGGAAAATGAGTGGGAGTAGGAGATATGCGACAGACGGTCTGAGAACGAACGTTCTGCTGATGCACTTGATACGGGAATCGTCAAAAACAGGCGTACTATTATAACCGCCTATCATGAATATTGCACCGGTCTTCTGTTCCCATTTCAAAATCAGCCAAATTTTGTGGGGGTAAAAACATAGTCTTGCCCCCACGGCCTCCTGCCAGTGGGGGCAGTCTGCCCCCACTGCCCCCACGGTGGCGCCGCCCTTGCGGTCCGGGACTGAGACACCGCGCGGACCACCGCGCCGCGCCGGCTGGGGGAGTTTACGAGCCGATACCGGCCGCCGCGCCGGCCGCCGCCGCTGGTGGGGAGGTGGCGGGGAGAAGGACCACCTGCGTCCCATCCCTGCCCCGCGCTCCTCCCCTCGCCGCCGGGTGCTAAACGCCGCCTCAGATTTCCGCGACGCCTCATTTCGCGCAGCTCGCGGCAAACAGCGGCGCGACAAATGAGACGAGCCCGACGAGAGCGACGCAACAGCTGACGAGCGGCGGCGGAAACAGGGTCCTGCCAAGCCACTCCATCACTCTTTATCAGATGACCCGGCCCGGGGGACAGAGACCGACTCAAACAGTTGCCGACGGTCGGCAGGATCGTGACGGAGCCAGTCTCCTCCTGCAGTTCCAGCCCGTTCTGGCAGCGTGCCACGGGCTCCACCACCCGGAGAAGATCCCACTAATGAAGACAATCGGCTCGACCGTCGGCGGCGGGGCGTCGCACTCAATCGGGCGGATACAGAGCGTGTCCGGCGGCTTCCCGGGCCGGGGGAGCGTGCCAGCGCGCCGGGTAGCCGACAGGGGTGCCGGGCAGGGTCCGGCACGGGCGCCTTTCCCCGGCTGACAGACGGCCGAGACTGTCACAGACCGTCTTCGTGACCGGAAGCAACGTAACCGGACCGGAAGCCAGCGGATACGCAGGAGAAACTCGGAAGTAGCTGGGGAAAATATTGTGGCATAATAAACGGGGGATGAAATGCAACAGTTATTTGACGGAATAGGTACCTTCAGAGACAGCAAACGACCGAAAAAGTATACGTAAATGCCCCAGAGACTAAAAGACCCGAAAGAAGAAAAAACATTCGGTTTTTTTCGCATAAAATATGTCATTTCGCGTGGAAAATCATACCTATGCCGTTTGCTATCCTCCCTCTCCATGGGAAGTGTCGCTTCGCTGTTACCTATCGCGCGCCATGACATTCCAAGTGAACCGTCCAGTGGCCGATCAAATATCTATCTCCCTACCGAACCGTCCGACAGGTCACATCCATCATTGTCCAGTGTCTGTCGGTGACACCTCGGGGTGAAGGGCGCAGGGCCGATCGTTTCAGCGGCGGAGATCCGGTCCATTGCACCCCTGACCGGCGCGGCAGCTGTGGCACCCGCCCGACGTCACTCAGAACTCCTCTCCCTCTCAGCCAGCCCCGTCTCTCCTCCCGTCCAGCCGCCCAGACAGCGCGGCTCCGGTCGGCATACCGATTGAACTCGACGAGCAAAAACGGGCCCCACCGCCGCGTCGGCGCGGTGGGCGAGCATCGACAGCCGAACCCGGAACCGCAGCTCAAAAGTCGATGATACGTCGCTATATGCTGTGTCAGTGACGGCGTTTGCCATCTTTGAGCTTAGGTAAAGCTCATAAGATATTGCTCATTATACCGAAACCGATGACGTAGCTCGACTAACGCAATGCTCCAATTAGACACCCTGATGAAACCAGTAACCCTTTGACATTCCTATAGTAGTACCAGATAAATTCATGAGCGTGATGCGGCGCGCGAGGCGCGTCTGCGATACCGGGACGAATTGTCAGCGGTGGCCGTGATCAGTTACATTTATGGAACAAAGCAGAGGAATCCTTGGTATCCAGACGTCCTGTTTGAACTGCTTAACTATTTGTAAATCAGGTGCGCCGCATACGTGACAAAATAATTATCATAATTTAGCCGATAACCAGCCGGAGTTAGACTCAGCAGGAATGATATGTTGGCAGACGTCATGCATTTCGCATGCAGGCGAAATAATTTGCACCATCTGTACTCATCTCACTCAGCGAGCCGAATCCGTGCATGACTGGCAAAACTGACGGGTGGCGACACTGTCTAAGCAGCCTCCTATTCGCCTCGCCCTGCCACCACCATTTTTCCCCTTCCGTCGCCTCAGCCATGGCTCGTTCGTTGTCGCCAGCCCCAGCGGGCGTCGCTCGCCGTCTGTGCTGTAATCAGACCAGCCGGCTGGTGGCTCCGTGTTCCCTGCACTCCCCTCGCTCCGCCGCGGGCTGGGACAGACATTGATCGAGCCACTGCCAGCTCCGCCGACACGCACCGCGCCGGGGCAGCGCCCGCCGACGGACGGAGCGCGCCGGGACAGCTGTGTGACTGGTACGCCGGCTGACGTGACCCCGGCTAATTCCCGGCCCATAGGATGGATGGTGGCATATAATGTCAGGACAGAGTGAGGTGTGTGCATCCATGAGAATGGCTTAGGGGTATGCGCATTTGTATGGTGGTCATTAAGAAATTAAAATGGCTGCAAACAAAGTGAAATTAAAAGTTGAATTTTGGGATGTCTTGAGGTGCTTGAGGGGATCCTTGGTTGTCTTGTTCCCAAATCTCGGAGAGTGATTAAATTAGGGTAAGGCCTATAGGGTGCCGCAACAATTAAGTTTATGACGCCCATGAGTCCGGACCGGATACCACGTGCCCGTTTATTGTGGCTGTTATCGTGCACGTGCCACCTTCCCCACCAAGGATCCCTGCCGATGAGGGCTCACGTTATTGGACGGCAGGTGCAAAGGCACGTGCCACTTGCCGGCCGGAAGTGCCGGCCAACGGAATGCGATAGGTGAGCGGATTGGCTGAAATTCATTCACATCGCAGAAAAATAAGACCTCGCGATTCAAAACTCGCGATTCAGAACTTAAACCAGGTTTAATCTTCGTTCATTTTTAAGCCTTAGGTATATGCTTTCACTTTTCAGCATAAAATCCCATTCTCGGCACCTGAGCCTTAGCTCGTGTTCTAGCGGATGAAGTGTAGCGATCTAGCTCCTCATTAACGAGAATGAGATACTTCACCGCCGCCTGCGCCGGCTCTTTGGGAGCGAATGAAGTTGGAGTTCGTGCCGTCGTCAGCCCTGACGTTATCACCTCTGGGAGCCACCTGAGCCCGGAAACTTGGACATCACTTCGGTCCACTCGGCTGATACAGTGTTAGAGTCTGTGAAGGAGAGCCGATACAGCCCAGCTAACTGTCCAACAAGGAGACATGTGTCGCTGAATGGGCTGTTCGGGCGCCACTCAGAGGTACTTTCCTGACCAACTTGGCGGCGTTGGAGCAGGTTTGGTGGCGAACTGTGGTCTCCGCGGCGGGCAGCCGGCAATAGATGGGCTGCAAGTTTGACACGGGTTCTCAGCCTGTGTCAAACAGGCTCCACGGGACTCAGCCAGTGTCGGACCGTCCACTCCCGAGACCGAGAGTTAGACGGCTCCCGGAAGGTAAACTTCGCCAGCTCGTCAGCTTGTTGACCTATGTCTCACCAGCTGAGTTCGCTCTAAATTCGCTCGTAAAGGAGCGAGGAACCGGTGCGTGCGTACGCTAAACGGCTGCCGATCTGCTCAGTCATCAATAACAGAGGCAAGGCATCGACCGATTGAAAAATTACCTGGCAATTTCAGACAATAAAAAATGCTTTGATCATGATGCTTTGCAGCGGAAATTGCAAGCCATCTCTGTTCAAGCTCTCGTGAAGCATTGTGCTTCAAATCAGCGACCAGAAGTGATTGGTAGATATAAAACATCAAAACTGTACTTAGCAGTCCTGAGCAGACTTAACGCTTCCATTTCCCGTTTAATCAAAGAAATCGTCCCGCTGGAATCAATGCCAGAATGTCGGTAATTTCGAACGTGGCCGTTTGCCAACGTCCGTTGATTGCTGCCTTTCCGTGCGGTGTTTGTGTCGTTCGGCCACCGATCGCGGGAACTCCAGACTGAGACAGGTGATTGTGCGCTAATCACGACACACAAAACATGCATAATTTGCACCGATGGCACCGTGGGACAATCGATAGGTGGCGTGCGCAGGTATTGTCGCTCCGTGGGTCAGGCATTCGTCGCACTTGTGTGGTGTGTAAAGCAACGTTCCTGAGCGCTACACTGAGACAATTCTAATGCAGGCAGGCAGTTTGCGGTCGTTAGGTGATCGATCACACACATGACAGCACATAGGCTACTTTCACTGGTATCAGCGACACCGCAAACTGTCATTATAACTGACGTGTGTGAAGAGTGAATGAGAAAAGCAATAACGCACTTCCACCTTTCGATTAACCACGAGACACGATTGGTTGTTTGTTATTTGCAATAAAAACAAACGCACCAAGATATTCACACAAATATAAAATCGCTATCTCCATTGACCACTTATATCACGAACCAAGACCTCGAGCACTGTCTTTGGTGAATGGAAAACGTCGGCAGTCTTCACGGTTCACTTCGTGCGCTGACAGCGTGCGAATGGGAGGTTGTTTGGGGTTTGCTTTATTTCATTTAAATAAGACTGACCGCATCTTACGAATTTATTGTTCTGTCGATGCTCAGTATATTGCTATTTTGTATTATTCAGCAATAGACGACAAAATTCAACACCCTTGCCATACATAACGTAGATATGTAGATATGCTAGTTTCGTAGATCATGCAGCACTTCAGTAGACGTTTTACGTCATCAGTAAAAATTCCCGAGAAAACGTAGAAGTGTCCCATAACGGCAAATAGAAAATGACAGCAGCCCTGCATGCATTGCAAGATGACTCAGACAATGACACATCACTTGTGATGTTCATGCTCGCGCATTGAAGTGAGATGAGACACGAACGTTCACATGGACGCACACACGCTGCGCGCGTCAATGAGTGGTTCTCGGTATTTGACAGCCAATCGCCCATGCACTGCTATTGCAACGAGCATAAAAAAAAAAATGGAAAAAGGCTAATGGGAGTCGGATCTCGTGGGTTCCCGTTTCGACGCATTTATGAACATCATTATCAAAAATGTAGTCTCATTAAGTGTTTAGATCTGTTGTTTACAAAACTGTAATATGTTATGCTTCTTTTAATGTCTGTATGCACAATATTAGGGAGCCATAATTTGCTTCCGCATAATTTTGTCGTACTTCAAAGTTTCTTTTTACTGAGAAAAATCGCGTCCAATCGGCATCAACAAACAACGATGCATCATCATTCATCAGGCTGATAACAATCGCCACGAACCATCGAGCGGACCAATTACGTTAAGCGCGATAGAGTGACGTGTCCCTATGTCTTATTTACTTAGGCAAATGTAGATTTATTGACCAGCGCCCTGCGTCCGCCTGGGTGCACTCAGCACTGCCCTTTGGAGAAAGACGCGGGAACTCGCGGGAACTGCGCTAACCGCACCCTGCAGTTGAACTGATGAAGGCGGCGGAGAGAAGGGGGATCGATCGGAGACGGACTGCGCGAGACGCCCGCGGCGTACCAACGCCACATTGCGCGCGGGAGGCGCCGGCTGCCAAAGACGGGCTCATTGGAACCGTTCATCAATCAGGAACGATTAATCGGAGGAGATTCCAGAAACCGCCACCGATCCGTTTTCAAGATGAAAGACCGAAGTTTGAGCTGGCGAAAGGATACGATATGTTACCAATAATGTCAGACGTGTTTCGAAGGTGTCCAATAAAGTTGTCCAGGAAAATTAACGTCCGATCTCCTGGCTGTTGAAGCTAAGAATCAGAGAGCAAACCATGCCTAATCGACGAGGTACATTTATTGTGCACGGCAATTGTAAGATTATGCACGGATTTTGTATGGCAATTATACATTGCGCTAAAGTTCAAAAATATTTCTAGGAATTCCGCGGCAAAAAAATGTTTATGCTAGTTATCAAATCAAAACCTTTCCTTTTGATATTCAGGATTTAACCGATCTTCTTGCCACAATCTATCAAACTAAACATTAATGTGTGATCTGTGAAACTATATTGCTTGAAAATCGAAGCATTAAGTTTGGTTTATTGATCTTACTTGATTGAAGAGGAACGCCACTCGCCAGTTTTATATCGTTTTACCAATTTTATATAAATCAACTAACCCCTTTTACAATTTCAGCCTTGATAGGGGATAAAAATGATAATATTTACCTACTGCGAAGTAGCCATCTAATACGTAGACAGCGTAACTGAAACAGCTTTAAGTTCATATAAAACTCAGGATTATTTACATCCATTGCGCTTTTAAAACCCTTAAGTCAAAGCTCACCACACGTCGACGATCACGTCAGTTCAATGTTCGTCTTAATGTCACCGGTAGGGCTGGCATAACACCGGGCCGACGTGGCATCGTCAGAGAAGCGCGAATCTGAAATTAACATTCCAGGTGTGCCGACGCCGCAGCTAATCTCGGTTTGCGACTCTGCAGGCATGAGCATCGGACCGGGTGCTATGCTCATTGCTTACGGCCGCAGGAGGATCCGGTGTTCCGGCATTCCTCAAGTAAGCCACAGGCAAGATTACCTGAATAAAGCCGCAGGCCTTCAAAGGGATGTAACTCTGGATTTTACTCGTCTTTGGTCTACCGCATTTTAGAAAATCGAATAACTCAACCATAAATAAATTCCACACCAAGATCCAGCGCAAGAAAAGAGTCATCTCAGTTCTCTTCTTATTTTACTGGTTGGGGTATTTTCGTCAATTTTACCAGAACCGTTTCAGACATTAAAAGCTATTTGTATTCATGCTCGAAATGGACCAAGACCATTTATGCAAATATCCGGAGAGTCTAGGGCTTATGGGAGCTTGGTGGCATCTCCTGCAACTAAAAGCAATTAAAGTATCCCAAGATACAGCGCGAGTCTCCATAGGCGGCGGAACGGGGAGGGCACCGGGGCACCGTGCCCCCTTTAATTTTGGCATTTTAACATTAGCCCTGTGGGCGTTGCATGGAAAGAATGGGACCAAAAGTCGGCAGGAGGCGGCCGGTGTTCCACCGCTACTGCGAGTCTCATAATGGTACTGGGGATCCAACACAGCAAAGGCTGGCAAAGAAGACACCTAAAATATCAAATTATATTTTATAGAATTCTTATGTACCTTAGGCATGTGTATATGTTCACCTATTTTTTCTTTTTCCTTTTGTAACAGTATTGTACATATTTAACTACAATGCATTTGGATTTGAGGAGTTCATTAAATGCCAAAGATTAGAGTCTAGAGAACAAATAACACGTCCTCATCCCTCATTGCAAATTGCAAGTCAGGGCACTATTTGCAATTCACGGTTACAATAATTTTGCCGACAGTCTCCTTATCCTTTTCCATGTGTTCTTTGAAGTGAAGGAAACATGATCAGCCCCGATTTCCCCAGACAAAAGAATATGACATTGGTCACTTGCCCGTCTTGCGAAGCAAAGGCTTTTAAAATTCTACTTCTGCTTTAGAAGAATTTAATATCATGTGCGGGGTAATTAAAGGGACCCTCCCACCTTCAAAAAAGTTAATGAATTGGCATAAAAGTGATGTAGCGTGAATCAGAAAGAGCGAAAATGAACATCTACCAAATTTTACCGGAAAATATTCAACCGTTTTCGAGATATAAGACTTTTATTTTTGTTTACTTTTTGGGAACTCCGCTGTTTCTATGACGTCACATAAAGGTTTTCTTTACGTCGGCATTTGGAAGCAATAATTTGGTATCAAAGTGCGACAAATATTGCGCGAATGATGCGTTTATCTTATCAAGGTCAATATATGATGGCCAACAAAGGATTCCAGGACAATTCTTCTTATGGCATTTTTTCGTATCGCAATTCTTCGTCTGCAAATCTTCGTTAGGGCATTTATTCGTATCGCATTACTTTGTCTCGCATCAGGGTATATGAAAATCGGCTCGCATTTCTTCTTCAACGCAAATATATGCAAGAGTAAGCATTGATGGACAAATAAATGCACCGACGAAGATTTGTAGACGAAGAAATGCGGACGAAGAAATGTCATGCGAGGATTCGTTCGGGTACCATGACATTTATGTGATTTCAAAGTCAAGGTTCACAGCTGATCTGCTAAATCAAGCCAAGAATCCAAACTATCAAAACTATAAATATTTGTTTGTCTGTCACAGAGATCTCAAGCAAAATAAGGTTGACATATGTTGAATCAAAAATCTACTGCCACAACTCACATCTCCTGCCTTAGTTTATCATTGTTGTTTTAACTTGCTTTCAAGAGAAACAAGCCAGTATCTGATATCACTTCAGATGATTGTTTCAAGATCTGAGTTCAAATGGAATTAAAAGCAAGATCAAGATGAAACAGGGATTATTGCTGTTAAAGTAGTTTGGCCATGATACAACAGGCACATAAATCATCCAAATCAAATACTGGTTGGTTTGTCAAGATGTTTGTTGTCTGTCGTCTGTCGAGCTGCTATGAACACTGAACGCTCTCACTCTTACTTTAAAGAGAGTAGTTTAAGTTGAATGTTAGTGAGCTGTTATTAGACAAAGCAGCTATTCAGTGCTCACATCAAGCCAGGCTAGGAAATGGCATCAACTGTGGTGGGAGGAAGCAGGTTCGGCAGGCCTATGTTGTAAACTTCTGTTGTGTCTTGTGTTTGATCAACTGATGTTTTCTGCTCTGTTTTGTGCAGTGATAGTAGCAGGTAACTGCATGCTTGTCAAATTATGTGAATAAACGAATTCATAACATTGCATTTTTCTCTCCATGCAAGGAACAAGTAAGATGTTGTAGAAAATGTAATAGAGGGCTGCATTGCTGATTTCATGCACTTTATCAGAGCTTTATTTAGAATTGCTTTCCTGAAAGCTACACACAGGCCACAGCACTGAAATTCACAATGTCATAGCTTTTGGCAGAAAAAAAGAAAAGACTTGCCTAGGTAAAATTGGCTGAAAGTATGGCAGAGCAGGTCTTGATGCGTATGCCCATCCTTGTGCTTGCCGAAGCCGAACTGACTGCAACACATTAACTCTGACCCACCATGGTGGCTGGCATATCCTGAACTTTCACCACTCTAAACAAGACAACTTTCAGCCCTCAGCATTGTATTAAAAACACTGTACATGGCAGTTGACACTCAAAATTTGTTTCAGTGCCATCCACGGACAACATCAGTCGCCATTCACCAGGCCAGTAAAAACAGAATAGATAATAGCTTCAAACCCATGTAGTCAGAGTTACTAGGTCTGCACCTCAAAACAAAATCCAGGTGACATTCACCACGCCAGTAAAAAACAGGTAGGTACTTAGGTAACGTAACAGCTTCAAATCTGGTAACATGTTGGTCGGACTTAACACTACCATATGTACATGGAATAATATGATACCAAACAATAGTGCAACCATTCTGGACAACAAAAGTGTATGATAAAATTAATTTAGAATACTTTGGCAGCATGATTTACGAGCACAGGCAGGTGTTACCTACCAGCCTTCTCAATGCTCGTAAAACCAACATTGTAGTTTTGATTTTACCTTACATGATAACACACTTGGCTGCAATGGCACATTTAATTTAACACTGTGAAAAGACCAGTTATAACCACTTCACAAGCACAATTGCACCTCATGCCGACATCCTTTTCCAAAGACAGTCAGCAGCGTCTTTCGTCAAAACTGGAAGATCAATCCCCTTTCAACTGTTAACATCAAAAATATTTCTTCATGGTGTGATCTCCTACACTGTAAAAAATATTGACTAGCCCCTCGTCAAATGATTCTCAACGCTAAATGTCGGGGGTACAGACTAGTTTTGCATCCTACTTTTGACACACGCTGCGAGCCCCTGGCTTGTTTTGTGTTCGTCAGATGACAGTTACCAGGTGTCGGTTAGTTTTTACCACGTCCCAAAAATAGCTGGAGCGTTTCTGCCTTGTTTTGGAAGCAGGTCCTCGTTAATGCTGTGTATGATAACAAAGTACCTAGTAACAATAATAACGAAAAACAATGTCAAAACGAGGGCGGCTTGTTTAGTGACGATGCTCAAAAGAAGCATCGTCTTGTTCCTACTTAACGAATGAAGCTCAAACTAGGTCAAAACTAACGTATTGCTCAACCCATAGTCAGATGACCAGCAGATCCTACGCCGCCCAATCCAGTCATCGAATTTGCCAGCGAATTCGTTTGAAGACCATCATATTATTAAATATCGGTGGTCTTCAAACGAAATCCCTTACCAGTTTGATGACGAATTCATCCGGCCCATTCCAAAAACGCTCAAGATAAAATGAAAGTGTATTTCTGAAATAATATGCTTTCTTGCAATGCACCTTTCGTATATCAAGCGAATCTTTCACTTCCAGCGCCCGTTTACAGTTAGCAATCGAATCAGAAGCATGCACATACCTATCGATAGATCTGAACCTAAGAACACAGACGACATTTTGTAGAGACTAGAGTACCTGTCTGAGCCTATGCAGTGGAGCCCGTGAGCCGCCCAACCGCAGCTGCCTCATGAACTTGATGATAGGTCTGAACCTCAGATTGGCCAGAGCTTGGCCGTCAATAACCAGCTTATTTATATCCACAGTTGTAGTGACTTAGGGTTTGGAATTTGCCAAACCTAAGTTTTGATTACCAAGAGAAGTTTTGTACTTCTTGCACTTGCCCTTTCTTCATAACTTTGGCGGAAATCGTCGTAGTGAAACTTCAGTGTTCCGTTAGCTGTCGGTTCTTGAGAGAGTTGGCCAGGCCGGACACCGGGGGCGGCTCCACAACCTTCGAAAAATTAAACTTAAGTCCTATTGCACTGCATGGAGAGCAATTCATTTAAAATCGCTCTTGTTTCGCCCCCCCCCCCCCCCCCCTCGACAACTTTGCAAACGTCTCTGCGCGATTTCGTTGAGAATAATGGCTTATGGCAAGTTATTGAATCAGAACGTCGATCACTGCAGGTCATATATCGGCAAGCAATTCTTCATAACTAGACACTGCACAAATGGAAACGATACAGGTTTGCCCAGTGATAAACACTCGCACTGCACAGACTCGCGCACCCCCGACCGAACGCGGCACGGCACAGCGCAACAGCTGGCGCCGGGAAGCCGGGAACGCATTAAGTGAAGGATTCACAGGTGCGCAACTTTATTGCGAACAATAAAAACCTACCGCAAACGATTAAAAAAAGTTTTAGGGCAATCGGAAATACAAATGTATTGACTTATAGAAATAAAATTGTCGTTCACCTTCCAAATAACCCAACAATTTATTTGCCGTAAAAAGTGTCTGGAAATGGAAAGTTGCTTACATGATTCAGCAAGTAGGGAAACGCAGCCGCTACCTGGCGAATAATCTCAGGCTGGTTTAGTGACGAGTGCATTGCTACGGCTTGTTCTTCAACCTTCACAGATTACTATGACAAAACTACCCCTAGTATTTTGATCATCCTGAGGCTGGCTTTCACCTAATAATTTGATGAGGGTCTTCCTCGTTTCGGATTGAGGCGAAAACAAACGTCAAACAACCTTGATAGTTAATTCAGCACTTCAAAACAAAGGTACACCTACACTGTAAAAAAAAACTTACAAGCCCCTCGTAGAGGAATTCTCAGCGCAAAAATAACATTGCAGGAGCGTGTAAATTTGGCTAACTTTAGGCTAGTTGCCGAGTAACAAGCTTGTTCGACAAGGCTGTGCCTCGTATGCATACGACCACCGTGCTCCACCTAGTTTGACAACACGCACGTAAATAGCGTGGGTAGTGCGTCTACTAGGTGTCATAACAGCCCCTGCCTGGTAAGGTAACTAGCCACTGCCTACTAATCCATACCCAGTAATGGTACTAGCCCCCAAGGCTAGTAATGGTACTAGCATTCCGTCGACGGAATTCCGTCGACCGTGCCTCGACCTTGAAGACCAGTAGTGGCACTAGTTGACTAGTACCACTACTGGTCTTCGGGGTCGAGGCACGGTCGACGGAATTCCGTCGACGGAATTCCGTCGACCAGTGCCCCCGACTCTCGACTGCCACCCGCAAGTAAACAGACTGAGTAGCGCTGCAGCACATTTATTCGGGCACGAGAACGAGAACGAGAACAATAACAACGCCAGGACAATAACTATAACTTTAACAACAACAACAACAACAACAACAACAACAACAACAACAACAACAACAACAACAACAACAACAACAACAACAACAACTAACTGAATAATTTTCAACAAGGTTTCTTAAATAACCACCATCAAACATTTGTGATTTTTTCATTAGCTCTGCACCGGCGGCAGTCGCGGGGTGCAGGTAGGCCAGGACATACATGGCCCCATTCTTCACCAGAGAAGTCTGTAATGGGTGAAAAAACGAATATTAACATTATTATTATCATAAGACATACCAATCTGGAAAATGATTAAATTTAAGTTGAATAAAGTGATAGATTCCTGCCACAAGCTAGCTTAAGTCCCAAACATATAGCTATTCTGACTTGGATAGACGATACCGGCGCACTTCTGCCAACGACGGGCAACATTATGCGATACTATACATCTTCTAAGAAGCTCAACAACATAATAACTTTTGTTTACAAATGGACAACCTTTTTGTTGAGCACACAGCAAATGATACAAGATGCCTCACCTTCAATCAAGCCAAAGAGCAGTTGGGCAGACACACACAGCAATGGCGACGCAACACAAAATGGACGCCGGCTCCCGGAAGCGGGGGGGGGGGGCTCCTTCTGAAAGCAGCCACAGACTCCTAGGTTGTAACATGCGACGAGGATAGCTATGAGGCACATCCTCATAGCCATCCGAAGCCGCTTACCACGCAAGCTTGCCAGCACGTTTACCAGCTGCAGGCGTTCGTGACAACAAGCGGGGTTGCACGCAAGGTTATCCGTTTAGTAGGTGCCAGCCGGGGCCTCGTCAGCTGAGCTAATAGCGAAATGACCTAATTGAGGGACACGCTAAAAACTGGCCGAGAACAAGCCAACGGCGGGTAACACTGTGAGGCTGTGCGTAGTTCATTAACACTGCGCAAAATTAGGTTCCTGAACATGTTCTCGCTCGTAGGCATTTGTTCCACAAGCGGCATTGTTAATGTGCATGGCTCTGACTACTAATGTCCATATATGTTGTAACGAGGAGCAAGGGAGGCACTCGTAAAAAATGCCTAATTTCAAAATTAGCTAGTGAATATTTTTTACATATAGGGTATCATTACAATACCGGATCATAACGATCTGGATAGTTCTCAGCCTGTAAGCTAACTAAGCGGTAACTAGTCAAGTGGTAGGTACCGGAAGCATTGACAACCTGGTGACTGTTTCGAGACCCTTGTTTTGACACATAGCTCGTCAATATTTTTTACAGTGATGGAAACCTTGCGGGAAAAGAATTAATGTCAATTGTCAGCTCTTCAAATTTCTTTGGACTTAAACTTGCAGTACCATATCCAGTTTGCTTTGATATTTTGTTTTTCATTCCATGTTGAAGTTGAACACCAAGCTCCAGATATAGCAGGCAGCTTGATCATCTTCGGCCTTGGTATAATATCAGTCCAAGTTCCAGTGGTGGGTATCTTCTAATATTCAAATTAAAATGAAAAGCAATAGGCTTTCTCAGCGCCGACGACGGATTTCACGTTGATAAAAAAGGGAGCTCAAGGTCAGCAAAACTCGGGTTCAAGGAATGGCGGGCGTTGAAATGACTGCTGACGTCATCAACAAACCGCTAATGGTTAAGAGATAGGGACTAAGCTGGTCCCACCCTGCAAGTAAAGGGAAGAAATTTCTTGAACACCATAAAGCTGCGGGGGTTGCGACCAGGATAAATGGTGGTTTCTGAGCCTGGCCGCAAACTTGGCTATCTCAACTCAAAACTAATGTTAAGGTGGGATGGTCCCTTTAAGATCCAGATGTGCATGGCGCGGGACGACCGTGAAATTTATACGTTTCTCATTTACTAGACATATAAAATATAGATATTTATCACTGTAATAAAAATAAATTACGTACAAAATAACACCATTAAGCAAAACAATTTGACTTAGGCGAAAAAGTATTGATAAAATCTTAGATGAAGTTCAAGAATTTAAATTGAAAGGCGGAATCAAACGGTCTTAGCTTACCTATGTTTTGGATAGCTCATATCTGCAGCACCGTTCTACTGTCAACTCTGTGGTGACGACTTATCGACACAAGCCACGAATAACAGGAATAATCTGCTTCGACGTTTTGTAAAACCAATCCACTCTGAAGTTCAACCAAGCACCGCACCGACCCGACTCACCTTCGACATTTTCAGCAAGCACCTGCATCCCGACCACCGCTGCCAGCAGCACCGCGCAACACACACGTCCCATGATTGTCTCACACACCACTCTATCAATCTAGTCCTGCAACGAGTCCCTTCACGTCACATAGTCTCTATGATATGATGATGATATGTGGAGTAGGCCCAGAGCGGGGCGCGGTACACCCTCCCCCGACCGAGGCGAAGTCGTCACTGCCGGCCGTCGCGCCGGGGCGAGCCGTCGGTGGTCGGATGGAGGATGGACGCGGACGGACCGCCCCGGGGATCGAGCGGGGAGGCGGGCTCTCGGGGAGGCCCGGGCTCTCCCTCCCTCGGTACCGGGGATGGACTAGGGGGCAGCACGGCACGGGCAGCGGCGAGCCCTTTCTATGGGGGAGATCTGCGGATGAAGGGGAAACTGATCTGATCATGCTGCTGGTGATGTAAGGCGGGCAGGATCCAGGGACCATCCGTTCGCGATTTTACAAATTCGCGCTCGGCATTTGGCAAAGGAACGTCAGTGAGGTCATTTGTAATGCACAAGGCCAGACCTTGATACCTATTTATAATGGGAGCCTGAGAAATGAGCTAAAATAATCACCATATCACCGTCTGTTGATTCAAAGTCAAACCATATTATCCTCTCATCCTTCATACCTCATTAGGACCTCATTAGGATATCTTGTTTAAAGGGACCCTCCCACCTTCAAAAAAGTTAATGAATTGGCATGAAAGTGATGTCGCTCGGTTCAGAAAGAGCGAAAACGAATATCTACCAAATTTCATCGAAAAATATTCACCGGTTTTCAAGATATTAGACTTTTACTTTTGTTTACTTTTTGGGATCTCCGCTGTTCCTAGCGACTTTATTTGAAAGTGCGGCATTTGTTGCGCGCAAAGCAGCATATACCACCGCGTGCTACCAAACGTTTTAGTAAAAGATTTAAAAATCGTTAGATCTCCGCTGACGTCACAAATTCTAAGGGGGCATACCAATGCATTAGCCCCTTAGAATCCGAACACTGCAAGTTTGAAATTCCATATCTCCGAATTAAAGCATTTTTCGATGTTGTGAGTGCCCAAACCGGGATTTTCAGGCCATGGCCACCAATTTGGCTATCTCAACTCAAAACTAATGTTAAGGTGGGAGGGTCCCTTTAACTCGTCATTTTGCCGGACAAACTGCAGAGTTCGTCGCAGGTCTCATCCGACAATTCAACGCTCTCACCGAACCGAACTGAAGAACGTAAAGCATAAGCAAGCAAGCAAACAAATTCGTTAAATATGGGGCGCTCACTATTTTTTATGGAAAGAAACACAGATTACAGACATGCTGCAGCTGATTACAGACATATCAAAACATGAAAATAACGATCTGCACAAAAAAAAATATGAAAGGTTGCGCCGCTCACGCGTCAACTTCTAAAAAGTTCCTTATAGTATGTAAATATAACCCACCGTGATTCTTCTAATAGGACTTCAACGTCATACATAATTTGTTACATCGGCAAAACTCGTTGAAGGGAATGCTAGAAAAGGCTGTGCTGTCAACAAGTAACAACATGAAGCGATATGAAAGACGTTCTCATTCGGAGTCGGGGGCAAACGGATGAAAAAGGGGACTACGCGGACGGCGAAAACACACATATTCCAAATTCCGGGATGGGTGGACTTTAGCGTATTTCGTCTTTCGGTGGACTTGAAAACTACGCATGCTGGGAGGATGACTTTTAGATGGCAGCACACGTCAGGTAGGTAGCAAGAAAATATCAACTGGCCGCTGTCCTATGGCGGTTAGTTTTGATGTGGTAGCTGGTCGAATTTGGGTGCAAAAAAGCGTTTCGGTGGACTGTACTTTTAGGTGGACATATTTTTTGTCTTGAGATAACGGTATAAGTGGACATTTTTTTTTTTGCTTTGAAATGTAGTGCATAGGTGGACGTACATTTTTGTTTTTAAATTGCACTTTAAGTTGACATATTTTTTACGTGCTTTATTACAAGCGAGCCAGCGGAGCGAGCGAAGCAAGCTTTCGTAGAATGGCGGAAAATTCTGAGTATGAGCAACTTGGCAATGTATTTCAATGCGTCAACGACCAACGTTGAAGTGTACTACACGTGCGCACGTGGAGGGTGCCGCTTCCAGATCTCAGGAACGGCTGGACCGATTGTGCTCAGATTTGATACACCGATAGCGACCGGTTGGCAGGGTGCCGTGCAAAAGTCAGTTGGAAATACCCCCACTCAGTTTCGCACTTGCAGGGCTCATCCTTTTGCTCGCTCGCGTATCGCCCCGAAAGGCGTCTTACTGGTTCATTAACCCGCTCGGCGTTTTCACGCCCCCCCCCCCCCCAGGTTTTCGCTGACATCTCAAAAACGGTTTGGTACAGCTTATTATACGTCTTTTCCGTACAGGCTTTGAAAATTTTAGCTCCAGGTCATCAAAGGTCAGGTCACCAGGTCAAGTTAAGTGACCCAACCCCCGAAAATAAATTCAAACACGCGCCCTGACCATAAGATACACGGCCCCACGGCCCCAGAGTTGGGGGGGGGGGGCAAGCTGCCCCTACTGCCCCCTCCCCGGTTCCCGCGCCTATGTTTTAGGTCACATTATTCATCATTCGACGCGTCTTGATGAGAGAAATGCAATGGTGTTTGAAATGTAGACGGGTCCCGCCTCGCCAACCCGGCTCCGACACGCAACCTTCACAGACGAGCTTGTATTCCACAACCGCCGCACTCTCTGAACATGCGAGCGACAACAAACCGAAGAGACATCGGAAATTAAGGTACTAGGGCTGCAACTAAACAGAAAATAAAGGAACAGCGCCTTAAGTTATTATGACAATATAAAATAAATACTTAAGTGACGTGAATTAATCAGATATAAAATCGGACAAGTGACATCGCAGAAAACAAGGTGGAGCGCTATTGAAACGGCTCTGATTTCGGATGTCCCCAGCTGCGCGTATGGACGGTGAATGGTCATATGAACACGTATTTACCGACAGGAACACCTCATAATGCCGCTCGGCACCATCAGATAAGGCGGCGTGAGCGGACGTGCCTGCCGCTCCCCGGGCGCTGCGGGCCTGATGAAGCTGTCCGCCGCGCCGACCGCAGCGGAGACGCGGCTGAAAGTGCCGCGGGTTTTACGGCGTGTCTGCGGGACCGCCGGAGGCCCCTCCCCGTGGGTGGGTCAGTTGGGTGACTCACCCCCCCCCCCCCTCCTGCTGGGGGCGGACCACCACGGGAGCGACTACTGCACACCCTAATGACCCCCCGGGGATCGCTACGCAGGATCTAATGGCCGCCCTCTCTAGCCGTTCCGGCGCGCACTGGGGAGGGAGAAGGGTTCGGACTAGGATGTCTTCAGCATTGCGATAAATAACGACAGCCGTTAGCGTTTAGCAGCTTACTAGCCACTAGTCGGTAGCCCTTACACTGAGAAACACTCAAGCCTATCCATGGTTCTCGGAGACCATGCAGGGGTCGTTCTGGTCTTGTATGAGAGCCTCAATTGGGGAGAACTTTGTTTACAGTTGTTGGTCTCCAGTTTGGTAAAGTTCTCAGGTTTTTCCCGTAACGTTCTCGAGTGAGAATGGTGTGCTATCTTGAACGAGAACTTTGCCCGGATAAGGTACTCTTATACTGCGGGATGATCTCCCATGAGAACCTTTACCAGGTCATGAGATCATAAACGAACACAATTCCCGCTCATAATATGATCCTGTATGGTCTCCGAGAACTTTACAACTTAAGCGCCGGCTTTCCTGGCACGGCATTCGCGCTCACGACCCATTCCCCCTCCCCCCTCCCTGTAGAGCGCCAGCTTTTCATGGCACAGCATCCGCGTTCTCGATCCTTCCCATTCCCTCCATGCACAAACAAGGTAAAGAACAGGCATGTATATTTATTGTGTCATATGTCAAAAAAACTCACTCTGGAACAGAACATGCGATGCAGTCATTCGATGCGAACATTTTGTTTCAAAAGCTGCCCAAACCCTTTCGCTTGCCGCCCCAGTCAGTACCGACCAGCGTGCTGAGTTTCAACTGTGTCGTTTAGCAAGAGACCATAATATCTCCCGGTGCACGACAGCTCAGTCCCTTTACTTTACTTTTAACACGGAATGCAGGTAAGTGCAAAAATGCATGTCAAGCGGCGCTCCCCACGGTCCACAGACTGTGCGAACGATGTACAATTCAAACACGGCACGTACAATAGTTACACAGGCACAGACATTAAAAAGTTAATACAGGTAAAATGTATGGGCTGGCATGTGAACACTACCGACGGGAGTCCATGTGAGACCGAAGTCTAGCCATAAGAGCGGTGGAGGCGACGACAGCCGGTTGGCCGCTCTAGACAGTTTGCGCAGCTGGTAGCTGCATCTGGCTGGGGAGGAGCTACTCCAGCATGGCAGCCTGCTGACTGCTGAACCATGAGCGCCATCAGACGCTCCAGCTGCTCGTTGTCTCCCATCACCGGTACGAGCGATCCGACACGACGGTGTTAACTTATGTGCGTCTCTGAATCGGTGTCGCGCACAGGGTCAATCTCACTCGCGTACTGGCCACGCATATTATCGATTACACCACTATTTCACTATTTCACTGTGGCCGGACCGTCTCGGCGAACACGCCTCACCTCACCTCGCGGCACTCAGCTGTGTTGACACCAGCGCCGCTCGGACGATACTGACCCTCGGCCGCTCGGCCCGGCCCGGCCGGTCAAGGTCGTTCAAGGTCACGGCTGTCAAGGCGCGACACGCGTGACCCAGGGCCAGGACACAACAGGGACATTTTGGCGTTGTGCCCGATGAGTTGCCTCACTTCGGTGTCCAACATTGAGAGCATCGTCTCTACGGCTTATTGCTCTGAAAGGGAGAGTAAGACAAATATTAGAGAAACGGCAGAAACGCTTAATTTCTGAGCCATATCCTCAAAGCACACGAATTGGTATTTAAGCAGATTTTGCTAACACTGGCAAACAGATGGCAATCGCAACCTATATCCCAAAAATGGGCAATGGCACACAGATTTTGCCACCTCCCAGAGTAAGTAATTACCTTTGCTGTGGTTACTTTCAAGCTGTTAAGTGCACACAAAGAATACAGAAAACAAACTCACCATGAGACGTTCGCGCTGTGCGCCAGACACCAACTCGCGAAAGGAACAACCACGCTTCCGGCAGCCTTCGCAGTGTTTTCGAGAAAGGAAGGACCGGAAGCACTGAGGCATTATAGAGATGTTCCTTAGGGATATCCATTTGAATTGGTTTGAACTGTTAAAATCGATAAACATCGTGTCATATAGTAAGGCTCTTTTTCATTAAAAATTATTTCTTCTACTGAAAAATACATGTTTTATTTTTATCAATAATTGCTATTTTCCTAAGCGAAAATGGAATCGCAGCACTTCAAACTGCTCTACTCTTAACACAGCGCCACCTACGCCTTTAGTTTCCTTCTGTGCTGACATCTGTCGTCAAAACACGTCAGCTGCGAGAACTATAAGGAAAAAAGTGAGAAGTTTACCATCCTTTCTGACCGAATGACTGCTGGTTCGAATCTCACCGCAGACCGACTGTTTGCGTTACACGGGTAGCTAGACAACTTCCAGTACTAAACTATCTCGGTCAAGACCAAATCCACTCCTGAAACCGAAGTGGAGACCATGCACAGTTCTCGGGAAAGACCAATTCCTCAAAGCGGCAAAATGGAAACCATCGAAGGTACTCAGGTGAGTACTATCAGTATAAGTTCTAAAATGTGTTTCTCAGTGTACACTAAATTTCGCACAGTCTCGCCATTCTTCCTATGCGAAAAGAGCGTGTTCGTTACATGTTCAAGCGGTGCAGTCGCTCATTTGACTCGGCTCTAGTTTCTTCACTTTTGAGATGCTGAATTTTCAAATTACACGGCCTTCGTATCCACAGATAGGCGATAGTTATAAAACTCCCTACACCATCGGCAAGAATCTTGGCCACGAGGAAGCTCCATGTCGGCCAGCGCGCTGTCGTGCGGCTTGTCCCGCCTCAATTACGGTCATCCACTAAACAAGGGGCGTCCTTAGCCCATATATCTTCATCTCGTATAGGAGTCCGTTTCCAGGACTTTGCCGGTCGAATTGTCCCCCGCCGGCCCGGCTGCTGTCTGTCTACCTTGTCCCGGTTCCGAATAGAGCCATTCGCGGAGGCCGGCCGTATGTCCAAACGATCCGCGCCGCGGCACGGTTTATGGCCGGGCTGCCGGCGGTGGGTCGCGCACTCCAGCGGCGGTGCTGTGACGCCACAAAGACACCCTTTACCGACCCTGGGACGGACCTAGCCGGCCCAATCAAGTCCTACGTTCCCTCGAATCGTCCGAGACCATAGATGTAAAACGCGGCGAATGACGCGACAGGCGGCGTTTACGAGGCGCATGGCCGCGGCGCACGCCGGACGCGGCGGCCGCTCCCTCTCTGTCTGGTATATGTGAGACTGTCTGACAGTGCTCGTTAATGACTAACGTCGCGGTGGGCAGGCCGAACCGCGTCGAGGGCGGCATTCGCGCAGCCGTAAACGTCATCGCGTCACAACATGGAGCCCGGGGGCGGTCGTAAACGTGCCGACTGTTGCCCTGCTCAGTGCTCATGGCTCGCCGCCGAGGGCCAATTGCAATCCAACCCAGGCCCTGCGTGCCACCGGTGATGGCAGTGAAGGGTTATGACGGAGCGCCGCCGCCCGGCGCGGCGGTCCACCCCCGCTGCTGGCGATGGTTACATGCATTCCAGATCGAGAGGTGGATTTGTTCCGATTTCTGAGAAAAAATGTAATGCCAGGGCGTGGTGTGCCTACTTAGCTACGCAGCCGCCGTGGTAATTACCTAAATAGCTAAAAAAGCGTGGCTGCGTAATTTGCAACGCAACAAAACACGCAAAGTCCGGCATCGCCGTGTGTAGTGTACATACATTATAGGCATTACGACAATATTTATATATACACAGCTCTTTCGAAAAAAAAAACATGGTTAGTGTTAATCCCCTTTGCATACAGACTTGTCATATTGAAATTTGATTCAGTGAACAGTAGGTACTATGTTTTTAAAATTGTGAGAGGGCTGTCTACTAGTCTTAGGACCCGAGAAGAGGAGACGCAGGTCGTCAGCTCCGAACCATGCAGTATGTAATAGATTGCGTTGCCGCTTGCTCCGCCGGGATGTCGTCCGTTCCACCGTATGAACCCTGCCCTCACGCGCTCTTAGGTGATGGAATCTTCCAGCGATCGGGACCAGCTCGGGGAGCGCACACTAACCGGGTCCGATTTATGACCGAGTGATTCTGTCCCGAGGGCAACCGGACTGAACCATAAACCAGCCTCGGGTGCTGCTCGGCGCACGCGCGGATAACCCCGCTGGCTGATGGTTTCATCTCCAACCGCCGCCGCCATCAGCCATTACCTACTAGGCGGCAACGTTTATATTATCGTGAAACCATCGCCGTATTTCAATGCCGCAATGTGTAACACCACTTACCTTTACCATAGCAATGGTTTCCATCAGACTGCCCGTCCGATTTCAAGTGGTCGTTCGGAGGTGGTAGGCGAATTGTTCATTGAAGGAGGGCATTCTGTGATGCCTTGGGGGTAAAGATCCTACATAGATGGGTAATCGTTTGTCTAGGCACTATATCTATTAATTGTGTGCGTTTATCTACGGAAATGCAAGCACTTACCTACCCGAATATGGCTTTTGTCGTGAACGAACGACAGCAACATTTCAGAGTCCCGGAGAAAAATAAAATCTAGCGCAGAACGTTTCACTTAAAAGTGACATAAACAGTGGTCTGTTGACTGTTTCACCTTATACGCCTGCCATGGGCAGAGCTACATGGTGACCATTCCTGTCCATTTTATTCTATATTTGGTGCCTATACCTACAGGCAGGTATATGCACTCAATCAAAGAACAAAACAATCATTGGCTGGCCACCATTTTTACTTTCTATGAAATTGCTTGGATTAGGTACCCGAAATATACCTACCTAGTTGACGCACCCGGCCTTACTGGAGAGCAATTAAATGCACTGGTCCAGATGAATGTGAGATGCGACATGATATCGCCAGCACTATCAGTGCACAATCGGCGAGGGAGGGACGGTGAAGACAGCACGGGTGGCATGCGCAGCAATTTATAGCTGTTCTGTGCACCGAACCGTACAATTTGCCCGGCTCTCCCGTTTGCTGTTACTGGAAACGTGGAGCAGCTTTGCGTTGCGAGCTTGTTATTACAGCTATTTAGTGCTGAGGTATGTGCACAATTGGGACTTGCTCCGCACGAAATTATGTTGTAACATGCGGTTACCAAGTATGCAAGCACACCCTGAAACAGCTATGCATCAATTCGATCCTGACGACAGCATAAAGGTAAAACAAAGCACCCCACTATCATCGGTTGTGACCGCTTGTAGACAGAAGGATTAGACCCCGACACCACCCGCTCGACGCACAGAAGCCGTGTTTTGACAGAAAACCATCGCCGGGACTCACGAGTGGCTCAGTGCTGTCGCCACCCCGGTGTGGTTGGGGCCGTGCGACCCTCCCCTCCCCCGCTCTGCCGGCGGGTGGCATCCCCTCCCCCTCCACAGCAGCCGTCTTTCAACACTCCCAGGGACAGAAGTGGCCAAAAACAGGCTATGTTCCCATGGCTCGAGGTAAATCGAGCGTGCTTTAACCGGCAGGTAGCCGTCGCGTCTGAATGGCGAGGACTCGGGGACACGGACACCTTTGTGTCGATTCGCCGGCGGATGGCAGAGCGGCGGCGCGACTGGAACCAAACCACGACTCCGTGACTCTATGGGTACAATGAGAGGCGCCGCGGCGACACTGGTCCGGGTAACATTCCTGCCCCACCGCCGCCAGTCCCAGCCAGGTGAGAGGGCACGCAAAGATGCCGCGTCAATGACCACCCCTTCACACTTTGTGTCGGCGCGCGGAGCGGCGGCGTGCGTCGCTTTTGACGCCATCGATAGGCTTCCTCGGCGGCGATTGTGCCGACGATTGTCCGTCGATTGTAAGTGGCGCCATGCGTGCGGCCGGCGCCGGCCGCCGCTTTGTTGGTCCGGCTGTTTGGGCCGACAAACGGCAGTCGTTTTCGACATTCCGCGCGGCGCTATCTACTTCTGTGGCGTGCCGATGGATGGTCGATCGGATTCCTGGATCGTATAGCCAACAGAGGTCACCGGCTCGGGTTAACGGTGGGGTCAGAGCAGCTCAAACAACCGGCGAGACACGGTCAACACTGGCTGGTCTGGAAACCGGCCACAACGGCACTTCGGTGGAATGACGAGATGAATGTCTTGCTGGCTGTAGTGGCCAGTGGGTGACATTCGTGCGGCCGGCGAAGGCCTTCCCCAAGGACTGCACGGTTGCTGGCTCTTAAACATTAACGCATATGGGACAAAGCAGTAATGCTTAGCATAGCGTATTAAACTCCAATACTTTATACGCAAACTCGACGGGAGATCAATTAGGATGCAAAGCTCGATGCATTCATATGTAAGTCGTGTAACACCATAACGAAAAAAAGCAAAAAGAATTCGCAACCAATCCTACCTTTTTCAGTCATCCTTCTAATCTATACCCGTCATACCTCCCTGTGCCACCCCTTTTGCCTGTCACCGGCAGTCGTCTTCCCTCGTCAGTCAGTCATTGAGAGGCTGCCGTCAGCCGTCCCAGTAGCCAGCGTCAATTAGCCCCCCTCTCCGCCCCGGGGCGACTGTTTGTTGACCGTCTCCGGACAAACCGACAGTGTTGGTTGGCCTCCGGACGCCACCGCCGGCCCATGGTAGCCGAGGGCGCCCGAACTGACGCATCGTAAACAGAACAGCCGACAGCGACAGCGGCGGACGAGACGTGCGGCCCTCGAGTGAGACGTCCTCCGATGTAGGGGAGGAGAGGCGTCGGGAGAACAAGGGGAGGATGGTTGGCCACTTCAATAGCATTTGAAAGTTAATCGCCACGACCCGCGTGGATTGTCCATGAAGGTGATACAATACAATACAAAGTTTTTTTTTGGCATGTTTCGGTCGTATTTATATACTGGGAAAGCTCCGGGCAGAATGATTACAGAGCGAGTGAGCATGAGGGACAGCAATCCCTCAGATTTCCTGAAGCGACTCGTACACGATTTCTCACTTATAAAAGGTTTATCAACACTCAACAGTGTTCGGTGCGTGAAGCTATTTTTTCGATGCCGGTGGCTTTTCATTCAATTGAGCAACACCAGTTCAGCTGAGTTTCATTGCTCATTGCTCATGTAACCGCCTCGCAATGAGTCGCTTCTTCTCAGAACGAATCAAAGTCAGCAACAAATATCACAGCAAGGGCTGTCTCCATGTTGCTTTATTTCACACGATATTTCGCCGAAGCTGTTCAGTAAACGAAAACTTTAAATATGTTGTCGATTAACAGGTTCGTGCTCATACTTAGTGCTTATGATGCTACAGCTTCTTATACATAAAATTAAATCTGCACCGATGCGCAAATCAAAGACAGTGAGGGGCATATATGACAAATGGTTACGAAGTTACGGAAGGTCTGAAGAAGAACGCCGAAAAGGGAATGCTGCTTCATATTCACTCTGACGCTCTTACACGAAAGCAATAGACCCTTCACACCGTCGAATATTGCTCGAATAATCCAAGCTCCCTCACAATTCGAACAATGCCAATCTCCGTTACATTATATCCCATTCACGATTAATACAATGCCTAGTATCATTATCAGCCTCAAGGGGACTAGCCTAGTTAAGAGACCCCCAACAGAGCAGACATACCCTTTGGTAGTATACAACCAAAGACATATCCAACGTGAGGCACCATCAGACACCTCCCGGCTCCCACGGTGAACACTCCGCACTTCACTCTCAATAGTCCCGATCTCTCACGGTACGAAACCGATGTCCACCCGGCGAGTCCGTGCGTCGTCGGGGCGCTCCCACTGCGGAGGGATCAGCCAGATCGACTCTCGGTAAAGATAGCGCACAACACACGCCGTAGCTGGAGCACTGGGGCAGTCATGTCCAGCGGTAGACGACCGGTGAGCACCAGAGATGTGACCAGGCCGGTCGAACGAGTCGGAGTTGCCATCATCTCCAAGTGAGCACCCGCAGATGAGCCGGGTAGCTCCGCTAAACAGCGCTCGGGAGACGACCCCCGGATTGAGAACACAGTTCTGACACAAAACCGGCGTGAAACAAAGCGCTCGAGAAAGAGGACCCCGACAGACGCGAGATCTTAGGTTAGCCGCCAGTGTCCTCGAAGAGTCCACCACGCGACGCGGAAAGCCCGGCGATCGAGGACACCCCGGCGATCCCCGTGAGCCTGTCTAGACCGTCGGGTGACCGGCACGGACCGCAGCACTGCCGTCCAGCGTCGCTCAGCCCCAGAGGTCCTCCGAGCGGCCGAACTTGTAGACCAGCGAGCCGGCGAAGATGAACAGGTTCTGCAGCACGACGGCAATGCCCGGCCACTGGGACCGGCTGCCTCCTGGGGGAGGGAGGAGGGAGGGTCAGATGGCACAGCCAACAGAAGGTGGACCACAGGGACGAGGGAAACGGTAAGAACAGCAGAGCGGTCGCAGCGAAATCGAAAGTAGAGTGACGAAAGTATGGTGTTAATTTGAGAATCAAGAAGATTATGCCAAATTAAACATATTGTACAGTAAAAGTAATTTCTCCCCAAAATACGTGCAAACCCTTACCCATATCTAACAACAAAAACGGAGACCATTAAAAGTTTGCCAATCTAGTTGAATCAAACAATTGAACACCACATAACTATAAAATATGGCTATGCAACCAACACTTCGAAAGCATGCCGCGTTTCACCAAAACGGCGCACGACCAATAGTGAAGTGTGAACTGACCCAGCATTCACCTTCCCCTTCGTACACTCCGTCGAGGAACACTTACCGGGGACAACGTAGGCAGCGAACAGGATCCACATGGCGGCGATGATGGCAGCAAATCCCAGCAGGAACCCGATGAAGAGCCAGACCCGCGCGCCGCGCTGGCCCAGGCAGCCCGTCGAGTACATGTCGCCGCGGATGTGCCCGTTGGAAACGGCGTTTATCCTATGCAGAAGAAGCAGTGGGAACGGTCAGAAGGCGAGCATGATTGTGGTGGGCAAATATTTTCAAGATTTTATTTTTCATCAAGATTCAAGACTGTAGAGACACATTTTGAAGGGTACAACGTATGTGAAGTTACCAAAATGCTCAAAAAGATAATGTAGGAGATACAGTTCGAAGGAAAACGAGGCATGTAACAAACAGCGCTTGTCTCATGTCATCAGTTATATATGTGTTCAATATAGACAACACACACAATTCGGCGTCATCATATTTACAGCGCACTCACATGAAGAACGATATAGTCCCGATCACTCCACAGACGTGATAGGCGTGGTGCATCTCCTCCATGCTCGGATAGATGGCAGCACAGTCGATCATGATCCACCAGCCGGTGAAGAACTGAAATAAGCAAAATTATCGTCATCAAAACATGAAACACTCTAAAATACAATGTGATAATTACAAACCATCTTGTTTTCCTAGGCTTGGATTCGATGAACTTTAACTGTACAGACACTGTAAGAAGTGGCATAACTAGTTAGCACGGCAAAAGCATGCTTCTTGCAGCTAATCATCTAGAAGACACGTCATAAAATTCTGACAAAATTGTTAGCATGTCAGCACGGGTTACAATACAATGTTATTGGTTATTTTCGAGATCATCGGCTAACACATTGTCAATGTCGAGATAACAGCTTCACTATAATACGCCCACTAGATGCTATGACTTAGCAACCACCAACCGACTCATCCATCCCTGCGAGCCGGAGCGCCGAGATAGATGATGTTCACCGATTGTAAGAGCAGCTAGTCCGTGAAACCACATGCCGCTGGGGTGAGCCGGTTCATGTAGCCTTGGGTCAGCCCATCTTACCAGGACGCCACTGACGGCCGCAGCCACGGCGTTCCTTCGCTCGCCCAGCTCCAGACACTCGCAGTCCAATCGCATCGAGTCAAAACAGCCTGCCATCTTGGGTATTTCTCTCTGAAATATAATGGACAAAAGGCACATTGGGGATTTGGCGCAAACTGGAAAATGTGCATCAGCCCACACCAAATAGTTCAAGCTAGAATTTTACACAAGCACACATCAAATATTGCCTGAAAATCACAACACTCAATCTGAATCTGAACACAAATTTGGAATGGGGAAAAAGTAAATGATCTGATAGCCATTGCCCACCCACAATCCATACCCCTTGAGAAGTGTATGGATGCACCACTTTGAGAAGCAGTCAGTGCCCAGATTCAGAAACATCGTTTTACAACAAAATTTCTAGTTTGTCCATTTGTGCCTAAATTTCTTCATCAACCCATGTGCCTTAATTTTGGCACACACAAATATGCTGGGGTCTGCGCCAAAATTTTGGTGCAATCCACCTGTCACACCAGACAAAGCAACAAAAACATGTTTTTCCAGTCTGAGCTGACACTTTTGTACTTTGTCTTTGTAAAAAAAAAAACATGACATGAATGACCCTTGTTTTAACCTATACCAGTCATTAGAAGGCAAAAGCATGATATATGAGAGCACACCAAAATGAAGAAAACTGATTCCATGCCCATTTATTGTCATAACTTGTAACTCTACGTACACAGGTATCTATGATAAATTAATTAAATCTACCTAAGATAAATTAATTAAATTCATTTCTTATTCCAGTAGCCTAGTCATGGTTTGCCAAAACTTGAACTGTGCTACCAAGTTTACAAAGGTGCAAACTGACAACAAGAAATGATACAAATGTCCAAGCAAATATGACTCAAAAGTCAAAGTGAGTCATCTATGATCTAACACATCAGGGCCCTGTTTCACCGGTGATAGCAGCACGCCACTATCAAATTGCGCGAGCTGACGTAATGTGATGACGTCATACTGCTGACGTAAGGGATAATTCTGGCGCACGATTGCCGCAATATTGTTTTACGTCATCAACTAAATGTTCGAAGTTTACGTCCAAATTTTCCTTAAAACCAACTTTTTTTTAAATACATCATATTAAAAAAATATATATTGAAAATAAATATACTATCATGACTGCATAAACTCTTACTTTTAAAGGCTCATACGTCACTTAAAGGAAATAGTTCACTTTCACGAAATTATTTTTTTTGCAATGGATTTATGATTTTTTATGTTCAAAATGATCAGCAAAGAAAATAAAACCTATTTATAACAAAAGATTATTTTCTATATTTTGATATAAGAAGAACTTTTCAGTTTCTGTAAGGCACAGGCGATCCAGTATGAAAAGAGCATGGGTTCCGAAAATTCTTCAGAAACTAGAGAAATTATCGCGGCCACCGGCATTTGGGCGATCTGCTGCTGCTGAATATCCTTATTGATCAGTACGAGAATTTCTCTTGAGTTCTCGTAGATAATTTCACTAGTTTCTGAAGAATTTTCGGGACCCATGCTCTTTTCATACTGGATGCGAATATATGCAAGGCACACATCCTCAACGCAATACACCTTTTTCGGGACGAGAAATAGAATATCTTTGCCTAGGGTGATCGTTGGGCTGTAAAAGCTCCTGATTTATGCTCGTCTCAGCCCAAGCTACGGAACTGCTATTCCAGTTCAAAACCCATGTTAAAAAGTGAACTATTTCCTTTAATGCCGCGGCCAAGGTCGCGGCAATCGTGCGCCGGAACTGCCCATCACGTCAACAGTATGGCGTCATGACATGACGTCAGCTCGCGAAACGTGATAGCAGCGTGCTGCTATCACCGGTGAAACAGGGCCATAGGGCCTTGTAACACATAGGTAGGTATGCTATATAAGTTTATTTTGAGAATTATTCGCGCAGAACACGGCTTTGTTGTGTTGGGAACTGCGCCAAGCCCAAGCCCTATTAGAAACACAGTCTAAAGAACAGACAAAAATAGAAACGAGTTTGTGCTTTGAACAAGCAAGTCTTTTGTAGGATTTCAAGTTTACCCCAATATGATGTGTTATTAAATGCTGTATGTCGAATAGAGTTCCGATGAAATAGCTTGATTTACTCAAATATCAATGAATTGGTCAAAACCACTCCGAAAGTTCTTGCAAGCAAGCCGATTATACAAAACTCTATGACAGGCTATTTAATGCTCTTTTTTATGCAGCATGCAAAGTATACATGCATTTTAAGTTTTTGCAGATAATTATTGGTGTGTTACATGGTTCTGCTGGTTATCCCAGTTCTATTATTTTTTGCCCTCGATTTTGCAGTGTTTTTGTGCTAAATCATACTTTGACAATCGTTACGCTCACCTCTGTACACTCAGAGGTGAGGTGGGAGCCTCCCTCATGAAAACTAGAGTGATGGAGAGACACGGTCTACAGTACCTAAGAGGGATAATTCAAGGAAGTAATGACCTGATAAGAAGAGTAGTACACGTAGAACTCGAGAAAAAGAAGAGCATATGGGCAAAAACTACAAAACAATACTTAGACGCCATTGGTTCGAAATATGCAGAACTGGAGACAATGACTAAAACTACACTGAAGAAACGTATAAAGGAATGGGATGACAGACAGTGGAAAGAAGAACTCGAAGCTAAGACCAGCATAGCCATATACCGGTCAGGCAAGGAAACGATAAAGGAAGACCCGATATACGACAACACACCGTCCTCAGTAATCCTCTTCCGAGCCAGGACCAACACTCTACCACTACGAGCCAGAAGAAGACATGTAGAGGAAGACACGACTTGTGTGCTCTGCGGACAAGAGGAAGAAAACGAAGTCCATTTCATGCTCGAATGTACCAAGCTAACAGAAGAAAGACTACGAATCCTAGCTCTTCTGAGACCGCACGTAGGAAAACCCAACGAGGTACTAAAGGCATTCCTCTTCAACGATGACAGAGAAGAGATGGAGCACAACAAGGACGGACTCTACCGGCTCTGGAGGCTGAGAAGAAAACTGGTGACAGAGGCGGGTGACGAGGAAAGGGCTTAACCACCATCCTAAGCTTATCCCACTGAAGCCCTCCCACCCGACCTGTGTTTATAGGGCTACCGATGCAAAGGTGACAGCCCGACCACCTCATCAGCATCAGCATCAGTACGCAACCTTTTCAATATTGGCGCCGCTGGCTCCGGCCTGCCCCCCTGTGTTGTCAACATGTGATTCCGTGATTCCCATTTCCCAAACAAGTAATAACCACGGTGACTATTATTGGTGCCAATCGGAATTTCTTTTCTTGGAATTCCAATTTTTGTCCAATTCCAATTTGGAATTTGGACGGAATTCTTAACATTTTTTGGAAATTAATCGGAACACAAGGCCTTTAAAATTTTAAATTTTAAAACGGAGGCCTTTAAAACGCTTTTAAACACTTTTAAAATTTACGCAAAAAATGCAAAAATCGTAAAAATTGTAATAGCCCCCGCTTTGGACAAAATTGGAAGTTTACTTGGCAATTTCTTGGAATTGGATCGGAATTGGAATTGAAATTTCATGAAATTGGCACCACTAGTAACTATAGTAATAACTTGAACTTATATATGGCCTTGTGACCGTCGAGCAGTGTTTCCAAGTCCAAGCCCAAGTACCTACCCATTCTACGTGATTCAGTTGTGATTCAGTTCGAGCTGGCCTGGCGATGTGAGGGTGGGTGTATCAGTATAATGAACTATTTTCATGATGGTTGTTTCTTTTGTTAGCTTTTGTGAGAATAGTTGTAGTTATTTATATTGCTGTAAGTTAAACATTTATTTTGTGGATTTTGCATTATCTTCCTTTGGTGCCTTTCTGTTTCTCCAAGGTCAAGGGCAATAAATGTAAAATGGAAGTTAATTGTAAAATATGATATTGATATGATGTTCAGGCACACACATTCAGCCTGCACATTGCACCTTGCCTGTTTTTACTGACACATCACAAATTAATTTAAATTGAATATTGATAATGTTATGCTTCAGAGCATGACAAATGATGTGCCATGTCCTGTTCAAGCCACTTGGAAACTAATAAAACAAATGACAAAGATTCGGTTAGAATGAGAATGGTTAATAAATAATGAATTATCACAAAAGCCTCATTCTCTGCTTCTGTCTGATTGAAATGTGCTAGATCTGTTTTGAATGCTACATTTTACTGTTCTTTCCTTTGCAGGATTTTCCATCACAATGGCTGACAGATGAATGATCGTCAGGTGAAGCTGATGAAGCTCCCATGATTTTGAGCACTCCTGAATTGTTTTGTATGATCAAGAAATTGGCAACAAACTAAATGGCAAAAGCATTTTCACTGAAGTCCATGCAAAGATGCTTTTATGACACCATGTCTATCAAGTACACAGCTTGTTCCCTTACAAGCTTTTTTGCCATTTGGTTGTCATCTTTAATAATTGGATGGCTTCTCCTGGGTGAAGGATTCTGCCCGTCCCAGCCTATTTTATCTGACAATCTCTTTGGCTTTCCAGTTCCCAATCAACCATTTCCCATCCACCCAGTAGATGTTGTGTACACTTGGGTCAACGGCTCAGATCCTCAGTTCCAACGTGATTTGCATGCAACAGAGTCACATCTGCAACAACCGGCGCCAGCCAGCTGGCGTCAGAACTGCCCCCTGCCGAACTGCCTGCTTTCCTCCCAGCTGAGCGTCGTCCCGCCGCTACCACGCCGCATGACACTCAGCGACGTTCGCTTCTTCGTGTCCGGCGCCACACCACGACAGATGTTTCCCTCGCCGCTTCCCGGTCCGCCTGCCACTTTGCTCGTCTATGCCAGCGTAGACGAAGCCCAGGACGTGTTGCAGCGCGGTACAGAGTTCCGCATCAATGAGGACAACTTCACCGTACATCAGATGTTCTGGACTTGGGACGAAAGCGCTGCTCTGTCTGCTGCTGTTTCTGATCACGTTGTGCTGATCGGACGAACTGTGATTCAGGAGACGTTTCTGCAGCGGGTTGCGGATGTGCAGAAAACTGGTGCGAAGGAGGTGGCTCGTGCTGATGACGGGAGGGCGCTCGTGCTCAAAATGCTGGACGCCGCCGTGGCTGACCGTTTATTGGCCGAGAACGGGACAGCGCAGGCCCTGAGAGCAAGGCTCATGTGGCTGACGGACGCAGCCGCTGACGCGGTATCGTTAAGTCGCTTTGCGGACTCGCAGGAGCTGCGCTACTCCCTGAGGTCACTGGAACGGCACGCACCTTGGGTACGGCGCGTGTTTCTGGTCACCAATGGCCAGATTCCAGACTGGCTGGCGCTGGACAACCCTAAGCTGACGCTCGTCACACATGAGGAGATCTTCCCGGACCATGATCACTTGCCAACGTTTTCCAGTCCGGCGATTGAAGCTCATATTCATCGGATCCCAGGACTCTCGGAACACTTTTTGTACTTCAACGACGATGTTCTGCTGGGCCAGCCTGTCTGGCCGGAAGATTTTCTTGTTCCAGGCGGCGGCTATAACGTCTTCCTCGCGTGGCGCGTGCCCGACTGCGCCCTGGACTGCTCGGCCACTTGGCTGCGCGATGGTCATTGTGACGCCGCCTGCAATACAGAGTCGTGCGACTGGGACGCTGGCGACTGTGTCGGCGTCGACCCGAACCTGCAGCCAAGTCCTGCACCTGATCCTGCGGACGAGGACGTAGACCATAATGCGGGTATGAGCGATGACGCTGTGCTCGCGGCTTTAGGTGCGCCGGAACTCTGTTCAACAGGCTGTGAGGACGCCTGGCTCGGTGACCACTTCTGCGACACTAGCTGTGACGTCGCGGCATGCGCGTATGACCTGGGAGACTGTGGCGTGGCCGGACTGCGCTCGCTGCCCGATCTAGGGCCTCTCCGGGATGATGCAGAGTACGTGATCCCGACAGGATCGTTGGCAGTTTACTGGAACGCCAGCCAGCTGCCGGAGGGACTGCAGCCAGAGGCGGTGTCGTCTCCCCCTCGGCACGCGCTGCGCGGTATGTCCCTCACGCTCCGATTCGCCGTGCTAGTCGCGATCTTACGCCCGAATGCGACTCTCGGGAGACTGCCTGTGTTTATCAGTGGAACTGTGCGGGGACCAAATGGGACGAATGAGGAGAGAATGATCGAATTTTATCTAACTTCTGGAGTGGAAGCCGAGGCGTCCCTGAGTGTGGCTGAGGAAGCCGCACGTCTGAAGCAGCTTGTCGAGAGCTCTGATAAATGGAATGCAGACCTCGAGCGACGACTCAGCGCGGCCGAACGCCGTCTCCCCGATCACCGCGCTTACATGAGGCAGCGAGTGGAACTTCTAAAACTCGCAGCTGACGCCGTGAACGCTACCATTGACATGTCTGAACGAATCCTTGCCGCCGTCCCGAGTATAAATCGATCTACTAATCGGGTACCTAGGCGCAGATTGCTAGGTGCCCGCCCCGTTGCGCTTCCCGTTTCAGAAGAACATCTTGTGGACCTCGAACTAGGCAATAACTCTCGCTGGGAACCGGAAGGAATCCGCCCCATTTCTGAATTGTCTGCCAAAGAACGTCACTACCTCGGCAATGACCTGAACCCAGTCGACCAGCTGGACACCTATGGCCTTAGCCTGCTCAAAGTCAATCGGCTCTACAATCGGCGCTACGGCCCGGAGCAGCGACGAGCGGTAGCGCACATGCCACACCTGTTCTCTCGCGCCGTGATCGCCGACCTGCAGGCGACGTTTGCCGACGAGTTCGCGAGGACATCGGCGGCGCGACTCCGCTCCGGCGACGACATGCAGTTCGCGTTTGCGTACTTCTACTTCCTGATGTCTGAGCGGGACAGGGTTCCCGTGGGCGACATTTTCGATACCATCGACACCGATGACTCGGGGACCTGGTCGGACCGGGAGATTCGCACCCTCCTGACGAAGCTTCGGGTGTTACCGCTGACACGCGAGGACTTGGATCGTATGTGGGCTCTCCTCCGCAGCTGTGCCGAGGCCGTGCCTGCCGCTGCCGATCTGACCACACCTCCCGGGGAGCGCTACCTAGACTCGAACCTCCCGGTGATCACAAAGGAGGCCGTGCTGACTTGTCCCGAACTGACAACGCAAATGGAGCGTAGTTTGGGCAACCGGACACGCTACCCGCACCGCGTGGTCGACGCCAGCGAGCTGGTCTCGTTCACGATGGTACGCTCCAACTCTAGTCTGCTGGTGGGCGCGCTCGACTCGCTGCGTCGCGCGCCGCGCAAATTCATCTGCCTGAACAACAACGTGGGCGCTGCGCCCGAGTCCGAAACGCGACTGGTGTACGCCCTTCTGGTCGACTTCCTCGAAGCGCTGTTCCCGCGGCCTTCGCAGTTTGAGCTGCCAGCCAACTATCGGAACCGGTTTCAGCACGTCAGCGAGCTGCGCGAGTGGGAGCGGCAGCGCAGCCTGCTGCGCGTCGCCACCGTGCTGCTGACGCTGCTGCTGCTGGCCTCGCTGCTGCACGGGCAGCTGTGGTCGGCCGTGTGCAGACGGCGGCGACGGGCTGCCAGGATGGTGGTGGAGCTCTGACACAGTGGTAGGGATGTGGTCAGCGTTACCGGTGTGGCGAGTTATTTCAGGATTGGTGCTATCTAGTCGTGCTGTGCTGTCAAATGCAGAACTATTCAGGTCTGCTGAAATTGCGGAGTGTGAAATTGAGACCGAGCAAGGTCGTTCAGGGTGCTGTGGTCACTGCATTGCGAGATGTGCCGTGAAAAGGACGTGCCTTAGTCATATCGTATATGTTGTGAGTGAAACCAATTTTTGTATTCCTATCTCCTAATCAAGTTTTGTGAACATTGTATAGTCATGAAGTCGTTTGTGATACATTTACATATGGGGCTGATCACTTTTTTCCAGTACGAGTACCATTGGCAATAAACCCTTGTGATTAAACATGCGATGATAGTTATCGTCGACTTCTCGATTTAGTGATGTGATCTCAATCAGAGGAAGACTCGTTTGTTCGTTAATTCATGGATGCGGTGTATGTAACTGACGGATGGAAGCATTGATCCATAGTCTCTTCCTCAATCGTCTTGGCTGCTTGTCCACCCAGAATGTACTTGAAACAGGGCATTTTGTCTGGCTTGTTGGATCTTTTGTTGAGTGCGGTGTCTTTCCTTTTGTGTGTTTTTTACTCATTTTGTTGAATGTCAATAAATGATGCACTTTGTACCAGACCGCCTCTCAGTTCAGTCTAATTGGTTGATCGCCGAAGGGGTGTGACGCTTGGCTTGGACTTCAAAGGTTATTTCCCAGAACGGTCTCCAATTTGCATAGATGGACTTGAAGTTCTTAGAATCGGTCTGAGCACCATCAACATTCTGCAATAGAATTTCGTCAAAAAGCCAAACGTGACACTACCTCTCCAAATGCGTGCCGTCAAGTAGGTACTAGGGTTTCAGAATATGCGGCACATTTCGAAGCGAAACTCCGACCTCGTAGTAAATCATTGACGTTATGTTACTTAACCCGCGCCCGGCTGGGGGTCCTGGATTTCCACGCCCTGCTGGGGGGGGGGGGGGTGTTTGAACACCCCCCCTTCTAACTCGGCTCCTGGGCCACGTAGCGATACGCGGAAGGCGGCGTTCGAAAGAGCGTCAAAAATAATGACGAAATCACTTCGGTCAATTTTTTGGTCAGGTCAAAGGTCAGGTCACCAGAGGTCATTGAAGGCAAAATTTCGCCGATTTCCAGGTCGAATGTCGAAAATTTCCAAGAAGCCAACGCATAACTCGGGAACCAATAGAGCTACAGCGCCGCGGAAAAGCGCATTCGATAGCCCTATTAACGCCCTTTCTGAGTAATTCTCTCAGATTTGACCTAACGTCAACGGTTTTGCCTGCAGGGGGCAAAAACTGCAAAAATAGCCGATTTTTTCGGAAACAGTTTTTCTGCAATAACTTTTGACCCAAGCCTTGTACGAGCTTACTTTTACCGGCATCGTGTTCCTCTCGTCAAGACGCATCGAATGAACTATAACTTGACCTTGAAAGGTCAACTTGAAAATTTGACCTCAGGTCAAGGTCATGACCTGACCGGAAAGGGTCATGTTGCATATCAGTAGATACGTATCGTCGAGCTGAACACATCTAAGGTGTTTTCATCGCTCTAGCATGCCTCTATCAAAAGTTATTTGCGAAAAACTGTTAGATACCATTCGTGACCTAAGATGACCTCAGGGCATAAACAGGGGTCACGGACACCATTTTCATGTTCAGTGTGTCTAAACCACTTGTAATTCAGTGTTTGGGAGTGTTTATAATGTCTTTCGTCCAAAAGAGACGCATTTCAATTTTCTCCCATTGACTTATAATGGGGAGGTCGCAAAATTGACCTGACCTTAGGTCATCGATATCAAAATTCTGAGATATACATTTTGTACATGCTATTGCTCTTAGCAATCGCTGAAAGTTTCAAAGCGATCGGTCACTCGGTGTAGCTATGACAGACATTGAAACTTTTTATGAGGTGAGGTCACTTCAAGTGACCTGGTGACCTGACCTTGAATGACCTTGGTCTGAAATTTTCACAACATGTGTAGAATTGATGCATGATAAGGTGTACCAAAAACGGCGGCGCTCCGCGCCGCCGTTTTTGAGATATTCGCGAAAAACCACAAGGGGGGGGGGTGTTCAAACACCCCCCCCCCCCAGCAGGGCGCGGGTTAATACTTTGCCTGCCCAAAACATCTCAAGACAAATACATTTGCGGTCATATATTACTGCAAAAAAGCACATACAGGTAAAATACAATCTGCAGCCAACAATGCCGAGGAGACAACTGACACCATCGCACCAGGGACACCGGGGCGCGGCAGCTCGCAACATTGACAGCCGCACCGCAGTGCCCGGTCAGTGCAGTGATGACTGATGACTGATCCCCAGCCCAACCAGCTGTCCGCTCACAGTTTGTCCCAGCCCAGCCCGTCGTCCGCTCAGAGATCGTCGTCCGAGTCGCCTGCCGAGCCGCTGTCCTCCTGCGCGTCGCTGTCCTGGTCCCAGTCCTTGTGGCCGGCCTCGGGCAGGTAGTCGTCACGCAGCACACTCCACGTGGCCCGGTCACCCGACTCAGCCGACTGAGGACACACGGAGGGATGCAGTGAGTCACACAGGGCCTCAGCGGCCGCCGTTGACAGTATTGCAACCAAGAAATACTTGATCATGTAATTGTTCTGCCATGTCTTGTCATGATACTATGTCGTTTTAAGCGCATAGCTGATGTCCTTAAATAGTCCCACATAAATATTATTGACAATACAGTTTGCATTAAGGTCGACAAAGTAAACAACAATGCAAACGGAAATCCTGTGAGTGTATCGAAGCCTCATGCAGCATAGCAGGCGCCACCAATTACTCCGAAGTGTGCCGTGTCGTGTCCCACCTGTTCTGCCGGCTCGGCATCGGCGCCATCCCGGAGCCGGTCCATGAACGTCTGCTTGCTGACCGCCTTCAGGGCCTTCTCAGTCTTCCTCAGGGAGCCGCCGGCCTCCTTCAGCTGGCTCTGCACCTCGGCCTGCTGCTTCCTGACGGCGTTAAACAGCTGCACCACGCCACTGGCGGATCGGAGAACGGTGATGTGAGTCATCAGCCACCCGTGGGCGGACCGTGGTGGGAAGAGCGTACCACCGGAGGGGTGTTCACGGGCACCGCACACTGCTGCGTGCGGTGTGTGCGGTGGCCCGCTGCGTCCAGCAGGCGTGGGGGTAGGGGATGGGTAGGCGGCTCTGACGTCACGGCTGCGTGCGGTGGACGGTCCGCTGTGGCCAGTCCCGACCGGCCACAGCGGTCGCTGTGTGCGGTGACGGAATGCTGACGTAGGGACGCAGTGGGCGGAGCTTGGAGGCTGTGTGCGGTACGACCGCACACAGGGCCCGTGAACAGCCCTCTGTTCATCCGGGCTAAATTGGGGGTAGCGTGGGTCGTGTAGAATAGGGCTGAGCGCAGGATTTCAAGGATGTCAAAGAATTAACACCACAAAAATAGTAAGAAAATTATTTCGAACAAATCAGCAAGCTCAGCTCACGTACAATTTTCTACTAATTCAATATTCAATACAAAATGAAATAACCCATTTTTTGCATTAAAGGTAGTGTGCCACCTTTAAAAGATTTTCCATTTTATTTTTCCTAGGATAAGAAGCTTCTGTTTTTACCTAATATCGCAAAAAAAATCAAAAATGGGCCTGGAATAGTGCCTTTTTCGCCTAAAAGTTTATCGGTTTTTCGATATGTATAACAACTGTAGTGGACTGAGCTGCAAACAGGCGTCGGCAACAATCGCGAATGCGGCGCACATGTGACAATAAGCAAAGGTCATTATAGAGTTACGACGTACGGGAATGAGTTATCAGCTGTCTAATCGTAGACAACACAATGTCGAGCCTTAAACTGTAAGCCTGTATTGGTATTGTTTCTTTTATTTGGCTGTCGAACATTATTTATGGTTTGAAATATGATTTTATGTAAAATAATTGATATGAAAAAGCCGTCTCTTAAGTTATGACCCCATTTCACCACACACAAGTGGCAGAAATGACAATGATCAGCTGACGCATTTTTCTTGGCCGAAGTCAGAGCGCGCGGCCCGACGCACCACCACCGCACCACAAAGTATGAGCAGAAGCCGCGCCCAAAGCCAGGGCCCCGGTAACGTGAGGTAGCCGAGTCGGGGCAGCGTGCGCTGACCCAAGCCGGGGCCGCAGCTTTGGGCGCGGTCTACCGCATCCCCGCGGGCAGCCCCGGGCTATCACATGACACCGGGAGGACGCGCGGCCCCGGCTTGGGTCAGCGCACGCTGCCCCGACTCGGCTACCTCACGTTACCGGGGCCCTAGCTTTGGGCGCGGTCTACCGCACCACCTAACAGGCGTGTTCGAAACCGCAGGAGATGATGATGAACGGGTTTATCGAAACTTGATTGGATGAGCATATCGGTAATAGCGATTTCAGTGTGTGCATTTATTGTTCATAGTGGTGTGAAATGTGGTTGGGGTACGACCGACAACCCGTCGGGGCGAATTTCGCACTGGGGTACTCAAAATTTGAAGAATTTAAGACGTTTCCATGAGTTTTGAAGGTATGGATAAGTTCTAAAAATCCGGTTCTCCTTATCTGGGCCATTAACTCCATACGGTCCAGGAAAGCTGGCACACTACCTTTAACGATTTTTTTTTTGTTTTCCACACGCCCAGATCTACGGTTTACAAATAAAATTTAATGACGTAATCATGCATGGACGTTACAATGCATATTACTGCTTTGCAGAGCGCAGTGCTATTGCTTACTTACCGTGTTGCTATTTTGCACAAGGTTCTTTCTCGATCTTTTTCTCGAATGTCTGGCTTCTTTCGTCCCATCATTTCCCATTCTCTGAGCTGAAAAATACGTGGTGTTACACGCAGCATATCAAAGATAATTCGATTCGATAAGCCAACAAACACTTAATAAAAGCTCTATGTCCTTGCATTTCAGATGCCATTCTCTACGTGTGAGGCTTGCGCGAATTAAAAAAAAACTAGCTGAGCTTCCATTTTAATTTAAATCAATCGGCGATGAACGAATACTATTTTACTTACCTTTTTCCGCTTTTCAACCAATTCTTTACGTTTCGCCGCATGCGACCTGGCAGTCTTTCGCTTCTTCTTCTCAATCGGCGCTGCCTCCGCGCCTTCTACATCGAAGCCCGGATCGGAGGCTTCCTCTTCTGGTTCGTCCTCTGCATCATCCTTTGGTAACGCTTTTTTGGCCTTTGAGAGGATGACATACTTCTTTTTCGGCGCTGGTGCACTTAGGAGCCGGGACATGACGTCCGCCCAACCCTCATTGCCTTCTGCTGGTGCAGAGGTGGCGACGTCTTCAACTTCCTCCATGTCTGAAGATGCGTCTGTCAAACATAATAGGCATATTTCGTCGATTAATCTGAAAACGAACGCATCGATGATGTTTTCTAGTGCATATCGTATTCATATTGATAGTCAGAAATGACAAATGACAGGGCTATTAAAATGATTTCTTCGTGCTACATTGAATAACAGCTCATTCTTCGAAGATCACAAAGTTAACGAGCATAGCATCCAACATAGAGTCGTCACTGAAGTCGGTTCTCAAAGCCAAAGCTGGGGCCACGCCAGTCGCAAACAGCGCTGGCTGCTTCCAACATCGGACGCTCACGTCAACCGTCATTGCCCGTCCCGTGCTTCCTAGGGAGACCGAAGACACATGCACGAATTATGGACACGAAACGAAGCGAGTTTTTACAGCAGTATTTCAATTTATGACCATTACGACGATCGGGCGACGTCTCACTCATTCCATATTTTCAAATACGAATTTACCATACCTTTGCTGTGATAACTGATGAGCCCGAGTGATGCCTACCAGACCATTATAAAGATTACCAGGAGCCACCAGGGATGACATGCTCAGAGCTAGGGCAAGAATATTTATTTGGAGCCATTGAATTCAAACATTCTATGAACCTGCATACAGTCGTGAGTCACTGCCCACCTCTGTGATGATAACATGCCATGACCTTAAATAGATTGTTATTTGTTTGATGAAGGAGCAGTTGAATATGGTAAATCAGACCTATTTGGGCAGATCCATCCATAAATATGCATCCCAATAAGCTTATGAAATGACACTAACGCAACATCAGTAGCTATGAAACGTAAACCTACTCCCAGCAGACCCAAACCATAAGAAGCTGCTACAGGTTTAAGCACAGTGAATAATAAATACCACATTCCTGAAAAGCAAGTGTACTTCATCAAGTGTACTTCATCAAGTGTACTTCATCAAGTGTACTTCATCAAGTGTACTAAAAGCAAGTGCATCTTCATCTATCTAGAGTGGGTGATTCTTACTTGTTTTAACATACCTTCAGAATGTGCAGCACCAGAATCCATCGCCTGCTCATGCTCGCCTACCTCCACCACCATGACTTCGACTGGTATTGGTATCTTGATCTGGGGTTAATAATAATGCCTGTTGAACCCTGGAAGATGATCACAATTCTGAAGACAACACTTTATTTCAATATTAATATGCAATATCATTTTCAACAAAGTCTGGTGATTTAAAGCCTAGTTGTAGTGCAAGTCAAAGTCAGTTGGGCAAACTAGACCTTTGGAATCAAAATATGGAGGCATCAAAAGATTGATTCCTTTTGGGCATAAATGCAGACCATTTCTAACTTACCAATCACATAAAAATAAGAGAGTGTTTCAAGAAGGAGCATGCCTGATCTTGAACAGAAATGCTTGAACTATCTCCTAAGCAAAATAATATTGCTCCTATCATAACAATTTGAATTCTATAGGTAGTGAAAGGCAATCAAGGAATTGATTCACTTTAAACAGATAATCATAATATTGATTCCCCATCAGCTGGCTAATCATTATTTTGATTCACAGGTAATGTTAACAGATAGGCAACAATGACTTGCAAGAATACAACATTTATCTTGCTATTATTCTCATTTAGTGGTATCCTCAGCACCACAACTAATACCTATAGCATTGTTGTAGGGGAGAGTGGGGTAAGATGCCCAGGGTGGGAAAGACGCCCTACCCCCTCTAGCGGCGAAACAAAGAATCGAACCTGGAAATAAATGTTCTTAGCGTAAAGCGGAAGCCTGCCTTGTTAACTGCACAAAAATTTGCGAGGCTCAGTTGGGCAACGGCTGGCTGGTGATTGCATGTTTTTTATTTGCTGCTTTCAAAAAAATATTTTGGTGTCAAAACATTGTAAATATCAAAGAAGGTAGATAATTTTTGCGTCCCGTGCCATAGTCGTGATAAATTAACATGCGTGTACTGTGTCCCAAACAGTTTGTTTCAGGGTGTAGTTTTATGGCTAACAAATTGTACTGATTTAATGTTACCTCGGTACCTTGGGGTAAGATGCCCCCTGTCCTGATGGGGAAAGACGCCCCCCTAAATCCGTAGGCTGTCCTTCAAGCAGCCTGTCAAATCATTTATTACATACCTGTGATGAGAGACAAAAGCCGATCTGGGACTATTGAGAGTCCAGTACGGTCGGGTGCTCCCCATGCCGGTCTCTCGGCCCATACAGCGACTTTTTGGGCGGCATCTGACTCTGAGAGCCCTTACGACGGCCTCTGTAGGCCACATTATTGGCTCCAGGGCCCCTCACGACATCCTTTGAGGGCTCCCACGTTGGCTCCACGGGCCGCGCTGGCATCTGAGGTCCCCACGATGGGCTCGAGGGCCCTCAAGCATCATGAAGACCTATAAGGGCCCCACAGTGGTCTCCGAACGCCACCACGGAGGCTTGCTTGGCCGCGCTGGACTATGATGGCCCTAACGATGACCTCTGAAGCCCCTTACGACTACTTTTGAGGGCCCTTACGATGACGTTTGGTGTCTACTGCAGGCCCGAAGGGACTACTGATTCGTTCAGGCGACTCACGTGCCCATTTATGTCACTTATAGTGCAGGGGGCATCTTACCCAACGCCAGGGGGCGTCTTTCCCACCCTGTGGGGTAAGATGCCCCCTTTCACTTCTTCAGGAAAATGCTTAATAGCAAAAAACGTTATCATATTTCAAGCACGAAGGTGTGATATTTTTGGAGAAAAATGATGTCGGCTTCCGTTGAAACTACAAGTTTTTGCTTTCCAATCGTCATTTTCGAATAATATATGACATAGTAAAACCCTGGGCATCTTTCCCCACTCTCCCCTACTTTACCTTCACTACATTTGATAACAATTCACAATTTTTAAATGTCAAGAATACAAAAACTGAAGCAACAGATAAAAACCATATAAATAATATAAAAGCACTACAGCAATGATAATTAGGGGTTTAAAAATTTCATTTTGCCATTTTACACAAATACTGATTGGTTTGTATGTGATTCATGATACAAAAATAACATACCAATACAGTGTGATTTCCTCAAAACAGCTCAGTTGGGCAAACTAGACTTTTGGAATCAAAATATGGAGGCATCAATAATTTGATTCTGGTGGGAGGAGCCATGACCAAATATGGGCATGGAATCAATTTTTTGATTCATTTGGGTACGCTTTTGACTTCAAATGAATCGTTACGGTTGAAAAAAGGCCCATGACGGCGAGATTTTTCTTTTAAAAGGTAGAAAAATGTGGTAGGATTGCAAAAAGTGTTACCTCAAAGCTAAGAAATTGTCCCTTTGGCCTTGTGAATGGGAAAAAGACAGCCACTGTCCATCACGTAAAAGCTGTTTTGAGGAAATCACACTGTATGTTATTTTTGTATCATGAATCACATACTAACCAATCAGTATTTGTGTAAAATGGCAAAATGAAATTTTTAAACCCCTAATTATCATTGTTGTAGTGCTTTTATATTATTTATATGGTTTTTACCTGTTGCTTCAGTTTTTGTATTTTTGACATTAAAAAATTGTGAATTGTTATCAAATGTAGTGAAGGTAAAGTACAACAATGCTATAGGTATCAGTTGTGGTGCTGAGGATACCACTAAATGAGAATAATAGCAAGATAAATGCTGTATTCTTGCAAGTCATTGTTGCCTATCTGTTAACATTACCTGTGAATCAAAATAATGATTAGCCAGCTGATGGGGAATCAATATTATGATTATCTGTTAAAAGTGAATCAATTCCTTGATTGCCTTTCACTACCTATAGAATTCAAATTGTTATTGATGTTACGCACCAGATGTTACCAGTTTCAAACGCTTGCTTGACACATGTATAACAGACAGCCTTTATAACTATTTAGATTGACAGGTACCCGACATTGTGATTATGCTTGCGACAATGTGCTCATATTGTATGCATGTTTTTTCTGAACATAGGAAAAGCAACAGGCTTTACTATGATGAGACGCACAATTCCAGTCAATGTTAAACTGCACGAATTAGGAAAGCCTTTGTAACGTAGGACTGGCGCGTCTCTTGTGTTTGGGGTTCTCTCATTCCTCATTTGCCTTCCTTCTTGCCATCCTGAAACCCAAGACATGATGGAACCCAACGAGGTAAGAATACGAGGTAAGAATTATGATAGGAGCAATATTATTTTGCTTAGGAAATAGTTCAAGCATTTCTGTTCAAGATCAGGCATGCTCCTTCTTGAAACACTGTCTTATTTTTATGTGATTGGTAAGTTATAAATGGTCTGCATTTATGCCCAAAAGGAATCAATCTTTTGATGCCTCCATATTTTGATTCCAAAGGTCTAGTTTGCCCAACTGAGCTTTTACGTGATGGACAGTGGCTCTGTCTTTTTCCCATTCACAAGGCCAAAGGGACAATTTCTTAGCTTTGAGCACTGAACTCAATTACCGGGGTTACATGAGCGATCCGTTCCAAATACGCACTACGCTAATGCGCATTAGCTCCCCACAAACGGATCTACGGCACCGGTTACATGAGACTAATTCGTTTTATCTACGTCAAACGGATCTTGTTTGGCTCACCCGGGCTGACTCCTCGACGGCCGGTAATTCGCATCACAAACGGAATAGGATTAGCGTACAGTCATGGCGCAGTTGCGGCATTTACCGGGACGACTGAGCTAAATTTTAAATACTTATATCATTTGATAGGCTCAAAAACATTTAAAAATAACATGAAATCAAAAAATGAAAACAAAGTTTTCTTGTTTTAAGTCAGTGGGCACTGATTCGCCATGCAGCGACAGCAGGGTGGTCAGAAAAAATTATCTATCAAAATATTTCATTCATTTTATTTCACATGCAAAGACTAAACCAAAATACCAACATTTTTTTGCTATTTTCTACGAGGCAGCCAATAAAAAAAATGCTTAGTATTTTGCATTTTGACGCTTCCAGTCAGCAAAGAATAGTTCTTGTGAAATACGGCCCGAATCGTGTGCCTCGGACGTTTCGGTTACATGAGCAATCCGTTCCAAATACGCACTAAGCTAATTCGCATCAGCTCCCCAAGAACGCATTCAGTGCACCGACTACATGAGCAAATTCGTATCAGTGACGTCAAACGGATCTAGTTTGGCTGCATATTTACGTCTGGACAACGAGTTGCGGGGAAAAGTGCTGATTGTGTTGCAGTTTTAGGAGCCGGTGATTAGGCTGGATTTTTGGGTTACTTTTTCGTTCCGATTCATGTATTTCATAGTGTTTGGCTTTTGAATATTTTAGTTCTTTCAGATAAATATTACTTGCCTTACAACTTTTGTAAAAACGTTTCATTTTTTTATAAGCCGACGTTCAGAGTCCTAAAAATACATCAGCACTACAATCATTGTAAACAAACAAATGGAGCACCACTTGGCTCTGTTCCAAGGCCATTTTTTAGTTTATCTGGTGGCTTTCTTGCTCTTGTGCGTCGTTTTGTTGGATGTTTTGAATCCCTTAAGATTGACTTATATCATATTTAAGAAGCATGTTGACTGAAAACAATCTGAAGTGTCCAGGAGGCTGACAGAGGTCCTGACTACTGAGCAATATCAATATCAAGTTGAACAAGTTATCAAATTTTGGTTGATGAACGCAAGTTGATCGGGCTCATATATCAGCAAGAAGAAGTAAAATTAAAAGAGCTTATTGTCCAAAAACAAGCTATAATATTGCAGACCTTGGAGCAATACTGAAGAGCACGCTGAGCAGGATCATGCCAGAAAATGTTGACTGATGAGCGCATATTGATGTATTGGTATGAATATTGAATGATAACTTACAACAGCAAGATAAATTAGTGCTAACTATCAAGTTAAAATCTAGAATGAATGGACTTGGGCAGTTTTACTATGCTTAGATGCTATGCAGATTGTAATGTGCATCAGGTACTCAGTGTCTGGCAAATGAAACATGCGATCATTCCATTGCTACTGGAGGAGAAAGCTTGGATCACTAAATCCACTTTATGTTGATTTTGATGTTAATCATCATCACTGTATTTCTTGAAAACAGGATTGTAGTAAAATTGTCAATGTGACAATCCATGCAACGATGTGATCATATGTGTCATTCGTCATTCATGATAGTCATTATTGGTCCAATATACAATGGCAAAGCTCTCAGTCTCAGCGTTTCTTCCTGTGGATGGCCAGCAGTGACTCAGAGCTTAGAAGTATTAGTTTTCTTCACAGGGCTGGGATAAAAAGTACTGAGGGTACTGAGGGTACTGACTAGGGTAACATTTAACTTGATAAAAAGTAGTGAGGGTAATCTTCCACCAAGGAACTCTACTTTGACATGGTATGAGATGTAGGCACAAGTAGGTAGGTGCTCAGTTCCTATAGTCAGTAGTTGGGTATGTTTAGTCGGGTTAGCTTAGATCAGATTGTTAGTTTTTTAATTTGCCAAATGTCCATAAAAATGTGACCTGAGCAAGGAGCATACCTGAACCTGACTAACCTGACAGCTGACCTAACCTCAATCATCACACATATTTGCAGCCTACCCAAGACCTGCATGGCAGTAGCACCTAGTTATAGGTAGGTACTCACCCTAACTCAATCTTACCTGCTAACCTTCAACTTGCCAAAAGTTAGCTCACATTGCCAAGCTGTGTCCAGGGAAACAGTCGACTGAGGAACTGGCTCATTGGGTGGCTGGTGTGAGTCTGTGCATTTAAAGTGTTTCTTCTCTGAAGCTGCTCTGCACTGCTGTATGTCATGTTAGATGCTCAGAAAATGTGGGAAATGAATGATTACTAAGCTACTTTAGTGCTTTGTTAATGCTCGAGACATGAACAAGTACAGATCTTGCAGGGTACAGCTATGAGTTAGGTGCTAGGTGAGTATGTTATGTGAATGTGCTGTTCCCTGTTTGACCGTAAGTATACAAACAAGCACAGGGTCACAGTTATATTCAATCTCCACATAAACATACAACAAAAACGGCCATATAGCCTAACTCCGAACACACCACAGATAACTTAAGCCTTTGAAGGCACAAAAATGTTTTGATTAACAGGACAGGTTTACAATATATCCTCTGTCCTTGGGGGATCTTGCTGCCAAGTTGAGGTATGATGACTGAACTTCAGGATTGATCAACCTTTTCTTAGCCACTGCTTATATTGAAATGCTTGTTTGTTATGATTTACAGGACATGTATACAATATATCCTCTGTCCTTGGGGGATCTTGCTGCCAAGTTGAGGTACGATGAGATGACTGAACTTCAGGATTGATCAACCTTTTCTTAGCCACTGCTTATAAACGAGAAAGACCAAATGCTTGTTTGTAAACTGCGTTGAAAATTTAATGATCCACCAGTTCCACCTTCAATTCTGACATGAAGGCACAAATCAAATAGTTTCCTCTCCTTTTGGAATACACAAAGCAAAATATTTAATAAATTTTAGTGGATGGACAAGAGCAATTAGCATAGCTTTCCCTCAAGTTAACTTCTGGCACTCATGGACTGTTGATGGCCCGGGACTGTGTTGATGAATTACACTGACGCTTATTCGCTTCATATTTTGTAACAAACGCGCTAAAACTGCAATATAACAGCACTATATGCTTCTTGACAAAATGCAAAAGTATTAAAAATTTAGCCCTGATGGCATTCATTCTTGGTGGAAACGTAATTACAAAATATTTTGTAGTAACTTTTGAATTACGGCCGAAAACAGTGCACGGTTTAAAAAAGAATCATTCCAATGACGGTCCATTCTTGCGGTCCTGAAATCGCCACTATTTCCGGCCTCTCCAACGCAACTCGTTGTCCAGACGTAAATATGCAAACTCTCGGCCCGATGCGCATTACAAACGGAATAGCATACAAATGTGGCGCACTTCCGTAGCAATAGAGGTGACTAAATTAAAAATTTATTATCTTATATCTTTTTTGCATTTAATCTGCTCAAAACATTCTCAATTAACTTAACAAAAAAAAGTTGAACATAAAGTTGTCTTGCTTTGACTCATTGGGCAATTGCCTCTCTTGATTCGTCTGTAGTGCTGTCAGAAAAATGTTTCAACTGAAATTATGTGGATATTTACTATTTGGTTTTCTCTATATTTATTGTTGAAAACTTGACAAAATACCGACATATTTTTTAAAATATTATTTCAAAAGAAGAAAATGAAAAAATACCTATTATTTTGCATTTTAATGTTTCTTTTTGCGAAGAAATAGTTCCTGTAATACGTATCTTGGTCCTATTCGCTTCTAAGCCTCTTTCCCAGCGGATTTTGTTCGGACCGCCGATTCGTATTAGCAGGTGGATACATGAGTCGGTAGTACGCTCCTGATTCGCATTAGCGGTGAATCCGATCGTGATACGTATTTGCTTTGCTCATGTAACCGTGGATCGGATCGCCGATTCGTACTAGCAGGTGGCTACATGAGTCGGTAATGCCAAGGGGTAATGCGTTCCTAATTCGAATTAGCGGCTAAATACGTATTTACTGTGCTCATGTAACCCCGATAAATAATGTGGAATGCGAATCGGCCGCCAGATGGTGTCCAACGGTGCCGCCATGTTGCGCAGACCAGGAAGCGGCCGCCGCCTGTGTTGGGGAATAGGGAATTCGGGACCTCGATTTACGTTTGCGGTCGCTGCATCCGTTACGTTCAAGCTATGTGGACACGGAACCCGGCATCTTACGCAGAATTGAGTGGAGAATAAGATCAAATCCTAAAAAATTCTCAGATACAAGAAACTAATACGTTAAGCCCTTTATAAGTCAATGGGGAAATATGAAAATTGCTATTTTGGCGCCGAGAATGATCTGAAACTATCTCAAGCATATAAAATCATGATTTCATGCACTCCTTGCAAGGTTCTATGCTTCATATTTGCATTGTTGCCCTTGCGTGACGTCATTTGTGACGTCACAAGGGTCACAGTTTTTCTTCAATAACTCCCGATCAAATTGAGCTAGCGAGTCGGGAAAGCCACCAATGGACTCAGGAAGACCTGCCGAATCGAATGATATGCGACATGACCTCTTTCGACCAATTTCGTGACCTGGGGGTGCTGACCTGACCTTGACCTGAGGTCAACAACCTAAGTTGACCTGACCCGAACAAAAAGTATATCACTCGATGCGCCTGAGCTAGCTGAACACGATGATGCCAAAATCGCGGCTCTACGGCCATTTTTGGCGAAGTTATTTACCAAAAACCGAACCCGTGCCTTAGATCACTTGACCTGACCTCAGAGGTCACCGGTTGACCCGGGACCTTTACAGTGGGTTCCTACCAGTCACTCTGCACTATCCTTTGTCGCAAACGACCAATTTACCGCTTAATTCTAGTTTAATTAGCGGCGCATTAGCGAGGTGGGTTCAATTAACCCCCTCGGCCGGGGCAAATGTAGGTCCGGCGAGTGAATTTGAGGAATTCTGAAGATACGATCGTGTTCCCCACTCAATTCTGCGTAAGATGCCGGGTTCCGTATCTACGTAACTTGAACGTAACGGATGCGGCGGCCGCAAACGTAAATCGAGGTCCCGAATTCCCTATTCCTCAACACAGGCGGCAGCCGTTTCTTGGTCTGCGCAATATGGCCGCCACCGTTAGACACTACGGCCAATAGGGTTGAAGCGGCATTGCTCCCCTGTGGCTTTGAGGTAACACTTTTTGCAAACCTACCACATTTTTGGACATGCCTAAGAGCTGGACTTTTTGCACGCGTTCCCCGCCAGGGGGCGCCACTGAGGAAGCACCCTCTGACGTCACGATAAAACTACGCGCACTGTGCGCACGGGTCTGTAAGCAAGTAATATCCCAGCCAGCAATTCGCTTGGGCTGAACTGTGGCAGGCGTCGGGCAGCTTGGGCTTAGCTTGGGTTTGCCCACTTTGATCAAAACCAATGCATTTTTTACTAGGGCTGAGCTGGGGCATGCCGCAGCTATGCCCACGTGCGGATAGCAGTAGCTCAGCCCGACATCTGCCCGAGCATCCAAAACAGGCTTAACTTGGGCGGAGCGCGGGCTGATCAAGCTGGCTGTGTCCTTCGGCTAACTGGAGTAAAGCCCGAGCTTAGCCATACTTGTTCGGCTGTTCGCGCATGCGCAGTTCTGCGCCAATCATGTGCAGCGTTTGTGACAGTCTGTGCGCTGTGCGACGAAACGACACACCGGTGTTGGGGCATTTGGTGGTTGATGTTTGGGCGCGCGTGACAGCGCGAAGAAGGGATAGTGCTCACTGCTCTTATCAAGTGGACTGGCATGGAGTTTTACGGTAGGTAAGTGTATTGAATGGTGCGCTTGATCGTATGTAAACGTCATGATTTTGACTGAGTTTGACGCCATCAAACATGAAGCTGAATAGCTGTTCAGCCTGGCGACTTATACCCTCGCTCAGAAAAGCTGCATTCCGTGCCTTTATATCTTTGTGAAATACCAGCACTTCTGACCCAGGAAAATGAAATACAAAACACAAATATTTATCTACTTATCACCGAGCACGCTCATTCTCTGTCCGCATTTAAAATCAAATGAACATTTTATACGGATCAATGAGAAGTGTTTTTACAGTATTAATGGATCAATAAGTTATTTTTCAAGCAAACATGCAATGTAAATTAAACCAATTAATCTCTTTTTCAGGTACGTACCATTAGAGCAAATGGTTCCAAAAAATGGAATAGTTATACAAACCAGGACCGGGTGGACGCCGCAGTCGCCCTCGCCAAGTGGTTTAGCGGAAACTGCCTGCTTATAATTAAGTAGGTATACCTACATATATGGAAACTGCGCCGAAAGATGGCCGACCACCTACTGCAGATGTGTGTGTGTGTGGAGGAGTCAGACGCCTCCAAAGCTCCCATTCACCAGAGTGAAGTTCCTTATAAACGATTGTTTGCTTATTGCTTTTTGTCTTATGAGCGATTACTTGCCTTCCTTACTTTATGCTTTCAGTTGAGTGTTTAACCAAGTATTATGAACGGGGAGGGAGGCTAGCGGGCCTTGTGATTGTTTTATAGTTTTGATGGCGTTTTTTCATGACTCATGCCATATTACTGCTGCAGTTTGCAGTCCACTGTTTCATGTATTTGTGTTTCATTTGACGTGTCTGTAGTCGTTTGAAATATACATTCAATCAAAGTCAACCACTATTTTCCTTTTGCAATGCTCGAGCCTCGATGACCGGTTAACAGAGATATGAGTGACCGTAACAATTTTAAATATGCATTGAAACCGCACAACCTGCTGAAAGTGCATTGGCTGCTCCTTGCTACTTGATCCAGTGTGAAGCAAAAGCAAGATGAAGTCAAGTCGAGACTTGAGAAAACAGGAGCCATCACTCGAGCCGAACCCGAGCAAAGCCACAGCAGTTTGCAATGTATAAACCCCATTCACTTCTATGGCTTAAGTCGGGATAGACAGGGCACACAGAGTGGGCTTGCCGGAGTTCAGCCCGCTCGGGCCCAGAGTAATCTCCATTATATAAATGGATTCACTGCTCGGGCTTAAATCGGGCTAACGCCAATCGTCGCTGAACTAGGGCTAAACTACGGCTGTCCAGAGCTCGCAGAGCGGGCATACCTCCGGCAGAGCATGGGCTTTAGTCGGCGTATTTGTGTCATACGCCGACTTTAGCCCAAGCCCTAGCCGACTTTAGCCCGACTAAAAATCTCGGGCAATCCGCACTTGAGCCTGCTTGGGCCCGGAGCAAAATTGCTGGCTGGGATAGTGGTGGTTTCATGGTGGAAATTGGCATAAGTATTTTGACGTAAAATTTCAAGCCGTTTTTGTGAAATTTATTAGTAAATGCATTTCAAAAGTATTTATTTAAAGTGTGAAAGGAGAATAATTAGAAGAACATGGATATTTTTGTTCCAATAGCTTATTATGTGAGACATGATCGGTACTAACGGGTACTTCTAAGAAGTAGTGAAGAAGTACCAAACAGCCTGCTCGGCTACGATCGTCAGCTGTCCTTTGGAGCTGGACTTCAACGCTGTAAAAAAAATATGTGCTGAATTAATTTTTAGTTTCACCAAAATATAAGCAATTTATCATTTCTTTTTCACTTTTGTAATTATTGTTGAGTGAAGAGACATGTTGCTAGTTCTGACAATATAAATTATTAATAAAAAAAAAAAAACGAAATGCGACGGTATCTGCTTCTAAATTATCACTTTAACCAAATACATGGAGAATCTTGCTACCATTGCTTATAAAACGTGCTTATCAATACACAAATGTTTTATTTCAGACAAGAAGGATTTATTTGCCTGAAGTCTTGCGTCATGTGCTACTGCTTTGATTCCAAAGACGCTCTCCGGGTCGGGGTAATTTAGTTCTTCATCGATCGATAAGAGATTTTGATTCCATTGATATCCAAATTGATAAGCTCGGCACCATGGAGTAAGGGCGTCCCCACAGGGGTGACGCAGGAAATATGAATGGCGTTTACACCGACAGTAGTTTTCCACAGCCGGCAATGGGAATCTCCTGTCGGTGGAAACGCCACTATAGTCCCATCCAACTCAAACACTGGGGAATATCCCCGCACTTTTGAGGACGGAAATCTATGGACAGCTCGAAAAATAGTGGATAAAATACGGCGAGCTTTCAGTTTTATGGTTGGGTCTCCCTTCCGAGGCACATATTTACGGGGGATATTGGGTCATATTCCCCCGGCGTCCTGATGATCGACGCCCAGCTCAACGTCGAAGGCGCCCTGATACGCGGCACTGCTATCTGTGAAGGTGCCCAGGTTGCTGCCGCTCGAATTTTGGTCGCCTACTTAACAAAACCTCCGTTGGTGCCATCTCAGTTTCCTCGAGGTCAGGCAACCTTCACACACCGTTGGCTACCTTGGCTGGCCGGCGACTCGTTCCCCTCGTGGCGACGCTCTTGACATCCAGTCAAAAGTTGGAGTGGCTGGCGCCCCCAGTGGGGGCCGGGGAAGGGGCAGTGGGCCTCCACGTTGCTCTCTTCCCGAGCCTATGGTGACTTGGCTCAACTCTCCTCAATAGAATATGGATTCTGCACGCTGTATTAACATGGGCGTAGACACCACTACGGACAATACGGACAGTGGGTGTGACAATCAGTAGTGCCATTCATATAGAGGGTGTCATATATGCGCGGAGAGGCAACAGTACAGCTGAGCGGAGAGACAACATTAAAACAACAGTACAGCTGGCGTTGCATGGAGCTGCAGGCAACCGGACAGCGGAGGCTTGCGAAAAATAAACAATTCGTCACTTCAACGTATAAACAATAGTATAAAAAGCAACATAAACACATATTCTCATGGTCGAACCCATGCACTAGCGGCTCACGGCGGGCACAGGCAGCAGTGCGGTAGCGGTACCGGATCACACGTCATGGGCGTTGTCTCAGCATAGGTTGTTATGAGCGGAGAGGCAACGGTACAGCTGAGCGGAGAGACAACATTAAAACAACAGTACAGCTGGCGTTGCATGGAGCTGCAGGCAACCGGACAGCGGAGGCTTGCGAAAAATAAACAATTCGTCACTTCAACGTATAAACAATAGTATAAAAAGCAACATAAACACATATTCTCATGGTCGAACCCATGCACTAGCGGCTCACGGCGGGCACAGGCAGCAGTGCGGTAGCGGTACCGGATCACACGTCATGGGCGTTGTCTCAGCATAGGTTGTTATGAGCGGAGAGGCAACGGTACAGCTGAGCGGAGAGACAACATTAAAACAACAGTACAGCTGGCGTTGCATGGAGCTGCAGGCAACTGGACAGCGGAGGCTTGCGAAAAATAAACAATTCGTCACTTCAACGTATAAACAATAGTAAAAGCAACATAAACACATATTCCCATGGTCGAACCCATGCACTAGCGGCTCACGGCGGGCACAGGCACGCAGTGCGGTAGCGGTATCGGATCACACGTCATGGGCGTTGTCTCAGCATAGGTTGTTCGCAATCTAGTTGAAGCCTAAGAAGACGGCCAGTGGGGTCTCACTGCTGCTGAGGCGACCTCGGAGAAGATGCGTCGCCCCTCCTGTCGGCGACCTGCGGTGAGCAGGACTCCAGATAGCTGTCTGGCACGTTGCCGACACTGCCAGACGCTGTCAGCAGGCCTCACTGCTGCAAGTGATGTGCAGAGGGACGCCAGGTGACTTCGTCTGCAGGCGATTCCGGAGACCGCGGCCTCACCAGGCAGCACCACCTGCATCGCCATGTCGGTGTTTCTAGAAATGGAAAAATAACAATATCGGTGAAGGACAAGCAATACAATGAATTCTGTTTTCCTCTCTTGCAGGTATACATAATCTACAATTATCATTGTTCCTATTTCATTCAACTGAACCTGAAAATTCCATATTGGCACATTGTTTGACTAAATTTGTGTAGTTGGGAACAGGGGCGACGCCACGGTGCGACGACTGGAGGGGACATTGACCATTTTGGAGGGGACAAGGACCATTTCAAGTCGATTCTTTCCATGCAACGCCATAGGCGTAATGTTAAAATTTTAAAAAGTGGAGGGGACGAGATCCCCTCCGTCCCCACCCCCTGTGGCGACACCCTCGGTTGGGAAGCAGATTGTTTGAAATACATGTTTGGCTGAACAGTGCGGAAAATATTTCATTGATCACTATAGCTGCAACAAAAATACTGACAGAAAACATTTGCGCTTACCTGGCTCCTTAGTCAGTCCCGCACAACGGAAGTGGTACCATTTATCGCAGCCGTCGCATCCGACCATCGGTGCTGCACTGATGCTGCTGCACTCCCCACATTCCCAGTACCTTAGGAGCGTCTTGGCTGTGAAAAGATTACATGAGTCATGGCGCATACATGAATAGTAAGATGTTTTATATGTTTGACATCGCATAGCAAAGACACAACAGCTGGGAGTCAAGTGTAAGCCAAAGTGTAAGCCCTGCCATGTTTTGCAGACTGGATTTTAAGCAAGAAAAGCGTTGCTAAAAATGACGCTTGACGAAGCCTCATCCTACTAGGCTGTATGACATGTCTCCCTGTAAAAAGCATGTGGCCCTTATATTGTATATATGATGAATATGTTAATAATGCAGAGAAAACACAGTATAAATTATACCCAACGTTTCATCTTAATCGACTTTGTCAAGGGTGTTTGAACAGCTTGAGATGAGTGAAGTGTAAGGGTGTAAGGGTACCTAGGTACATCTGAAAATAAACTGAATCTGCGTTCAATAAACATTGATTTTGATAATACATTTCACAAAACAACTGCTAATAACAATCATACTAAAATAGCACGACAGATAACTAATAATCTCAAGAAGAACTTCTTGATTCGCCTTTCGACATTGTCGTCCGAACGAATGTTGTGAAGTTACACATTTGTCTTTTCTGCGCAGCATTTGTGTTTGCCATTTACCGCACCAATGTTCGCCAGCGGTGGTGACTTTTCCTTACCTGCTCACGAAACGTCACACACGACATGACGTCACCCGAAGACGTCATCAAAAAGTCCAGCTCTTAGGCGTGCCCACATTTTTCTACCTTTTAAAAGAAAAATCTCACCGTCATGGGCCTTTTTACAACCGTAACGATTCATTTGAAGTCAAAAGTGTACCCAAATGAATCAAAAAATTGATTCCATGCCCATATTTGGTCATGGCTCCTCCCACCAGAATCAAATTATTGATGCCTCCATATTTTGATTCCAAAAGTCTAGTTTGCCCAACTGAAGTGGCACTAGCTCACGACTGAAGTGTGTGACCCTTATACAGTCCACTACAATATCTACACATAACGGTAAGCAGATGCATACAATCGAAAGAGGCAAACAGGTATAAATAATGGTGCCAAGCTTCCCTCATATAGCTGCAAAATTAAAAATATGAATTATACCTACCACCCAGCACCCGCCGACGTCCTTGCACTCATCAATAAAAACAAATCAGCGTGGCGGATGAAGGTGTACGTCTCATTAGGCATTTGTGGCGCGCATAGAAAATAATCACGTGATCCGTCACTATGACAAATGATAATTGGTAATTGAACGCCCAGTTGAGGCAATTGAGTAAAAGTGTTTTTTGTTTCTAGAATGTGTTCATATTTTTTAGTCAAATTAAACATTCACCCCCACCTTTTACTCCCAAAATAGAAGTAATCTTTCGTTTATGTCACGTGATTAATCGGTAGCTAAAACAGAACGTCCAACGGATCAACCACGTGCATCAATTTTGGTGTGAAATGTGCATGGCTGGATCCACTTCAACTTGTGTAAACACATTCTCGCGAGACACGTGGCTGGAGGAAGACGTTTCTGGCGATCCGGGGCGATAGCGAAGGCACGTTCATAAAGTTGGCTTCAAATTCGGATTCGGATTCCAGCACAACATTCGTGGAAAAAATGACAAAAACGGACCCCTCAGAATCGATTTAAATTAACAGGATAGATAGACCAAGACATGCTTATTACGAAAATAAATCAACTAGGCTTGGCACCCCCTAAGAACTGAGGAATCTTAGGTCAAAGTTCAAGGTCATTCTCGGCGGACCCTTTGGATTCTCGTAAAAATTGGTACAACTATAGTCCATGAAGAGCAGATTTCGAAAATATCATTTTCTTACTTTGGCAAGCAGCACGAACTGATATATAGTAGGTCAAAGGTCAGAATCAAGGTCACGTATGTGTAATACAGGAAGTGGAAGTGACCACGTGGCCAGGTGAGAAAGGAGGACCCCTTAGATTTCAATAATTTTTTGCTCAATGATGCAACCAATGTTGGAGATGCTACTGCTGGTTTTTCTTGTTTTGGCAAGGTCAAACTACGGAGAAATGACGGGTCAAAGGTCAAGGTCATTTTTAGCGGACCCTTTCGATTCACATATAAATTTTTATCCCAATACAATTTTTAATGCTGGTTATTATTCTGCGTATTGTTAGGCTTGGCAGGTCTTAAATTATTTTAAAATATTTAAATAATTTAACCTTTAATTCACCTATCCCAACATGGCTACCGTGCGAGCACCTATCAAAACCTTGATGAAAATAACAAACCGAAAATCTGAGAAACGCGATTTGACCTTGGACGTGCCCCGTGCCAGTGCACTGACCTTGGGTGCTGAAAAGAACTTGATTTGGTAGGTATAGTGTGTTTTGGTGTGGGTTATTGTAATTTTAATGTATTGCACATTGCCTGATTTGCGACACAACTTACAAAATTGAAATAGCAGTCGTAAGTAGTGTCAGTGTCGCAAGTTGACCTTGCCTTGGGGTATACCGAATAGGTCACAGGTCATTCGGGTCATTGCCTCGAAATTTACGTGGTACGTGTAAAATTGTTTGAACTTGAGATCCTGAAAATTTTGTTGCAATCCGTTGATGCTAATGCAAGTTATAGAGCTTGAACTGACAGGTCGTCTATGAGGCCTCCATCCATGCCAGCGAGGCAGCAAGAGCACGGAATATATAGTCTACGACATGGAATGGACAAGATCGAGATTTCCTGTAACTGCCGAGTTTTTGGCGACCTGATGATTTAGTCGTGCGGATTCGCTGTGGTTACTTCCTTTACGAGGATGAAAGTATAGTGCCAGACCTATAACTAATAGGGGAAGGTGGGGCATAACGGGGTACCGGGGCAATATGAGAAGGTGCATTTTATTCTTATCAGGTGCTGCTGTCTGGAATCACTTCTGACAATTTAACCCGCGCGGGGCTGGGGTCTCCAGCCGAACGCGCGGGGCTGGGGGGGGTGTAAATTTTACCCCCCCCCCCTGTTATCTCCCGAACTAATGGTCCGATTTGGAAAATTCAAACGCCAATCGAAAGATCTCATCACGAACAACTAAAAACATGTACTTAATTTTAAGTTTGAGGTCAAGATCAAGGTCAGGTCAAGGGTACAAATTGCAAGTTCCTACAGTATCGGCCTTGCACCGTAGTTGCCGAAGAATGGAGTCATGGACTGAGACTGATCGCCCAAAACGTGTTCTTAGGCTACCAAGACAATATTCGTTGCATACAATATCATTCAGAGGTCAAGGTCAAGGTCAGGTCAGGTCAGGTCACCAAAAACAAAATATAGAAAAGGACATGTGCGACACATGTTTTATGGGTCATTTTACTCATAGAATTCAATAGGCACACTCAATAAGTGATATGGACCACCTCTGGATGAATTTCAGGTCGAGGTCAGGTCAAGGTCAGGTCAAGTGAGGTCAAATTTTGAAGTTGGTTGTTAAGGCCTAAAAAGATGTCTATCTGATGCAGTTTTTCACGGAGAATCGAATGGTGCTATTTTTGTTTCCGTACGAGGTCTAGAACTTCCAAAAAAGTCATTTTTCAAAAAAATGTGTGTTGTGACGTCATACAATTTTGAATAACTCCCACATTTTTGAACTGATTCTTCTAAAACTTGGTATGTAGGTGCACATAGACCACTTCTCTGACATATATTCCGGTTTTTTCAATGCACTCAAAATTTTGGATTTTGTAATTATTTTCCCAAAAAAGTCAGTTTTTTTAGAAAAAAATTTGGGCCAAAATCCGAAATTTTCAAAAAACCGAGATAGCCATTTGATAGACAAAGTAGAATTACGTATATCCTTTTTTTGTTACGTCTTGATTCCTTTAAAAATGAAGATGTTAGCGGCGTTTGAACTTTTGCCGTTTTTGAGGCGAATATGGCGAACATGACGTCACTAAAACGTCAATTTCTCAAAAAATATCCAACGGATTTCGCTCAAATTTTCAGGGAACGTGTCAAATTGATGTAACAAAAGGTACTGAAAGTTTGGCGGCGCTGCGCGCCGCCGTTTTTGAGATATTGCAAAAATTCGCGAGGGGGGTAAAATTTACCCCCCCCCAGCCCCGCGCGGGTTAAACTTCGCTCGTTTGCCGCCCTTTTCCGGTGGACGCCGGCGGGAGGTGGCGTTGCTGAGGATGGTGGGTAAGGTTTTTTCATGGTGCTGATGTATTTTTCAACATTCGTTTGGTAACTTCCTAGGTGAAAATCCGTTCGAGTAGGTTTGTCATAGTCAGTGAAAGCAATGACTCTCGTCCTAGCCAACCTTTCGCTGCGATAGAAAGTTGCCGGCTGTTTTGATAAACATGAACGATCCTGCTCTATTGCCAATGTCCTTCGGGGGTTAAAACGGGTTTCCGGTAGAGGCGATATGGGGTGGTCAATTTTACCACATTTTACCACATTTACCCCATTTACGTGCCCAGAAGTGCTTTTTTGTTACAGTTAAAACTAGTTGCCTTTATTGGCCCACTCACGTTTCATAAATGCATTTAGAGGAGGGGTTGTGTTAAACGTTTCAAACGTTGTCATAATGTTTCTTCATTATAAGTAGGTACACAGGCACCGTGTATGTGCCTAATACATATTTTTGCCGAGATAAACTCTTTCATTTTCAGTAGCTTGGATCTTGGTTTAAGCGGCGAGTGCACAGGAACGTGCACCCAGCAGCCTGACACAAGTCCCAGATTTTCACCACGCCTTTTATCGTTTAAGTCGCAGTCCTCGAATGGAGTCGATGCTGGCGCCGCCACCGACCGTCCACCGCTGCAGCCAGGCGTCGCTCTCCTGAAGAAACTGCATGTGTTCTCCCGCCGTTGCTGGATGGAGGCTGGATATCGCGCGTCGGTTTGAGCAGGGGTTGAACCGGGCGGAAGAGTTTAGCACATCGAGCAGGTCGTTGAGGCGCAGCAGGAGAGTAGCAGTCGGGAGTGCAGTGCGCGGGAGCTTGCCGTGGGTCGCCTGCAATGTGATTGCTGCTGCTACTGTCCGGCTCATCACCTGTAGGGCATAGCTGACTTTCATTTTTCAAAGCTGTTTGGCCTGATGTGTTTCTGGCTTAGTTTTGGAGCAGCCCGTGGGGAAGAAGCGCATTCCAGTGCGTAGAGTGTTTCTAAATGACTCCAAGAGGCTACTTCACCGTCTACTTCAATATCGTATTTCATTAATGCATTTCGTATGCATTTGAAGATGTGAGGCACGTCATACAGAGCAGCAACCTCGTGCCCGTCCACGGTGAACAAGCCGGTTTCCGCAGCTCCGAGCAGTCTGTAGGTCGCCTGGTTGTTCTTTGACATGTCACAAGTTGTAGCTAGCACAGTGAATCCCGCTGTTGTTACACGTTGGACAGTGGACACACTGTGTTAACAGCTGCTGCTGCACAACGGCCTTGGTCGTTCCGGAACTCAGAAAGAAACCGATGGGCTGTTTCCAGCGTTTGGTGACACTGACGCCCCGCACCATCATGACCAAGGCGTGGTCGGCGCAGGCATTGGCGCGCCCGAGAGAGCCATGATCAGCGAAGCCCTCGATGACGTCATCACCCCGCTGGTAGGCCAACTTTGGTTTCAGCTGCATTTCGTCGAACGAAATGATGCACAGCTTGTCCTTGGCACTTGCTCCGGCGAACTTCTCTTTTATGAGAGCCAAGATAGCGTCATGAAAGCCAGGTCGCATCTGTATTTTTTCCATCTTCCTCCGCAGAGTTCGAGGATGGGGAAGGACGTACCGTTTTTGTAGGAACCGATACGCCCTGGGACCAAGGCCATATATAGCCCTGGGACCCTGAAAGTAGAGCGCGAGTGCTCGCGCTTCCTCATCTTCATCAAATTTTAGACGAATTTCATCGAATGTCATTTAATTTTAGACCAATGTTAAAACTGTAATGCAATGAATATGTATAAATGCTCCCGTAACAATGTGTGTTAAAAGTTTCCAATAAAATATACAGTTACCATTTCAAAGTCACAGTCACAACTTGGCCCTTGAAGACGAATCATTCGACGATTGTTAAGAAAAAATGTATGTAATGTTCAGAAAATATATGAAAATGTAAACCCACGTGGAAAGAAATTCATCCACATCCTCCGCATCTCCGGATATTCATCCGGCAAAATCCTTGATTTTTGGTTACACACGTGGCAATGCTAATCGAAGCTCCTGTCCATTCCATGTCGTAGACTATATATTCCGTGGCAAGAGTGTTGAAAATGGTCCATAATATGCTATTTCACATTTATTGGGGTATTCAGGAATTGGAAGTAGCCTAACACCATTCCAGCAACTACTGGCGAATCCAGAAAGGCGGTGTTGGACGTTGCAAGGGTCATCCCCCAAAATTCACCCGATTCCAAAAACGTGTCCCAGATGACCCCCATGACCTCCAATGAGCTCTGCGATGACTCCAAGTTGACCTTTTTGACCTGACGTGTCCCATATGACCTCTGTAACCTCTAAATGATCTCTCTGATGACCCTAAGCTGAACTCTGTGACCTGACATGTCTGAGAAGAACCCCAGTTGAGCTCTGTGATGACCATAAGTTGACCTCTGTGACCTGACGTGCCCCCAAGTTGCCCTTTGTGACCGACGTGTCTCAGCTGCACCAGTGGTCTCCAATTGAGCTCTGTGATGACCCCAAGTTGACATCTGTGACCTGACGTGTCTCATATGACCTCTGTAACCTCTATGTGACCTCTATGATGATCCCAAGTTGACCTCTGTGAGCTGATGTGTCCCAGATGACCCCCATGATCTCCATCAGAGCTCTGTGATGACCCCAAGTTGACCTCTGTGACTTGACGTGTCCCATATGACCTCTGTGACCTCAAGTGACCTCTCTGATGACTCCAAGCTGATCTCTGTGACCTGACATGTCCCAGATGACCTCCAATTGAGGTCTCTGATAACCCCAAGCTGACCTCTGTGACCTGACATGTCCCATATGACCTCTGTGACCTCTAAGTGACCTCCCTCATGACCCCAAGTTGACCTGTGTGACATGACATGTCCCATATGACCTCTGCGACCTCTAAGTGACCTCCCTCATGACCCCAAGTTGACCTGTATGACCTGATGTGTCCCAGATGACCTCCGTGACCTCCAATTGAGCTCTGATGACTCCAAGCTGACCTCTGTGAACTGATATGTCCCAGATGACCTCCAATTGAGCTCACTGATGACCCCCAAGTTGACCTCTGTGACCTGACGTGTCCCATATGACCTCTGCAACCTCTAAGTGACCTCTCTGATGATCTTAAGCTGACCTCTGTGACCTGATATGTCCCAGATGACCTCCAGTTGAGCTCTTTGATGATCCTAAGCTGACCTCTGTGACCTGACGTGTCCCAAATGACCCTCAGTTGAGCTCTGTGATGACCCCAAGTTGACCTCTGTGACTTGACGTGTCCCATATGACCTCTGTGACATCAAGTGACCTCTCTGATGACTCCAAGCTGATCTCTGTGACCTGACATGTCCCAGATGACCTCCAATTGAGCTCTCTGATAACCCCAAGCTGACCTCTGTGACCTGACATGTCCCATATGACCTCTGTGACCTTTAAGTGACCTCCCTCATGACCCCAAGTTGACCTGTGTGACCTGACGTGTCCCAGATGACCTCCGTGACCTCCAATTGAGCTCTGATGACTCCAAGCTGATCTCTGTGACCTGATATGTCCCAGATGACCTCCAATTGAGTTCACTGATGACCCCCAAGTTGATCTCTGTGACCTGACGTGTCCCATATGACCTCTGCGACCTCTAAGTGACCTCTCTGATGACCTTAAGCTGACCTCTGTGACCTGACGTGTCCCAGATGACCTCCGTGACCTCCAATTGAGCTCTGATGACTCCAAGCTGACCTCTGTGACCTGATATGTCCCAGATGACCTCCAATTGAGCTCTTTGATGATCCTAAGCTGACCTCTGTGACCTGACGTGTCCCAAATGACTCTCAGTTGAGCTCTGTGATGACCCGAAGTTGACCTCTGTGACTTGACGTGTTCCATATGACCTCTGTGACATCAAGTGACCTCTCTGATGACTTCAAGCTGATCTCTGTGACCTGACATGTCCCAGATGACCTCCAATTGAGCTCCCTGATAACCCCAAGCTGACCTCTATAACCTGACATGTCCCATATGACCTCTGTGACCTTTAAGTGACCTCCCTCATGACCCCAAGTTGACCTGTGTGACCTGACGTGTCCCAGATGACCTCCGTGACCTCCAATTGAGCTCTGATGACTCCAAGCTGATCTCTGTGACCTGATATGTCCCAGATGACCTCCAATTGAGTTCACTGATGACCCCCAAGTTGATCTCTGTGACCTGACGTGTCCCATATGACCTTTGCGACCTCTAAGTGAGCTCTCTGATGACCTTAAGCTGACCTCTGTGACCTGACGTGTCCCAGATGACCTCCGTGACCTCCAATTGAGCTCTGATGACTCCAAGCTGACCTCTGTGACCTGATATGTCCCAGATGACCTCCAATTGAGCTCTTTGATGATCCTAAGCTGACCTCTGTGACCTGACGTGTCCCAGATGACCCTCAGTTTAGCTCTGTGATGACCCCAAGTTGACCTCTGTGACTTGACGTGTCCCATATGACCTCTGGGACATCAAGTGACCTCTCTGATGACTCCAAGCTGATCTCTGTGACCTGACATGTCCCAGATGACCTCCAATTGAGCTCTCTGATAACCCCAAGCTGACCTCTGTGACCTGACATGTCCCATATGACCTCTGTGACCTATAAGTGACCTCCCTCATGACCCCAAGTTGACCTGTATGACCTGACGTGTCCCAGATGACCTCCGTGACCTCCAATTGAGCTCTGATGACTCCAAGCTGACCTCTGTGACCTGATATGTCCCAGATGACCTCCAATTGAGCTCACTGATGACCCCCAAGTTGACCTCTGTGACCTGACGTGTCCCATATGACCTCTGCGACCTCTAAGTGACCTCTCTGATGATCTTAAGCTGACCTCTGTGACCTGACGTATCCCAGAAGGGCCCCAATTGAGCTCTGCGATGACCATAAGTTGACCTTTGTGACCTGACGTGTCCCAGATGACTTCTGTAACCTCCAATTGAGCTCTTTGATGATCCCAAGCTGACCTCTGTGACCTGACGTGTCCCAGAAGACCCCCAATTGAGCGCTGTGATGACCATAAGTTGACCTCTGTGACCTGACGTGCCCCCAAGTTGCCCTTTGTGACCGACGTGTCTCAGATGACCCCCATGACCTTCAATCGAGCTCTATGATGACCCCAACTTGACATCTGTGACCTGACGTGTCCCATATGACCTCTGTAGCCTCTACGTGACCTCTCTGATGACCCCAAGCTGACCTCTGTGACCTGACGTGTCCCAGATGACCCCCATGACCTTCAATCGAGCTCTGTGATGACCCAAGTTGACCTTTGTGACTTGACGTGTCCCAGATGACTTCCGTAACCTCCAATTGAGCTCTTTGATGATCCCAAGCTGACCTCTGTGACCTGACGTGTCCCAGAAGACCCCCAATTGAGCGCTGTGATGACCATAAGTTGACCTCTGTGACCTGACGTGCCCCCAAGTTGCCCTTTGTGACCGACGTGTCTCAGATGACCCCCATGACCTTCAATCGAGCTCTATGATGACCCCAACTTGACATCTGTGACCTGACGTGTCCCATATGACCTCTGTAGCCTCTACGTGACCTCTCTGATGACCCCTAAGCTGACCTCTGTGAGCTGACGTGTCCCAGATGACCCCCATGATCTCCAACAGAGCTCTGTGATGACCCCAAGTTGACCTCTGTTACCTGACGTGTCCCTGAAGACCTCCGTGACTTTTATTTGAGCTCTGATGACTCCGAGCTGACCTCTGTGACCTGACATGTCCCAGATGAACTCCAATTGAGCTCTCTGCTAACCCCAAGTTGCCCTTTGTGACCGACGTGTCTCAGATTGCCTCCGTGGTCTCCAATTGAGTTCTGTGATGACCCCAAGTTGACCTGTGTGACTTGGCGTGTCCCATATGACCTCTGTGACCTCTAAGTGACCTCTCTGATGACTCCAAGTTGACCTTTGTGACCTGACGTGTCCCAGATGACCCCCATGTCTCTCTCTCTCTCTCTCTCTCTCTCTCTCTCTCTCTCTCTCTCTCTCTCTCTCTCTCTCTCTCTCTCTCTCTCTCTCTCTCTCTCTCTCTCTCTCTCTCTCTCTCTCTCTCTTTCTCTTCACGTGCCGGTGTCGTGGATCCTATAGGCAAATTTTGTACATACTAATGTTGATCCCCAGTCTCTGACCGGACATGTATTTTCCTTCCCGCAGGATGCCGGCGGCGGCGACGACAGTGTGCCGGCGCACATCTCTATGGAGGTGGACACGGCGACCCGTGGGCGACCGCCGCTGCCGTGGTTTGCTACAGGTGGCCATGGCCACTAATCTGTCACGAACTTCTGACAGTGAACGCCAGTCGGTTCTCGGATGTGAGGACGCGCCCGTCGAATAAAGTGACGGAGATGCACCGTGTGACAGTGTGCGACGTGCGTTTTCCGGGCGAGTTCGTTGCGCTGTGTGCCGGTCGTGCGCGGGACTGGTACCACCCGTCGTTCCACCAGTTCTCAGTGCTGCAGCGCGCCGTGCGCGATCTCAGTGCCGCCGCCGAGGAGACTGTGCGCCGCGAGCTGCCGCCCGAGGACCGGCCGGCGCTGACCCGGCTGTCACCTCTAACTGACGGCGCGCTGTCGCTTCGTCCTCCGACCCTGCGCCGGCCGCGCCGGGAGGCCGAGCTGCTGACCCAGCTGCAGCAGCTGGCGGTGGCCCTGGACGGCGCCTGCCCCCTGGTGTTGGATGGCAGCTGCGGGAGCCACGTGACGCCGTCTGCGCTTTTGGCGCCAGGAGAGCTTGACGCTGCTGCGAGCACTACAGGGCTACTAGCGGTACGTCACGTGCTGCTGGTTTTCTAGAGACGGATGTTTGCTGATATTAGGCTGTTAAGACTGAGCCGTGATGCTGTGGCCGGTGGGAGTGCCGGCGCCGGTCGTGGTGCACCCGACGCCCAGCGCTCCGCTTCGCGCTGCTACCACACAGGTAGGGTTCGGCACACCGACTCCCGATGGCTACGTGGACAGTGAAAATATTGCAATGTTATGGTACAGGTAGAGTGACCGTTCCGTTCTTTGTCAGGTCTCTGAATGGAGCTGTGTTCCGGTGGGCGGCTGGCTGCGCTCTCTCGGTCTGGCCCAGTACGCCGACGCGTTCGTCGCCCGCTCTGTGGATGGCGCCCGGCTTCTGGGGCTCACCGAACAGGCTATGGAAGACGAGCCCGACATCGGTGAGAGATTCACATTGCTAGCTGAGAAGGTGGATGTGACTCGAATTATTCAGTTCATAGCTTGATTTATCTACCTTAATCTATTTATATGAATCGTATTGCCACCATTAACCTAACTCCTGACTCGTGATTGTGGTTGCCTCAGTTGTAGGCCTTAAGTGCACCGCATTTTGACAGGTCTCGACGTGGCGACCTCGAAGCCAGCGTGTTGGGTCTCGGCTTCCCGCCACTCACCGGCGGACCTTTCCGCTTCGTGGACCGCATCGGTCCCGCACAGCTAGTCAAGGACATGGAGCGCTTCGCCGTCGTCAGTGGCGTCGGCTTCGAGCCGTGCCTGACCGTGCACTACCAGGCCGCTAGCGGCACCAAGTTCTGTTCGGCCGGGCCTCGTGTAATGCCCACATGTGATGACCGAGTGTATACGCATGTGAAGCCGCTCCGCGTGTGTGCCAGCGCTGGGCGTGTTCAGTTTCAAAGTAAATATAGAACCCTGGTGATGAAGCTGCAGTTTTTGACGAGAAATAGAGTGAGGTCATTTTGAAAGCGATCAGACGGTAGCGCCGCCGTTCTTTGGCACGCCTTAGCATGCATATGTGCTACACTAAAAGTTTAGGCTCGTGTCTTTCAAGGTCAGCAGGGTGAGGGCACCAGGTGCTTCAAGTGGCCTCGTCTCAGGTAGAGTTCTAATACTCGTTCTAATACTACCAAGTACCAACACACGTATCTAGTCAAGGAGCTGAGTTGAAATCGAGGGGATGGGGGGCTGTTCAGCCCCTTCACTGGGGGGTTCACGGTTCAGCCCCTCCCCCATCAGGCGCGAAAATCTTGGAGCCCCAGCGTGGAGTGAGATAACCTTTTCGACGGCATGTGATCGGGTATTGCATCGAATGACACTGGGCGATTGAAAGATGTTTCAGCTCGCTTGTCAAGGCAAACATTTATTCACAACGAAAACAGACAAAGGCACATGTGGATTGCTAATGGATAATGGATAATGGCAGCAGGCAACACCCAGGTCGTGCGCCGTCTGCTGGAGAGCCAGCGGCTGGTGCGTCCTGAGCGGGGTCGCCACAGACGCCGCTCGTCACCCAGACAGCCGGAGACCGGCGGACCGGCCGGGACGCCTAACGACAGACACAACGACCCCTCATGGCGCTATGTAGCGGGCTACCAGTGAGAGGTCACGGAAAGGTCAGCTCATAATGTGCACGGCGTGACATACAGTGTTAATGTCATCCCGCGGTCGCCGGACAGTGAAAAATTGGACAATGACATTTCGCCGTCAAGACGAGCTCTACTGTCTACAAGACACAAGTAGTCTACATACTGTCTGCTACCGAAACTACTGTCGAGCTTCTTACTGCTAGTAAGAAATTACACAGGTCTAGATGCAATTTCAGCGATGAACTTCGGTAGTGCATGGCTGTGCAATTTCAATCACAAGATATTCTTGTTCATACATATCGTATTATCGGCATGGTACTCGCTCGTTATCACGCTTGCGTGGGCATACGGTAGCTCAAGGAAAATATGGATAATCGTAGAAGCCGGTATCAAGGGAATCCAGTGAGCACGAACACGCAGTACACGTGGGTGCTTTCTAGTTTCCTGGACGGTCACGCTTAGTGTAGCTAGCTCGGCCTTAAAAGATCATCACGGACACGGGGCTACGCGGCATTATATACCACCAGCAGACAGGATTTGATCTCTAGCAGACAAGCTTCTATCGGTGCCCCGCGCCGTCTCTCAACAATCGTCCACAGCCGCAGCTCCTGTGCACTGAGACGCTGTCACGACCGCGTCGTATCGCTACTGGAAGCCAGCCCACTGCCCGGTCTCTGCCGCGTCTCCGGCGGTTGGGACCTGTGCCGGGGGCGCCTCCTCCAACAGATTAGTGGCCATGGCCACCTGTAGCAAACCGCGGCAGCGGCGGTCGCCCACGGGTCGCCGTGTCCACCTCCATAGAGATGTGCGCCGGCGCACTGTCGTCGCCGCCGCCGGCATCCTGCGGGAAGGAAAATACATGTCCGGTCAGAGACTGGGGATCAACATTAGTATGTACAAAATTTGCCTATAGGATCCACGACACCGGCACGTGAAGAGAAAGAGAGAGAGAGAGAGAGAGAGAGAGAGAGAGAGAGAGAGAGAGAGAGAGAGAGAGAGAGAGAGAGAGAGAGAGAGAGAGAGAGAGAGAGAGAGAGAGAGAGAGAGAGAGAGAGAGAGAGAGAGAGAGAGAGAGAGAGAGAGAGAGAGAGAGAGAGAGAGAGAGACATGGGGGTCATCTGGGACACGTCAGGTCGCAAAGGTCAACTTGGAGTCATCAGAGAGGTCACTTAGAGGTCACAGAGGTCATATGGGACACGCCAAGTCACACAGGTCAACTTGGGGTCATCACAGAACTATATTGGAGACCACGGAGGCAATCTGAGACACGTCGGTCACAAAGGGCAACTTGGGGGCACGTCAGGTCACAGAGGTCAACTTAGGGTCTTCACAGAGCTCAATTCAGGGTCATCTGGGACACGTCAGGTCACACAGGTCAACTTGGGGTCATGAGGGAGGTCACTTATAGGTCACAGAGGTAATATGGGACATGTCAGGTCACAGAGGTCAGCTTGGGGTTATCAGAGAGCTCAATTGGAGGTCATCTGGGACATGTCAGGTCACAGAGATCAGCTTGGAGTCATCAGAGAGGTCACTTGATGTCCCAGAGGTCATATGGGACACGTCAAGTCACAGAGGTCAACTTGGGTCATCACAGAGCTCGATTGAAGGTCCTGGGGGTCATCTTGGACACGTCAGGTCACAGAGGTCAGCTTGGGGTAATCAGAGAGATCACTTAGAGGTCGCAGAGGTCATAAGGGACACGTCAGGTCACACAGGTCAACTTGGGGTCATGAGGGAGGTCACTTAGAGGTTACAGAGGTCATATGGGAAATGTCAGGTCACAGAGGTCAGCTTGGGGTTATCAGATACCTCAATTGGAGGTCATCTGGGACATGTCAGGTCACAGAGATCAGCTTGGAGTCATCAGAGAGGTCACTTGATGTCACAGAGGTCATATGGGACACGTCAAGTCACAGAGGTCAACTTGGGGTCATCACAGAGCTCAATTGAGGGTCATCTGGGACACGTCAGGTCACAGAGGTCAGCTTGGGGTCATCAAAGAGCCCAATTGGAGGTTACGGAGGTCATCTGGGACATGTCAAGTCACAGAGGTCAACCTGGGTCATCACAGAGCTCGATTGAAGGTCATGGGGGTCATCTTGGACACGTCAGGTCACAGAGGTCAGCTTGGGGTAATCAGAGAGATCACTTAGAGGTCGCAGAGGTCATATGGGACATGTCATGTCACACAGGTCAACTTGGGGTCATGAGGGAGGTCACTTAGAGGTCACAGAGGTCATATGGGACATGTCAGGTCACAGAGGTCAGCTTGGGGTTATCAGAGACCTCAATTGGAGGTCATCTGGGACATGTCAGGTCACAGAGATCAGCTTGGAGTCATCAGAGAGGTCACTTGAGGTCACAGAGGTCATATGGGACACATCAAGTCACAGAGGTCAACTTGGGGTCATCACAGAGCTCTGATGGAGATCATGGGGGTCATCTGGGACACATCAGCTCACAGAGGTCAACTTGGGATCATCATAGAGGTCACATAGAGGTTACAGAGGTCATATGAGACACGTCAGGTCACAGATGTCAACTTGGGGTCATCACAGAGTTCAATTGGAGACCACTGATGCAGCTGAGACACGTCGGTCACAAAGGGCAACTTGGGGGCACGTCAGGTCACAGAGGTCAACTTATGGTCATCACAGAGCTCAACTGGGGGTCTTCTGGGACATGTCAGGTCACAGAGTTCAGCTTAGGGTCATCAGAGAGATCACTTAGAGGTTACAGAGGTCATATGGGACACGTGAGGTCCCAGAAGTCAAGTTGGGGTCATCACAGAGCTCAAATGGAGGTCATCTGGGACATGCCAGGTCACAGAGGTCAGCTTAGAGTTATCAGAGCTAAACTGGAGGTCACGGAGGTCATCTGGGACACGTCAGGTCAAAAAGGTCAACTTGGGGTCATCGCAGAGCTCATTGGAGGTCATGGGGGTCATCTGGGACACGTTTTTGGAATCGGGTGAATTTGGGGGGATGACCCTTGCAACGTCCAACACCGCCTTTCTGGATTCGCCAGTAGTTGCTGGAATGGTGTTAGGCTACTTCCAATTCCTGAATGCCCCAATAAATGTGAAATAGCATATTATGGACCATTTTCAACACTCTTGCTGCCTCGCTGGCATGGATGGAGGCCTCATAAACGACCTGTCAGTTCAAGCTCTATAACTTGCATTAGCATCAATGGATTGCAACAAAATTTTCAGGATCTCAAGTTCAAACAATTTTACACGTACCACGTAAATTTCGAGGCAATGACCCGAATGACCTGTGACCTATTCGGTATACCCCAAGGCAAGGTCAACTTGCGACACTGACACTACTTACGACTGCTATTTCAATTTTGTAAGTTGTGTCGCAAATCAGGCAACGTGCAATACATTAAAATTACAATAACCCACACCAAAAAACACTATACCTACCAAATCAAGTTCTTCAGCACCCCTAAGGCCAGTGCACTGGCACGGGGCACGTCCAAGGTCAAATCGCGTTTCTCAGATTTTCGGTTTGTTATTTTCATCAAGGTTTTGATAGGTGCTCGCACGGTAGCCATGTTGGGATAGGTGAATTAAAGGTTAAATTATTTAAATATTTTAAAATAATTTAAGACCTGCCAAGCCTAACAATACGCAGAATAATAACCAGCATTAAAAATTGTATTGGGATAAAAATTTATATGTGAATCGAAAGGGTCCGCTAAAAATGACCTTGACCTTTGACCCGTCATTTCTCCGTAGTTTGACCTTGCCAAAACAAGAAAAACCAGCAGTAGCATCTCCAACATTGGTTGCATTATTGAACAAAAAATTATTGAAATCTAAGGGGTCCTCCTTTCTCACCTGGCCACGTGGTCACTTCCACTTCCTGTATTACACATACGTGACCTTGATTCTGACCTTTGACCTACTATATATCAGTTCGTGCTGCTTGCCAAAGTAAGAAAATGATATTTTTGAAATCAGCTCTTCATGGACTATAGTTGTACCAATTTTTACGAGAATCCAAAGGGTCCGCCGAGAATGACCTTGAACTTTGACCTAAGATTCCTCAGTTCTTAGGGGGTGCCAAGCCTAGTTGATTTATTTTCGTAATAAGCATGTCCTGTTCTATCTATCCTGTTAATTTAAATCGATTCTGAGGGGTCCGTTTTTGTCATTTTTTCCACGAATGTGGTGCTGGAATCCGAATCCGAATTTGAAGCCAACTTTATGAACGTAGCGAAGGCGGTGTTTTTCCACTTAGATTCTTTTTGATTTGTATCTTTCCATTGATAATTTCAATTATATACTGAAAAGGTTTTTCTTTCTTACGCTTTCGGAAGGTAAGGTTGAGGTGTGTGGATGGCATAGGCCTTAAGATGGGGCCTAATAGGGCCAGTAAGAGGGTAAGGGCCGATGATCTGACTGATAGTTTCTGGGGGGAGGAGGAGTCTCAGTCTGGATCCTACCTCTCAGTGAAGCTCCTAGCAGGTAGATCTCCTAGAGAGAAGGGATGGCCATGGATACAACAATGCATCAGAGGGATTCTTGGGGGCACGGAGAAAGTTGAAAAGGCTAGCTTCATGAGTGATGGACGGTTGCTGGTGAGGACTAAGACTAGCACCCAGACTGAGAAACTTCTCAAAGCTCGGATGTTCGGAGACATGGAATGTGTTGTAGAACGAGAGGAGAGACTAAACCAGAGTCGGGGAACTATCCATGCAGTAGACCTGATTGATCTGTCTGAGGAAGAGATTGTTGGATGGCTGACGGAATTCGGGGTGGTGGCCGCTAGGCGATTTACCAGGAGAACCGGAAGCCGTATCGAAAGAACCCCGACTATCCTTCTTACATTCAACAGACCCACGTGCCCCACAAAACTTGAAGTCTTGAAGTCTTGAAGTCTTGTATGTGCGGAAGAAGGCGTACTGCCTGTAACTTCCATTACTCCTTACTGATTGAGTGGGTATATGGCAGATCTGGGTGAGGATGATCGTGGGATAATTCAAGGATATAATGCTTTGTCATCCAGTTCCTCGATTCGGTGGCATTTACTCCAATTTAAGCCTCTCACTCTTCAAAAACTCGTCCACACTTCTTTTAAACAGCAAAGTTGATTTTGACCTCACAATTTTCTCTGGAAGGCTATTCCATAAGTTACATGCCCGATGTGTGAGGAAAGACCTTCGTACTCGTTTCTTTACACTAACTTTTGCGATCCGTAACGTGTGTCCTCTTGTATGTCTTGCTTCTGGTTTAAATTGCAACATATCAGCTTCCGTCTTGAGTTTCCCAGTAATAAGTTTATACAATGTTATTAGGTCACCGCGCGTTCTTCTGTACTTGAGTGTAGGTAAGTTCAGTTCTGTCAGCCTTTCTTGGTATGGGACATTGCTCAAACCTGGGACCATTTTTGTGAATCGTCTCTGCGTTTTCTCCAGTAAGTCTTGGTCTCCTTTGAAGGTAGGTCCCCACACACAGTTGCCATACTCAAGTACAGGTCGTATTAGTGTTCGATACAATTTAGAAATCATGTCCTTGTTCAAGTAAGTGAAACTCCGCTTGATAATTGCATGAAGCATCTTGCACTTCTTTGCGACTCTTGCAGCATGCACATGGAACTTCAAATCGTTATCCATCGTTACCCCTAAATCTCTCTCAGAAGTGCTTTCCCTGAGTTGCACTTGGCCCAGTGTATACTTATGAAGTGGGTTTTTTGGCCCGAGATGCATTACTGAGCACTTGTCGAGATTCAATGGTAGCTGCCAGTATTGTGTCCATGCCAGGATGTTATCAAGGTCCAGCTGTAGGTTCCTACTGTCCTGGTAAGAAGTAACTGGGTGGAAAATCTTTGCATCGTCTGCAAACAATCGAATGCTGCTTGATTCCATCACCTCAGGCAAGTCGTTTATATAGAGCAGGAAACACAAAGGTCCCAGTACAGTACCTTGTGGGATTCCACTTGTGACGTCCACCCAATCAGACATAATACCGTTCACAGAGACACTTTGTTTTCTTCCACAGAGAAACCCTTCGAGCCATTTAACGACTTTTGGTCCTAGCCCATACGCACCAAGCTTCTTCAGTAGTCGTTGGTGCGGGACCGCGTCAAAGGCTTTCTTGAAATCAGTGTAAATGACGTCTACTGGCTGACCTTGTTCTAGATACTTTGTCCACTGATTCATACAAGACAACAACTGTGATTCACACGACTTCCCTGGGACAAAACCATATTGAAAATCTGAGAGTAGTGATTGATCTAGCAGGTGTGCCATTATAGCTTGTTTTACAATACCCTCCATGACCTTTGAAACAACACTCGTAAGGCTTACGGGTCTATAGTTACCAACTTCGTGGCGGTCTCCTTTCTTAAATATTGGTTTAACCAGAGCCATTTTCCAGTCGCTTGGCAGTTGTCCCGAGTCGAGTGACTTTTGGAATAATATCCTAATAGGTTTACATAATGCTTGTGCAGTTCCCTTCAGGAATTGGGAATGAATTCCATCAATACCGGAGGCCTTACCCGGTTTCAGATCTTCTAGCCTCTTCTTGATGTCTTCACTTTTAATATTGATGTCTTCAAGGACACTCCCATATGGTCTGGTGTCTAGTGTTGGCATGTCCTGCAGGTTCTCCTTTGTGTACACACTTTGGAAGAATGCATTCAAGGCTTCACATTTTTGTCGGTCTGTTTGAGCAATTCTCCCATCGTCCAGTTTCAGTGTCTCTACAGAAGGTTTAACCTTTAGAGACTTGTTCACATATTTCCAGAAGGACTTCTTGTTGGTTTTCATGGCGCTTACTATTTTGTTTTCCATCTCAAACTTAAGCTTCCTTGTCAATGTTCTTAGCTGGTTCCTGAGTTTGGCAAAGTTTCTGAAGTCAGAGTCTTGTCTGGTAATACAATACTTTTCCCATAACCTCTCTTTCTTTCTACGGAGAGAAAGAGCCTCTTGGTTCATATATGATTGAAGCTTCTTTCTTCTACGTTTTATTTTAACTTCATCCTGGATGATGTTTCTTATAGCTTCAGTTATTGTACCCCATGCCTGCTGTACAGTTTGCATAGATATCTTCTCATCAAGTTTGTAACATTGTAGTCTAGCATTAATCCTGTTGAAGTCCGCATGCTTCCAGTCTTGGTAGAAGTGTTTATGTTCCCGTGTCTCAGGCTTTTGACAAACTGCTGAAAAGTGAATAGAAATGTGATCACTTTGTCCAAGTCCCGGAAGGAATTCCACATCTTGAATTATGTCTTCCTCGTTTGTAAAAACCAAATCTAATATTTGTGGAGTCTGACCTTGCCTGTACCTTGTAGGCTCAAGGATGTGCTGGAAAAGGAGGCAGTCCCTGATGCCCTGAAGGAAGGTTTCCACGTCAGGGGGAGCTCCTGGGAGGCTCCTCTCACACCTCCAATCAATATCTCTGATGTTAAAGTCTCCGCACAGTATCAAGCACGGAGGATTCATTTTGACAGCTTCCTTCATAATTGATACAATTGCTGGAACAGATTCATTTAATGTCAGTGACGGACTCCGGTACAGTGCACCGAGCAATGCATAATCATGTTGGCCAATCAGAATCTTCACCCAGAGCTGGTCCCGGTAAAACCCAAAGCTTTTCACTGCTTGAGCTTCAAGGTAATCCTTAACGTAGATGACTATACCTCGCCCCTGAGGAGCTTGCCCACAGAGATCACAGTCAAAGTTGAGGTGTTCTGTATATCCGTCTACATGAAGACATACTTGTGGTATGGGGCTTGCCTGTGCTTTGGGAATAGCCTCTGTAACAATTATGACATCAGGTTCGCGTTCGTGAATATGCACTTTAAGATCAGTCATCTTATTCAGCAATTGGTCCGCATTTGTGTAATAAACCTTGAGCCTTCTAGCTGATGAGTCTTTCATTTTCCTTTTCACAACTCTTCTTCCCGGATCATGTCAGTATGATACAGTGCTGGATGACCTTAGACCAGGTCTATCTTCCCTTCTGATGACTCTGTTCTTGTGAATTATCACATCTTCACCTGCTTCCCTGCGTTCTTTCAACTGTTTTCTAAGATTCTTATCCCTTAATTGCTCAGCTGGTGACAGATCTGGAGCTATGTATATTTTTTCAAACCTGCTTCCTGCATTTCGAAGTTTCTTCGCCATCTTCAGCAGCTCCCATTTCTCGCCCTCGTCCCGAAGTGTTACTACTATGAGCCTATCTTTGTCTTCCTTGCGCCTTCCAACTCGAACCACCTTCTCTGGATGGATTATCATCTTTAATCCCTGCTTCATAAGCTCCTTCACATTATCAAGGTCTTTGGAAGCTTGTTCGTCCAAGGGAAGTTCAATGTTTTGCTCAGGTACATTGAAGACCACGATGTTTCGCCTTCTCTTGTCTTGTTCGAGACAGTCTACGAATGTACTTCGTAGCTCTTTGGCCTGTTCAGTTGGTTTGGATGTGCTTTCTTTCTCTAGCTTGTCGGTGAGTTGCTTGACTATGTCCGCATACGACACACTTTCCTCCTGAACAGCCTTTTTCACTACAGTTTTCAAATTCTCTGATGATTTTGTTTCTTGCGATTTGATCATTGTACCTATTTCCATCATAATCTCTTTTTGGACAATCAAAGCTCTAGCAACATTTTCTACTGTCTCACCTAGCTCCCTGAGCCGCTTCTCTGTCCCACCGCTTTCGTCTGATCCAGTATTTTCATCCAAACTTCCCCTTTTTTCGGAATTGGTTTTTCCCTTCCTTACAACTTCCTGAAAGTCCTTCAGATATGATTTACACTTTTTGCAAATCCAGAACAGACTGTGATTTTCAACTGCCGCTAGTCCATGCTGATCAAGACCTTCGCATGTTGGATGACACCATTTTGCACATATTTCACACTCTATACCCTCGCTTTCATCATCGACTTTGTCCCCACATGCACAAGGGTCTCCGACGGTTTGTTCCTGTGTCACGCCCCTGTCCATGTCTCTGGTATCATTTTTCCCATCTCTTACCTTTCTTTTTGCAGTTTTCTGTTTTTGCTTGCAATCAGGTACCGTCGCCTTACCGTTCCTCGCACTCAAGCTCGCACTCTCATCTTCTAGTTCCGCGTCGTTTTCGCCGGTAGCACTTCCCGCGCTTTCTTTCTCTCCTTTCTTCTTGCCCGCCATGAGTTGCCACTACCAATTTATTTTTGGTTCCGCACGTGCAATTTAGTCGAGTAATATTGAACTTCTTTGTATCAGAAACCTATTCTTGTTGTACAGATCGGTTCACTGCTTCCGTGTCAATAAACGGAAGGGTTATTGCTGCGGGAGGATAGGCGAGGACAACCGTTCAGGACGAAGGCTCGGGACGGAGTGTTTGAACTTGACTTTGATTATGTGACCTACAACGTGAGGCAGCATATCCCGAACCCATTGATGTGTCTACAGTGTGGGAGATTTGGCCACATTCAGGCCAGATGTCAATCAGAGGTGAAATGCCTCACATGCGGGGACAAAAAACATGACGGCACATGTGAGCAGAAATGTCTCCACTGCGGGGATACTGGGCATGATGGGCTCTCTCGGCAATGTGAAGTGTGGAAAAAGGAGAAGCGTGTATGTGAAATCAAGGTTAAAAAAGATGTGTCCTATGCACACGCCCGCCGTATCATCGCGGCTGAAACCAGCTCCCCTACCTTACGATCCTATGCTTCGGTAGTAAGGGGTAGTAGTGATCCGCCATCCGACCCAACATTTAAGACTGAACTCCGTGTGATTGGGGAGAAACTCGACAAAATGATCACTCTTCTGGACAGGGTCCTTAAGCTTCAAGGGACTGAGGCTGAGGCAAATCAAACACCAACAAAAGTGCAAACGGGGACAGGAGAGCAGGAAGGTGCTGAGGACACTCAGACCCAGTCACAGCCTGACATGTTCATGGACCCCATGGAATCCCAATTGGTGGCAGAGGGCTCACAGGAGCCCTCACCACCCTCAGACACTGAGAGGAGCACTCCACCAACAAACAAAGACACTCTGGCTGGTTCCTCTCAGCGAGTGATCCGACAGAGCTGGACACCGCAGGTGATGCAGAACACAGATGAGGTCGAGGAGAGGAGTGAAAGAACCCAAAAAGCCCATCCTGACTCTGAGCAGTCATCAATGACAGAGACATCAGATATCCCTGCTGATGGGGTATCGCCATCCCCTGAGCTTGGCAAAAAACGTCAAGGAGGGAGACCTGGAAGGGACAGGCGAATGCCCAGCCTGACCAGGAAACCCAAACCCTAACGTAACTTTTAGCACTAAAACACAAAACTCTTTTTTTTTTCTTCTTTTTTTTAAACGTAGAATCAAGACGTCTTTATTTCTACTTGTATTTCGGTTTTTTAACTTACATGTGCTGATCAAACAACCACACAAGCTGAGGTGGTTGATGATCAGCTATCTTGTTTCCTATGGAAAATGGTACAATATCAGCATCATGACTGATACGAACCAGATAGTAGCAGCCAGCCCAATTATTCCCAAGGAGTGGGAACTTATGAGTGGTGAATTGTGTTCTGGCTCGACTAAGAAACTCTGACAAGGGTCCTACAATGGAATGCCAGAGGACTGATCGGAAAGTGGGCAGAAGCCAAACAAATGTTCTTGGACGGTAATTACCAGGTGATCTGTATTCAGGAATCTCACTTTATGGCCAATGACAGATATTGTTTTGACTTACCACACTATTCTTTATACAACGCATACTCACCTCAAGGTGACAGGAGAGGAGGTGTATCGATATATGTATCAAATCGCCTGCCGCACATGGTATTACCTATACAGAGCAATTTACAGGTGGTAGCCTGCTCCGTAAGGCTACAGAGGGAAAGAATTACATTCTGTTCATTGTACTTGCCCCCAACTGACAACTTCTCATTTCAGGATATATCCCTATTAATCCAGCAACTCCCTAAACCATTTGTAATATGTACAGATGCAAACAGCAAACATTTCATGTGGGGAGCTGCGCAATGTGACAGACGGGGTTGCATCTGGATGGATGTTGTCAACCATCATAACCTACATGTTTTGAATGATGGACAGCCAACTAGACTGGATGAATCCACAGGAGATACGTCCCATATCGATCTGACAGTGGTGTCAAACGATATCTCTCACATACTTGAATGGGACACTGAAAAAGACCTATATGCCAGTGACCACTACCCCATACGTATAGATGTCGGTAATCCTACTGCCTACACGAACTTGCCCCCTGTTTTCTATGGATGGAACACGAGGAAAGCTAACTGGACGGAATTTGAAATGAAATGTGATTTCAAATTCAATCCTAACCTTGGACTGGAGAACTGTGATGAAATAACTCAAACTATTATTGACACTGCCCAGAAGTTTATACCCACCCGAAATGGTAACACCAAATACTCGTGTCCGTGGTGGACGGATGACTGCAGGAACGCAATTCTGACTAGAAGGAGAGCTCATAACAGAATGAGGAGAGACCCTCATTCCCAATTCCTACGAATTGAGTATAGGAAAGCGAAGGCTAAGACACGACGGACTATTAGAGATGCACAGATCCGCTCATGGCAGGAGCTGCTATCAGTGTTTAACCACAGAACCCCGATGGGGAAACTGTGGGATATAATCCGTAAGTTCTCGCAGAAGCATCGATACATGAGACCTCTCCCAGTTATTATGCATAATAACGAGATTATTGACGACCCTACTGAGGTGGCAAATCACTTCGGGAGGTATTTCTCGAATATGAGCTCGAGATCGAACTACCCCCAAGCCTTTCTTGACTGGAAACGTGAATTAGCAGAAAACTTACCTGAATTTGGGGATGAGAACTACGAGGATTACAACAAAGAATTTACAATGAGAGAACTTACTGACGCTATTAAACGATCTGGCTCTACATCCATCGGGCCGGACAAGGTTCACTATGATTTCTTCCGACATATGCATGAGACACAGCTGATTGAACTGCTTCGTTTTTATAATTATGTATGGGTGAATGACGTGTTCCCCGACGCATGGAGACATTCTTACATCATACCCATCCTTAAGCCAGGGAAAGACCGCAACCAAATGCAATCGTACAGGCCTATCCAACTTACCTCTTGTATGTGCAAATTACTAGAGAGGATGATTGGTAAGAGACTGTCATGGTACCTTGAGAAATATGACCTTATATCGACATATCAATGTGCGTTCCGATCAGGAAAGTCTACTGGGGACCACCTAGTGAGACTTGATTCGCACATACGGGAAGGATTCCTTCACCACTGTTCCACCCTCGGTGTGTTCCTAGACATTAAGTCAGCATATAACATGGTCTCCCCAACGGTTTTGTTGAATAGAATGTATGATATCGGCTTCCGGGGCCATATCATGCATTTCATTCGAGGCTACTTGCAAAATAGGACATTCCAAGTGAGGTGCGGAGAGGTATCAGATACGTTTGAGCAGGAATATGGCGTTGTCCAAGGAGGGGTGATCTCTCCATTGCTTTTTAATATTGTGATTGACTCTTTGATTGACGCAATACCAAGAGAGGTCTCTGCTGCTATATACGCAGACGATTGCACTATCTGGGCGCAGGGAAAAGATATCCCACTTATATTTCAGAAAATCCAAAACGCTTTAACTAGAATAGGACAGTGGTCAGAGCGGAACGGTTTTGTATTTTCCCCCATGAAGACTAACGCCGTTTTGTTTAGAAGAGGTTTAAAACGAGTGAACCAGAACCAACTACCTACTCTCAAACTCAACGGTCACCCTATTTGTATTGTGGACCAGGTCCGTTATCTAGGCGTCTTACTTGATTCGAAACTGAGCTTAAATGGGCACATAGAATATGTTAAAGGAAGAGCTCAGAAACGAATGTCGATACTGAAAAGCATTGCCGGAAAAAGCTACGGTGCCGACAGAACTGTGTTATTACGCATGTATAAATCCCTGATCCGACCAATACTCGACTATTCATCTTTTATTTTGGATGGGCCAGGGACTCGGCTTGTGGAGTCCCTTGAGACTATTCAGAACACGGCACTCCGCATTGCCACTGGTGCCTTGCGGACTTCCCCTGTAAGAGCATTACAAGTGGACACGAACGTGGAACCCCTCAGCATTAGACGCCGAGACTTACTAGCCCGGTACTACCTGAAAGTAAAAAGTGATCACAACCACCCCTGCTACCACATAATGGATTTAGACGCTTATGAACTATATGAAGATCTCTCCGACCGCTACTTGCGGAGGATATCGGGTCTCCCAGTATCACTACGACTGCGAAAGCTTTTTACCGAAATAGACTATAATCCTCCCGACATATTGTCTAAGGAAAATGGTATTACAGCACCATGGGTGTTGCACACCGTCCCCACACAGATGCTCATCTCTCAAGACAAAAGACATATGACTGAGACAGATATATTGACTGCTTTTCACGACCTGATGGACAAATACCAGGACCATAGGAAAATGTACACTGACGGATCCAAGCGGAACAACTCAGTAGCATGTGCTTTCACAGTGAACAGTGCCTTTTTCTCACATAAGCTGCGTGATGGGTTATCTGTGTATACCGCTGAACCGTGGGCTGTTCACGGGCCCTGTGTGCGGTCGGACCGCACACAGCCTCCAAGCTCCGCCCACTGCGTCCCTACGTCAGCCTTCCGTCACCGCACACAGCGATCGCTGTGGCCGGTCGGGACTGGCCACAGCGGACCGTCCACCGCACGCAGCCGTGACGTCAGAACCGCCTACCCATCCCCTACCCCCACGCCTGCTGGACGCACCGCACACAGCGCACGCAGCAGTGTGCGGTGCCCGTGAACACCCCTCTGGTAGCTGTAAGAGAAGCGATGAAGTTTGTGCGACGTAACCAAGTACCCAAAGCGCTCATATGCTGTGACTCCCAAGCGGTTATCAAGGCTCTCACAGTGCAGAGCCGTGATCATCCGGTCTTGGTGGAGATCCTAGAGATAAATCATAAAAATGTACGAGATGGGATCGATTGCATCGTTGTCTGGGTTCCAGGACATAGTGGCATAGCTGGTAATGTCAGAGCTGACTACTGGGCGGGAAAGGCTCATGATAAACCTAATGTGACTGATGTAAAAATAGGACATCGGGAATTTGTGCCACTGGTGAAGAGTCGCGTCCGTGTGTTATTTGAAAATCTGTGGTTAGATTATCGTCCAACTCTACTGAAGCAGATTAAAACAGATATAGGACATTGGAATTCTAGTGTACGTGCCAGTCGAAAGGAGGAAGTGGTTTTGTGTAGGATGAGACTCGGACACACTATTTTAACTCACTCGCATGTTATCGACCAACTACCGCCTATTGTCTGTGAACTGTGTCAATGTCGCCAAGATGTTCAACACATACTGTTAGAATGCCGAAAGTACACTGTAGCGAGGAGGAGACTCGCAGCGGCGTGTCGAGATGTCGGCGTCCGCATGTCGCTGGGGATTCTCCTGGGAAACGGTGAACCCACGGTGGTGGATGCAGTGTTCGATTATCTTCGACAGTGCAACTTATACGACAAACTCTGAACAAAGGACGTAGAGGCGTTATGGGTGCTAAGTGATGATAATGAAATGTATTTTGTTTCCATATGTGCTATGGCTTCAGATAAGCTCGACACAATCCTTCATGTTATGTTGAATCCAAGAACCATGGATTAGGTATTTCTAGGTTAAAAGAGTGGATTACTACTCGAGCTCATGCATTCATGGTTAAGCAATACTTCCTCCATGGTCACGTTGTAAGAACACCTGTCTGAAATGTCTGAAATTGGTTGGGTATGTTATGTGTTTCTATGTCACCCCCATACTGTGAAGTGAAATCCCTAAGTATCGTGTAACCCCCATGTCAAGACCCAAGTTTTGTGTCTTTTTTTCTTTTTTCTTTCTAGATAGAACCATGCCTTCTCCCAGAGCGCCTTTTGCCCCCTTGAAGAATGAGCTGTATTGCTCTTCCTGCTTACCGAGCTGTTTGGCTATCCCCAAGTAGCTAAGACTGTAAGTAGCATTGTAGTATTCACAACTAACATTAACTTCTCTGTTCTCTCCTCGCCCAGGACATATCCTACCAAGGCTATCTCCTAACCATCGCAATTTTTCCTCTCCCCAGTCATTCCTCATCCCTACCCGGAAACCTGCTTAGTTCCGCTTAGTACCACAACCATACGCCTACTGCAACTCTGAAGACTACAAGAGGACATACCAACTTGGAAGTTGGACGCTTGAGCCAAGCTGCTGCGCGCCCTAACTCTTCAACAACAACAACAACAACTTGTGTAAACTGTGTGTGGTTCAATCCACAACCCATTTTTACAGCTAAAAAATCAAGGCCAACTTTTGATTAAACGGTCAGCGACTTCATTCAAACTCGGTGTACGATTAGGATACTAATACTACAAAGTGAATTGATGGTAGTGTGCTAACTGCTTCATGGTGTGTGTGGCTATTCACGTGTGCATAGGTATGCACATCCCATTGTTACATCTCAAATGAGCACCCTGATTGCAATGAAATTCGATTTCTGATTCTGGAATTACAAAGAGTATGGATGGTGAGCTTCAGATTTCACATGTGCACGTGCCTGCACTCGGCTTGCCCCTGCCTTGCTGAGGTGCGAGAGCAGAGTGTGCACATCTGCATGTGAGCATGTGCAGGGCTACAATTTTCTCAGTTCATAGATCACCCTTTAGTAGGTTTTGGGAGCGCACTTTACAGCGATCATCCAACTCGGTCCTTTATCCCAAGATGCAACCTTGAGCCTTACTCCAAAAAGTGGCCTATTTTTCGAATCAAATCCAAGTTTCCAATGCATGTAGTTCATGTTATCTATATAGGTACCTACCTATATATTTATCTTACTGATGCCCATCAGTCATCAGTGGCATCAGTTGTGTTCCAGTGTGTGATCATGATGAGTCTGTGGGGTGGGATTGTTCATGTTTTTGAGTGAATCTTAACTTTATTAACCTTTTATTTTGTTTTACTTTGGGCCCTAGAGAAGACATATCAGTCTTGATCTAGGTATCAAATAACTATCAGCAAGGCGGCCTTGTGATTGGCATATTGACATATGTACCTATTGTGGTTCACAGGACCAAGATCACCAACTTCAGCCTTGCAATGCCTGTTCAGGCTGTGTTCATTGTGGCCATTGGTGGTTTTTTTTTTGTTGATTTTGAGTTGTGTTAGGTATACATTTCGATTAAAAGATGTATGGTAATCAAGAGAAGGAATTGCTGTGGATTCGACATGCTGACTCTTCAGGGGCTGGTTGTGATCCAGGTAAGCTCTTACCTACATTCCTGCCCAATCGGTCAACTCAGAACTGATTGTAGAACAGATCTGTATGGAAGAAATTTTTATGGGTTTTCAGCATAAATTTTGATTGATATAGGTAGGCATAACAAATCTTATCAAAGCTTGTCAAGGCTGGTGAATGGTGATCTTTAACCAAGCCAAGCCAGTTGTTGATCAGCCTGAACCTGAAATGATAAATGTTAAGTTCTTGTGGAAGCTATTCAACAATTTGTTTAAAATTTAGTGGACAGACCTTGTCTGGATGAGAATAAGTAGTGATGAATTGAAAGTTGATGTACTTACTCCAGTACCTACTTATCCTGATGAGGAATCTTATCTAGTTTCTTTATATTATCTACTTGATTAATGATTTAGCACTGCCAAGTTTTCAGCAGATTGGGTATCTCACTTTGATGTGCCTGTGTCTTTTTTCCAGGATCCAGTGCATTTAATCAAGTCCTGAATGGCAACTTCATTGAAGCACTGAAGTCTGGGGACATCTGGAGGGTGCTGAGTCTGGATTCAGAAGAGCTGTGGACCTCCTGGGATTTAGAGGCTATTGCTGCTCATATATCAGCTTCGCTTGATGGCAACAGCAACAATGCCAGGTAAGTTGCATTGGAACCTCCCCCTAGCTGTTTGCTGTTTTGCCCCTAATTGAGCTAGTAACTCGCGGGAAAAAATGAGCACGTGCGCCGATATGAGACGCAGCGAATGGTACCCGATTTTGATATTTCAGGTCAACCAGTGACCGCTGAGGTCAGTTCAAGTGTTCTAAGGTAGGGTTTTTTTTTTTGCTGAGTAAGTTCTTCCGAAAAGATCGCCGAGCCGCGATTTTTGTACCACCGTGTTCGTTATGCTCAGGCGTGTCGAATGACTTGTATTTTTTATTTGGATGAGGTCATCTATGGGTGTTGACATCAGGTCAAGATCAGGTCAGAGCTCCTAGTTAGGTCACGAATTTGGTCGAGGGTTGTGATATTGGATATCATTCGATTCGACAGGTCTCCTGAAGTACAGTCTATTGACAGTAGCGCGCATCGGTGCGTCGGATCCATCAAGCTCAACCGAAGGAAGGCTGCTAAAATTGAGAGACTGTATCATTTGACTCCCAAGTGAGTCCCCTGCAGGTCATTTGGTTCAGTGCTCTCAATTTTAGCAGCCTACCTTCGGTTGGGCTTGATGGATCCGACACACTGATGCTCACTACTTTCAAGAGAGACTGTACATCGGTAGCTTTTCCGACTCGCTAGCTCAATTCAATCGGAAGTTATTGACAAAAACTCCGATGACCTTTGTGACGTCATAAATAACGTCGCGGAGTAGGAGTCGATTTTGGAAACCGGAGTCGGAGTCAGAGTCGCCGAAAATCCATTGACGTTTTATGGGCGCCAATGACCACTGTAGTCCGGGCGCCCAAAAACCCCAATTCATCATCATCATCATCTGCAGCCCAGGGAATGATGACACCAATCACAATATGTTCTCCAGTTTGCTTTGCAATATTTTATCGACGTTGCCCTTCTCACTCACAAGTCACAATCGTGTTTTTTTCAGTGACAGTCTGCTGCTATCCGGCGTGGCTGCCTTGTGTCTGTTTGCCCAGGCCAACTGGACCGGACCCCCTTTGGAGGAGGAAGGTGTGTCTGTCCTCGGGAGCGCCAAGGATGAGCACAGAACAAGGTAGGTGCCGTGGCTGAAAGTCTTAGAGTTGCAGCACGAGCCCTACAGCTGTTTTTCTGCCTGGATTTCTTAGCACACGTCTAGCTGAAACTTTCGGTACATTTTTTTATTGAATTTATTTGATTATTTGAACACGAAGCTGAGTATGCGCAAAGCGAATTAACGTTCATTGTGCTCGAATAGGCTAATTACGTACGCCGTTTTACTGATCGTGACATACCCCGTCCCAAATGACGTCTCTCCCACCCTCTCTCTCTCTCTCTCTCTCTCTCTCTCTCTCTCTCTCTCTCTCTCTCTCTCTCTCTCTCTCTCTCTCTCTCTCTCTCTCTCTCTCTCTCTCTCTCTCTCCACCATTAGATGTATGGCCCATTTAGCCGTGGATGCTTGTGACATCCATCAGATGACTCGGTGGCCGCAAGCTCTGGCCATTGCCAGGGTCGTGTTCGAAGGCTGTCAGCATCTTCTCAGCTCCTTGCCGGTACGTACTCGGCGATATAATGTTATTCTAATGGACGCAGCTGAATCAACATTTAGTTTTGATATTTGAACATCGATATTTTGAGACTGGTCAATTTGTATCGAACGGAATGATTGAATTCGCGACTTATTTGAAGCATTTTCTTTCCTTACTGGAGGGCAGAGATTGACCACCGTCTTATTTGGAGATTTAACGCTACGCTTTGATGCTAAATGTCTGATTGTGTCTGATTGTGCTTGTGTCTGATGACTGATGAGTGTATGTACCTGAATGCTGAAGAGCCTCTGTCGCGATGCGTGTTAACCTTGGCGTTGACGAAGTCCTTGTGCCTGCAGTCGTTCCAGCTGTGGCGGGTCCGGTACTGCTTGCTCTACCAGCAGGTCCTGGAGGAGACTTCGCCGCATCTGTTCAACCTGTTCCTGAAGGATATCGAACTGTCTTCAGAAACACAGGCTCTGCTAAAAACATCCACTCAGGTAACTTGGCACTGCCGACACTTATTTGTGGTTTCATTCAAATTCACGAGTACTGCTTTTGGTTTTGGTTTATCCAGTTAAACAAGAGGGTAAATAAATACCTGTTATCATTTATCCCAATCATCTATAAATGACAACAGATTGACTTTTTGTTGAATATTTCAGTTGACGGTGGAGCACTACCTCACGGTAGCGAACATGTACAACTACTACCACTACGTCACAGAGGCCGACAAGTACATCACCAAGGCACAGCACGCGCTCAACATCAAGCTGGAGATGGTCGGTAAGTGACAACACGTTTCAGAGGCTTCTGAAAAAATCTTTGAACGTGAATTAAATTAGTGGGTTTGTCTGTTACGAAAGCTCTTCTAGGGACTGGTTAAATCCTGGGTTAAATGACTACAATGGGGCTAGTTTGTTTGTCAACGTTACCCTCGCTTGCTTCTTATTCGCTTATTAGACTTTCCTGTAAGTCACGAGCGTCATTTCTCTTCTACTATTTGCATCACGCTCCTTGCAAGCTGTCTGCTGCTCAGTGACACTGTGTTTCGTTTCCGCGTCTCCAGGCATGCTCGGCCGGCGGACCCACTTCCAGGAATCACGCGCTCAACTAGCGCTGCGAGTGAGTGACGTGGACTCGCCGAGCCCGACAGCCGCCTCCCCTGGGGAGCAGGGAGAGGACGAACGCCCGGGGGACGGTGAGAAGACCTCAGGCCGGCCGGCGGAGCGGGAGCGGCCGGCGGAGGACCCCTCCGGGCCGCCCGCGTGTCCCCGGCTGCCCACCGATGTGAAACTGAACGACGACACGCGACTGGAGCGAGTGCAGTATGACGAGCCGTCAGCCGAGACGGAGGCGTCGCCACTCCGGCAGGCAGTCATACTGGCCACCTAGTGAGTACAGGAGGAATGGTACTGGTCGTGCTGACATTTGATGCGAGGATGAACACTGGACAGACTGTAATACAATTCTTAACAGGTTTCAGGTATTCAGGCTGGTTTGTAAGTTCTCGCACTAAAATGCTACTTTTCAGGGTGAATTGACGATAAAGCAATTGAGTACCGTATTGACTGTGTATAACAGGCAAAAGATTAAGAAGTACTCCACTGTTGACTCCACTGATGGCTGACTGACCGTCCAAACGCGTCTGGAAGTGACGCATCGATCCTTTGAACCGTAACGCTCTGACACCGTTGCCTGTGTGCCCCCAGTTTCCAGAATCTGCGGGCGCAGGGTCGCAGTGAGATCCGTGACGAGCAGCTGCTGGTGACAATCAGCGCGCTCACCCACCAGCCGTTGGTCTGGGCCGTGCAGCTGTCCGCGCTGCTGCAGGTAAGCAGCCGCTGCTTGTCGTAGGACGATATATTCAAATCGGACGAATTATGTGACAAGACTTCTCCGGCATAATGCTGGGTAGTATGACATAAAATTGCTTTATCCATTTTCAAACGTTTCGACTTTATTCAAAGTCATCTTCAGTGTTAAGATAGACAAGTACACAACCAGTAAAACGCCTTTTGGGGCGACCAACGGAGCGAGCGAGAGGATGGGCCTTGCACGTGCGAAATTGCGAGGGGGCACCTCCAACTAACTTGTGCACTGCACCCTACTAACCGGTCTTTAGCGATGTGCCAAATTTCAGCGCAATCGGCCTAGCCGTTCTTGAGATCTGGAAGCGGCACACTGCACGTGCGCACGTGCAAGCGGGGTCCAAACTGACTTTTGCACGGCACCCTACTAACTGGTCCCCAACCGTGTACCAAATTTGAGCGCAATCGGCCCAGCCGTTCTCGAGATCTGGGAGCGCCCCCTGCACGTGCGCACGTGCTGTAGCACCCCAACCTTAACACATGCAGATGAATTATCTGATGGAGACCTAACTGTGTCCCGAGTTTCAATTCAATCGGCCCAACCGTTGTGCCGTTATTGAGGTTGCAATTTTGGGGGTTCTTAAAAAATGTCCAACTTTACCACGCGCCACGTGCGGTGGTTGGGAAGAACGCATGGTGGTCATCACACCACAGAACTTTTACGTCCAAGTGACATTCAGTAAAGAAGACCGCTTGTCAATCGGATGTCCCGTTCCTAAGATATTAGCTTTTGAAGAGCGTCCCCACGGCCGGCCGGCCGCTCATACTCAGGATTTTCCCTTAATTCAGTATGAGACTCCGCTCGCTTCGCTCGCTCCGTAATTACATGCTGACATAAATATACAAGCAGTCGATGCAGGGTATCAGTCGATGCACATCACACACTTCACAAAAACAAGACATAAAACATCATTCGTGTTGGTTCGGTCGTCTTCCTACAGAACTGATACCCTGATACCCTGCATCGACTGCTTGTATATTTATGTCAGCATGTAATTGTGTACTTGTCTATCTTAACACTGAAGATGACTTTGAATAAAGTCGAAACGTTTGAAAATGGATAAAGCAATTTTATGTCATATTATCAGATTTCTATTAATGCTGGGTAGTTATCGCGCTTCAAATAAAAAAGTATAGGGCCGCAGTGGAATCAGCCGTCAGAGATAGAAGCCGAAGCGGGAAGCACTTGCATCAAGTTACGCAGTCTATGCTTTTGCTATCTAATTGTGATGGACCGGACATGGCACAGCTAGGTCCGGCATAATATCCCATTCCGTCAAGGAATGAATGCCATCTTTGCAGCTGTTCTCCATCCATGTGTTTACTGTACCATGATCAACTTTACCATCCTCTGCCCGGTGTTTTCGACCCTCAGCGGAGCCGACTGGAGTCGGAGCACCGGCGGACGGTGGAGCGCGCCATGCTCCAGGTGGAGGCCCTGGGGGAGGATGTCTCCAGGCCGGAGCCGGCGGTGACGCACAGACTGCAGCTCTTCTTCAGCACACGGGTCCCCACGCACTGGGAGCTGATGGTCAGAGCCATATGATGTGTTTAGAGGAATTGAAATGTGTGGTTTCGGTGAAAGGGAAACTTCTCCCACTATGAACATTTCCATTGTCAAATAATGTTTATTAAGAAAGAGAGAATCGTCAAATTTGTTGTATCAGACATATTATAAGTCGTCATTGTATCAGCCATTGTAAATTTTGGTAGAACCATGCATTGCACAAAGTGTAAGCCAGTGTCAGTTCTCTTTACATAGTCATGGTTCAGTAGATTCGGTGCCTTTTTTCCGCGCGAGAATAACTTTATCCTTTAGCCACACCGGAATGATGCTTTCCGAGTAAGTGATCACTTTGATATGGCTTCCGCAAGTCCAGAACAACTAACCAACTAACCCCTCCGTGATGCCCTCCAACCACAGCGTGAGCTGGCCGAGCGCTACATGGCGATGGGCGTCACCAAGTCGGCGCTGGACGTGTTCGAGCGGTACCAGCTGTGGGAGGAGGCCATCCGCTGCTACCACCTGCTCCAGCAGCGACAGCGGGTGAGTGCGGGGCTAGTGGAGCGGCTATTTGAGGATGCCTGAGACTCTGGGTGGGAGCTGGGTGAGAAGATGTAACTGAAAACACTACTCATTGCCTGGTACACGGCTTTACGTGGTTGTCAGTTGGTAGAAGCTCAATGAGATATTGTTTTTGTATATGTAGGCAGCAGCTACCAAAATCGAGTTTGTTTTGACTTGATATAGCTTAGTGACGGGATGGATCAGAGGTGCCAGGACATTGAATGACGAATCATCAGGGCTGCAGGCTTAAGAAGGAGTTCGGTGAGGGGCCTCATATGTTTTTTTTTTCTCTTGTATCGTACTTGTACCTCGAACCATAAAGAATCATCAAGCATCTCGACCATCTCAAAATAGTAGGTACTTTTTTAAAGTGTGGTTTTGACAAATGCATAAACGCACTTCTGGGCGATGCTCTGGTTGAGTGCATCACCAGGACGGGGTCACATCGCGTGGATTTGAGTGTCACCATAAACCATTCCGTCCTCCCGCCACCAGGCAGCAGAAGTGGTCCGGGAGCAGATAGCCGCGCACGGTGAGACGCCCAAGCTGCTCTGTCTACTGGGTGACGCCACAGACGACGTCTCGTGCTATCAGAGGGCCTGGCAGATGTCCGGGGAGAAGTACGTGCGCGCCGTCCGCTCCGAGGGATTCTACTACTACCACAGAAAACAGGTGGGAAGCTGTGATGTGATGGCTGGCAAAAGCTGGTGGTGCTTAGCGGGCGCTGACTGCTACACAGCATATACTGGTACTGTCTGGTGTGAGGCTAGTGTCGAAATAGTGCGATGGATAGCTATTGATACTGCATTGTTGCAGGCGGGCTGTTTACTCGGTGCGTTCCTCGCAGTCTACGTTTAAATTTTGGTACACACTTGTTACTTCTTTTCGCGCCGATGCCCCCAGGCTGCTGTTGTTGTCCACGCGCCCTAAAAACCGAATATTCACATTCCATAATCGCTGGTCACTATGTGGAATGTGACCAATGGCGTTATACGAATGTTCACCAACCCTGACTATCATCCCCCCACTGTCTCGTATTCGACAGTACGAGAAGTGCCTGCCGCTGCTCAGTAAGGCGGTGGAGCGCAACTCGCTACAGTTTGACGTGTGGACCCGGCTGGCGTTCGCCGCACTGCAGACGGAGGACTGGAAGACGTGTGCCAACGCCTACCGGCGCTGCTGCTACCTGGAGCCGGACGTGAGTGGGAGTTGCGAACCGAGCCACTTAGCGGCTGACTGGCTGATAGTTGACCCCGTCCTAATGTTGTGACTTGGCTAGAAGGTGTGATGAGGTGACTGTATCGATTCAATTGACAGACATAGTTACAATGACGATGGAAAAGATCATTACTTTCGACCAACCAATATAGCTCGTGTAAACGGTGGAAGGTGAATGCCAGAAATGTTCAAGTTTGTTATTGGTTGAACTTCAGAAAAGTGCAGTTATAGATGTAGGCATTAAAAAGAAAAATGGAAGAAGTTGCGTTGTCAAATTTTCGTTTGGGTCTCTAATTAGGTTTGATTCCATCTCATTTAGAACTACGAGGCGTGGAACAACATCGCGCACGCCTACATCCGCCTGGGCCAGAAGGAGCGCGCGTGGAAGACGCTTCAGGAGGCGCTCCGCTTCAGCTTCGACAACTGGAAGATCTGGGACAACTTCCTGGTCGTGAGCCTCGACATCGGCGAGTTCGAGGAGGTGAGGACGTGCGCCAAGTGTTGAATGCGTCTTTAGAATCATGAACGTTCGGATGCCGATTGTAAAGAGTGGAACATTTGTAGCGTATAGGTACCAAATATAAGCTTTGCTTTTGCGATACACTACTCTTGCTCTTACAGCCGTGATGTTTTTTTATTATTGAATTTTGTATATTTGTATTCATCCAGTAGGTTATCCGGGCTCTAACGTGCCATTTCCGCCAATTAGTTCCTGGTCGTCAATATTCATTAATTGCCATTGTTCTCTCAAAACTGAACGCCTCTTTCCACCTACCTTGGCCTCTCGGTAACCGGACAAAAAGTCAAAAGGAATAAAGTCAAAAGACAAATAGTCAAAAGACAAAAAGTCAAATGCAAAAAGTCAAACGGGATAAAAGTCAAAAAGATAAAAGTCAAAACGGATAAAAGTCAAAAGACAAAAAGTCAAAAGCAAAAAGTCAAAATGTGCAAAAGTCAAAAACGCAAAAAGTCAAATGACAAAAAGTCAAAAATGCAAAAAGTCAAAAATGAAAATTCAAAAAGGATAAAAGTCAAAACGGAAAAAAGTCAAAAGCAAAAAGTCAAAACGTGTAAAAGTCAAAAGACAAAAAGTCAAAAATGCAAAAAGTCAAAAGGATAAAAGTCAAAACGGAAAAAAGTCAAAAGACAAAAAGTCAAAACGAGTAAAAGTCAAAAGACAAAAAAGTCAAAACGGAATAAAGTCAAAAGACAAAAAGTCCAAAGCAAAAAGTCAAAACGGGTAAAAGTCAAAAGATAAAAAGTCAAAAAAATGAAAAAAGTATAAAATAGAAAAGTCGAAGTCAAAGTCTGAAATAAAAAGTCAAAATGATAAAAGTCGAAGCATCGATCTTTTCATCTTTTGAAAAAAATATACAGCGCAACGTACCCTACCCACTGAAGTTGTAAGGAACATGTGAGTACGCGAGGGATTCTGACAGGTACCGGGGTCCGCAGCAGCGGGGCAGGGACGCTGGCTGCGGTGGTGGGGCCCACGCTCACATAATACGCGTTGAGCGCTTCCGGCGTGCACGCTGGCGCAGCAGCAGTGGCACTCTTCCCCGCCCCGATCACCGGCCGCAGCACTGTCCACATCCTCGCCGGTCCTGCCTCACGCAGCTGGTCAGCATAGTATGCCGCGTGGTCACGTCTGATGGCCGCTCGACACTGCCGGTTCACCACCGTATACTCGGCGCGCGGGCCGAGCAGTGCGCGCCTCCGCGCCAGCAGCGCTCGCGTGGCGTCCGTGGTGCGCGGAGCACCGGGCGGCGGCAGCCCCTCCCCCATGGGAGAGGGTGAAAAAGCAGTGCCTCCTCTAAGCAGTTTTGACTGGGGGGCCCGATCACGGGCAATGACAAAGGTAACCCCTACCAAAAACGTCTAAGACTAAAAAATGACTAAGGTACACTCGGGGGCAGATTGATGTTCCACCACTCCCTACCCATCGGGCTCCTATGGCTCAGCACTGGCTGCTGTCAGTGTTGCCTGCCGTCAGCACTGCTCAGCACTGACTGCCAGTGCCAGTGCTGCCAGTGCTGCCACTGGCAGCAGCCAGTGCTGAGCCATGGGAGCCCGATAGGTAGGGAGTGGTGGAACATCAATCTGCCCCCGAGTGTACCCCTCAGTGACCAGTTTGGAGGATGACTGCGGGGCTGCAGCTCCCGCAGTTAACATGTTAGAGGAGGCATGGGTGTCGTTTTGTATAGGCATGGTAGGGCCCGAGCCTTACCAATAATTTTGGAAATTTAACATTATGCCTATGGCGTTGCGTGGAAAGAATCGCTTTGAATTGGCAAAAATTTACATTAGAGCCCTACCAATAATTTTCGGAAAGTGTCGCCCCTGAGAGGTTTTTGACTTTAAGGAATTTTGACATTGATCATTTGACTTTTTGTTACGGAGCGAGCGAAGCGAGCGGAGTCTCATAGTGGCGCGTGGTAAAGTTGGACATTTTTTTAAGAACCCCCAAAACTGCAACCTCAATAACGGCACAACGGCTGGGCCGATTGAATTGAAACTCGGTACACAGTTAGGTCTCCATCAGATAATTCATCTGCATGTGTTAAGGTTGGGGTGCTGCTGCACGTGCGCACGTGCAGGGGTCGTTTCCAGATCTCGAGAACGGCTGGACCGATGGCGCTCAAATTTGGTACACGGTTAGGGACCAGTTAGTAGGGTGCCGTGCACAAGTCAGTTGGGACCCATTTTGCACGTGCGCACGTGCAGGGTGCCGCTTCCAGATCTCGAGAACGGCTGGGCCGATTGTGCTCAAATTTGGCACATCACTAGAGACCGGTTAGTAGGGTGCCGTGCACTAGTCAGTTGGAGGTACCCCCTCGAAATTTCGCACGTGCAAGGCCCACCCTCTCGCTCGCTCCGTTAGTCGCCCCATAAGGCGTTATACTGGTCTTATGGTTTTTTGGATATATGACTTTTTACTTTTGACTTTTTCTTATTTGACTTTTTCCATTTGATTTTTATCATTTTTACGTTTTGCCGTTTCTTCACTTTTTGTCTTTTGACTTTCGCATTTTTTGACTTTTTGCCATTTGACTTTTTGCTTTTGACTTTTTGCGTTTTTGACTTTTCGCCATTTTGACTTTTTGCCATTTGACTTTTTTGCTTTTGACTTTTTGCGTTTTTGACTTTTCGCCATTTTGACTTTTTGCCATTTGACTTTTTGCTTTTGACTTTTTGCGTTTTTGACCTTTTGCCATTTTGACTTTTCGCCATTTGACTTTTTGCTTTTGACTTTTTGCGTTTTTGACTTTTCGCCATTTTGACTTTTTGCCTTTTGACTTTTTGCATTTTTGACTTTTGGACGTTTTGACTTTTTGCCATTTGACTTTTTGTCTTTTGACTTTGATCCGTTTTGACTTTTATCCATTTGACTTTTTTCCATTTGACTTTTATCCATTTTGACTTTTTGCATTTGACTTTTTGTCTTTTGACATTTTGTCTTTTGACTTTTTGTCCTGGAATCTGGCCTCTCTTCCCTCTCCAATCGCCCTCACACTCCCCCTCACTCCACCTCTCGGCCAGGCGATCAGCGCGTACGGCCGCCTGGCGGAGATCCAGGAGCGGCACGTGGACTGCGAGGTGCTCCGGCTGCTGGTGCGGGCTGTACTGAGCGACACGGCTGACCGAAACGGCGTGGGAGCCGGCCGGCTGCTCACCAAACTGACCAAACTGTTTGGACGGCTCACCGCCAAGGTAACAGCAGGGAAGGACTTAGAGCGAATGGAGGTGGTCCGCTATAATTACGTTAACGGTATACATAAATGCCCAAAGGATGTAGGGATGGAAACGCTCAAATCTTGGTTAACTGGTTACTCAGCTAAAGCATGCCACTGACCACCCATTTCAGCTAAGATCTCACCAATCTATTTCCTCCCTATCGTCATATTGACAGATCTTTGTGTGCATTGCTCACCAATAAAATGTTTCAGCTGCGCCATATGTTGTAGTAATCTTATGCGCCATTACCGTCAGGTGACCAACAACTCGGAAGTGTGGTCGCTCTACGGTGACCTGACCGGCGCCGCGGCAGCCTCCGAGGAGGCCCGCTTCCGGAGGATCCAGCACTATCAGAAGGCACACAGCTGCCTGGCGCAAAAGCCGGGCGCAGAAAAACAGCTCAACCTGGCTAAGCAGATGCTGGAAATCGCAGTCAAGGTTGGTGACAGCATTGATAGTTGGTTCAGTTGCAATATTCTCTTATGTGGAAGTCAGATATTTATTATTTCTTCTCGAGTAAGCGATATCAAGATATCCAGTGGTATAAAGTGGTATATGATAAGAAATGACAAAGGAGGCATATTTTGGATAAACTCTGTATTTCATTAATAACGTCGGTATCTTATTCAAGATGGCTTTTGTCATGTTTCACGTTGGTCATTTCGCCACACGGTAGCACCTGGCTTTCATTTCCTCTGCGTATCGCTGACCTCTGTGTTCCGTTGGACAGCTGTCGGAGGCCGCTCTGACCTGGGTGGAGGCCGCCGCGCCGGGATCCGACGTGGCCCGCAGTCTGGCCTCGGTGAAACTGTCAATCCGTGGGACAATCACCAAGGTTAAGGTACGGCGACGTCGGGTCGGCTTAGTGAAGGATACCTACTTATTCTGTTAGAAAACTTTTAAGTGCTTGGGCTCATGAGCATTATATTTGGTGTGCTGTAATAACTATCATAATACTACCTACGCAGAATATAGCCAAATATTATACAATCCGGTTGCATACAGCTCTCCATAACTCTGGTTCAATAACGCCTGTGCCACGTCCCATGAGTTCAGTAACAGCTACATCTGTCCTTAGTCCAGTAGTAACCGTATGTTTCTGTCTGTCCCTGGTTCATCAATCATCATGAAACGACCCCCCCCCCCCCCTAATGGTTTTGAGTGACGGTGCGTCTCCCCTCCTGCAGACGGCGCAGACTGACAGCTCCGGTCAGGTGCGGGAGGAGCTGCGGCAGCTGTACGCAGACGCCGAGACGGGTCTCCAGCGCGTGCTGGATGCCATCCAGGCCCGCCAGGCCAGCTAGCACCGCGTGAACCATAGGCGTGGGCTGTGGTGTCGGCGTGGGCGTGCCAGTTCAGGAGGCGTGTGGTGTTGTTGGATTGTACGCCGTTGTTTGTTGTATGAAACAAGTGGCATCGTATTTTGATGTTTTTTTATGAACCGTATGTTTTCTCATCATTGTATTACATAAATGGTGATCTATATTTTGTGCTAAATGTGATATATGGGTTGTTATTGGAGGGAAGTGCCGATCACAGAAGCCAGAAATTGAGCTCGCACTATACTGAATTTAAAATTGTTATCAAAGTTATGCTGCCCTAGGTTAACCCGCGACCGCCTGGGGGGGGGGGTCGGATCCGACCCCCCCTCCGTTTTTCTTGAATAACTCATGAACCACTTTCGCTATCTACCTGAAACTTGGCATACCTTCTCCCCCATCAATTTAACGTCTCCTGTGCAATTTTTAAGAAAAAAAAATTCCAAAATTTTTTGAAATATATCGATTTTAGTGATGTAACTACATGGCGTTTTTAGTCAAAAAGTGGTAAATGTTTAAAAAATCGCCAAAAATCAGGGTTAAAAGCAAATTGCAAATTAAGGACATGAAAAGACGCAGCTCAACGAGTTCTTTAAAATGGCTATCTCGGATTTTCCATAAAATGCGTTTTTCACCCCTAAAAATTCAAAAAACTACATTTTTTGGAAAACAGCTAATAAAATCCAAAATTTTGGGAATTTCCAAAAAAAAAACTGAATATATGTTGTAGAGCTCTATTAGAACATTAGATGCCCCAAATTTCAACTTTCTATCTTGATTTTTGACCCCCAAATTGTAAAAAAATAGCTCCAACATGCATAGGGCATGGTGACGTCATAAGCATTTTCGTGAATTAGAGGCACTTCTGAACATCGCATGTGAAAACATATGGCACCACTAGATTTCTGGGACAAAGCTCGTCTAGAAAAGTGTATTTTTATGTCAAAAATAAAAAGTTGAAAAATTGACTTTTTCTTAGCCCTCCTTTAGTTATGTAGGGTATAAACGATTTTTTATGCTTTCAATGCACACTTATCACCAGCACAGTGACTTGGGGTCACATATAACCATTACCATCGGATTCGGCGTGAAAAATAAGCCATAAAACATGTGTCGCACGCCCATGTAGCAGAAATTGAAAACCGTGACCTTTCGTGACCTGACCTGACCTTGACCCGTATTTAGTATGACCCCTATACGCACATGGTACCTTCACTAGGCCTTTGAGGTCATTTTTGGTGAGTTTCGAGCAGCAGCTATCGATTCCGCTGTCCGTAAGCCTAATCATGCAAAACCCCTGAATTTGACCTTTGACCTGACCTTGACCCGAAAGTTGACCTCAATCTTAAAATCTTAAGAGTGCTTTGGGAAGGTCTCGTAGAGACCTTTCGAACGCCGCCTCGCGGAGCTCGATACGACCATTGGTTCTCGAGATAACAGGGGGGGGGGGGTCGGATCCGACCCCCCCCCCCAGGCTGTCGTGGGTACGGAAATAGCCCAGGCGGTGCCGGGTTAATCTCAGACGAGTATAATCTCAGTCTAGTACGAATATCAGGTGTCAGATGTCCCACATAAAGACGCTAACTCAGGGGAGCATATATTTCATTTCATATCAGAATCAGTCGAACCGTATGTGTACCCTGGGCTTCTGTTCCGGCGCAGCGGCCGGCAGTGACCGCCGCTTCTTCTCTGCCGATTGCACCACCACAGCCTCGTCAACATCGTGCGTCATGCCTCTCCAGCTCTGCCCGCCTCCCTTCGCCACGCCCGAGCGCTGCCCCGCCTTGCTGGTTTTCTGCACCGCGTCGCCGCTCTCCGCCTGAGGACACTCGCGAGACATGTGGCCCTGCTTCTTGCAGAGGAAGCACGTCGCGAACGGCAGTCCGACGATCTCCCCCTTCTTGGGACAGTCGGAGAGGCGGTGTCCGGCCTCGCCGCAACGGAAGCAGGCCGTGCCCGCGGCCGGCTCCACTGCCGTCGCGGTGCAGTCGGTCAGTAGGTGGCCGCGTCCCCCGCACTTGGTGCACAGCAGACGCCCAGAAGACTTCACCTTGCGCTCCTCGGCACGGCGGGCCTTCCGTAGCAAGCGGCGCGCCTCGTTTTCAGTTTTGCCGCTGTCGATGAGCTTCTGCCGGAGCGCCTCAAGGCGAGGCACCGCTTCTGCAGAGACCCAGAAGCCGTCGAAGCGTGCCAGCTGTTCGCCTTCCTGCAGAGTGAGACCGCACGCCCGGCCAGGCACGCGCCGGCGCACGCGCGGCGTCTGCTGCGCCTCCAGGAACAGTCTCCGCTCGCGCGCGGCCCGCTCAGTCTTGGTCTGGGCGGCGATCATGCTGAGTTTCAGCTTGCGATGCTCCTTCCGCACTAGCTGCTTCATGCGTCGGTTGACCTTTTCAGCTGGCAGGCCGCGCTTCTCCAGCTCCTCGCGCGCCGACATCAGCCGACCGGTCTCCTCCCGCGGCACCCACATCCCCTCGAACTGAGCCATCGACTCATCGTCCTCCGAGTATTTCAGCTCCACGTTCTCCAGTCGCACGGGCAGCTTGGGTCGACGACGCTTGGGCTCCGGTTTGGACGGCGTGGCCGGGGAGCTTTGACGCATCAGCTTTTCTTTCTTTGCCAGTTGGCGTGCCTTCATTTTCTCAATAGCATCCTTGTTGTATGTCTTCTTTTTCCTCTTTTTCATGGCCCTTTTCTTCTCATCTAGTGAAGGGGCACTTTTCACCAAGTCGTTTGATCCATCTGTTGGCTTATGCTTAGATGTCTTCTGTTTCTTACTGGGGTCTTTAGAAGCTTTTCCAGACATTGCATTGTTTGCCCTCACTTTTTCTTTTTCATGATCTTCACTGCCAACAATCCCTGGATGTTTTGCTACTTTGATTTTCTTGGTGTTTTTAAGCATTATAAATTATAATTCTACCACTGTTTAGGGCTTCTTTGCTTGTCCTTGATTTATTCACCTTAATTCTTACAAACAAAGCAATATATTTCAATTTGGTTGCTCTTGTCTACTGAAAAGGAGATAAAATTGGCTTGTATGAATACAATCACAGCTTTTGAACATAAGACACACTTTAAACACACTAAATATTCAGACAGCCATCAGGATGAAACTACGATCACCAGCACCAGCTAAATTGCCGCATCACCTCAATCGACTTATGACATTCCATAGTAAGACCAGTCCAAGGCTATATAAACCGTCCAAGCCAAGGGTGAATATTTGTACCCATCTCAGTCAAAACTTTATAAAAAAAAACAATAATCATCTTGAGCACTCAGGAATTCTAGTCATGATATCATGACAGTCAAGACTTAAAATCAAGAAACTAAGTATGTATGTATTATGTAACTTGTAAGCTGGTGTGGGCCCAGTATCATTATTTAATTCAATGTTGGGGATTGGGACTGCATTTTGGTACATAATTAAAAAACACCAACTCTGAACCCTTTTAGGCAGCTGAATGTCTGGAAAAAATAGATCAATTTGACACTTTCCACTGCAAGGCACCAATTTTTCCAAGACTCCTAAGTCCCATGACAATGAAAATTATCTTATTGTCAGAGCATATCAATATCATATGATATTGATATGATATTGTCATGTGAGGAATCAGGACCATAAATACCGGCCGAGCTAACAAAATTTTAACGGGTAATCTCCATTCACTTCTCTGTTCGCCGATACCAATAGACCTCTCGATGTCCGGCCTCAAAATACCCTTCCAACTTCGAACCCTGAATAATCCCAATGCGTACCTACTACCTACATGTCAACGGAGACCGGAGACCAAGAAAGACGTCTGGTCAAGGCCTTGATATAACCCTGGTGACGTGACGTTATAGCAACTAGCAACAGCAAATCAAATAACAGCTAAATACATCGAAATTGAAATAGGACGCAAATCTCCCCCGCCCTTGCCCACACGTGTTGTGGCTCTCTCTATCGTCTGGAGGTTTCGAAAGATGCTCTCCAGAGATGGCGCTAGTAAATTTGGCTGACATGACGTCATGCTAAAAAGTGATGGGTTTTGTGAGAGCAAATGTAATAATAGTTGAAAATTTTGTACTTTTGCTTAATTAAGAAAAAATAAATATACAATTGTTCAAAACAGCGTTTTCCTCATTCATCCTTCATTGTTTTTAGAGGAATATAGACAGTTTAAATATTTTTTCTTGACCGCAATTCGCACACGCACTAAATTAAAAGCTGGAGTTTTGTGCGTTCGTAAATCGTGATTTGAGAAAATAAGTTGACAATAATCTTTTGCACTTTTGCTTTACAATCATTTTTCAATGCAGATAAATGCATAAATTATTCGAAAATAGGCATATCTTTGAAATATTATGATTTTCCACAAGCAAATTTTCCCAAAAACTTGAACTACTTACAACTGACGAACGCATCCAATAATCTGGATGTCTTAGGATGAGTTCGTCATTTTTTCCCAAGGAAATACGATACAGTTCAAGCTATTTTTCCGATTTATTAGGGTACTTTTGCCAATGAATTAATAAATAAATGACAACAATTAATCTCATTATCAACCATACTCGGAAGAATTTTCTTCGCATAAGCGCGAACACATCCGCGCTTTCATGAAAAGTCACGCCTGTAGATGTCAGGACTGCTGCTTTATGTTTCGCAAGGTGGCGCAGCGCGCAGGGTACCGACTACCGAGGCTGAGGTCTCCAGACTCTCCACCACGATTTAACTTGGAAATGGCCGATGGGGAAGGTCTAACCCAAAAACGGACGCCCTTTTACACAGCTGCATAAAGAGAATGAATTATTGGCATAGCTGACCACACGTCCCCTCCCCCTCTCCGCCCCAGCTCAATAGGAAATATCGCCTATTTTCCTTAGTCAGTTATATTCTGACTAATTTCTCACTCTTCCCAGTAAACCTTAACATGCATGATGCAGATGTCCACTGCGTAAGTCGTGTGCTTCCGTAAATGTGCCAACTATATAGTGTTGCCTACACTCTACAGTACAGCCTACTGCTTCCCCATTGTCGTTATAATTGGTGATTCTCAGGTCAAAAGTTACACAGTGGTCTCAGAGAACAATCGTTTCAACAAATTAACGATTCAAACCGTTGCATTCTACTTATATTCCGGTCAGTTCTGCTACTAAACGATTCCGGCAAAACACTCTTTAGGTTATGTATTAGCGAACCACCACACAAAATTCGCCCAATCAATGGTCAGTTATTACTGCTGGGCTGAACCGTCATACGCTATATAGCCTATTGCAGTCAATATTTTCAGAACGATACTGACTGACGAAACACAACGTATTCGCGGATTCGCACATTGACATACGTTGGCACCCAGGTGGCCTGTCAGCAGCCGCACAAATCCGCACAGCGCAGCCGGGATTTGACATTGAGATGGTACACCGTAAAGCATGCCTTTCCACACAGGCACAAGCACAGGGACACAAATTCTCAAAATCCAAACTTATTCCAATACTGGTCAATTACGAATAGGCATAAAGTTTTGAGGTTTTCTCATGTTCATTCTTCTTTCAACACACGCGGCAGACTGCAGCAGCTGCAGAACATCTCACAGAGCTGCGCTGGATGCAGTCATGAGCTGGGACACGGTTTGTGACCAATGACCGATCGGGGGTGCCAGCCTCATCCCGGCACGCGATGCACTGGCCGCCGCGCAGTCGATGTCGGGGCACCGCCGGCATTCGCCGACAGGGTTCCATCCGATTCGGTGTATTGGTGGCAGCCCGAACAGTGACCCACGCGAAGCTGGCGGACGTCGATGGCCGATGAGCGATGCCCTTCCGCGACCGGCGGTGGCAGTCGGTCCCACATCAAGAACAGATACCAGTCATGCGGTCAGTCGGCGACGGCGCTGTCGCGAGCCGATCTGATGGTCGCGCGGTGGGCGTTGCCGACGTCCACCGGGACCGTCGACTGGGGGAGCGCGGCCGCCTCTTGGCCGCCGCCTCTGGTCGGCGCGCTCATTGCGCTGTGGGACGGCATCCACTGCAAGTCGTTCACTGTGAAGCGGTCGTTTGACCGGACCTGGCAGGCGGGGAAAGGGGGCCTCAGATGAAGTAAAACCATCCCTCAGGCCAGCTTGAACTGGCTCTCCACCTCACCATGTTAGATAAGCAGACACCCTCGTGATCATCGCAGCGATGATTGCCAATTGGTGTGTCATTATGGGAGAGGATGCCAGCCTCCTTTGCAAGATAGTCTGCCTTTAAATTAGTGCAGCCCGACCCATTGCCTGTGGCGCAGACTGGGCTTGATAATGCAGTGCAGGACACACCAAACGTAAGCTGCCATCTGTACCCCCTGTGCAGTAGGGCTGACTCAAGAGCCCAGAGTTGCCCTCCCCCCACCATTCTGTGCACGTGATAACTGGATGGGACATGCCATGGTCAGCATCTGTTCAAAAGCTGCCCTAAGCATGTAAAGCTCCACTGGCATGCTCAAGCATGGTCACAGTCAGTTCTCACTTCTCAGTTGAACCTCCAATGGAAACCCATCACAAAGTAGAGATCAGGGCGCCTCTCACACTGCAGCACACTCAACGACTGAGGCACCATCTCATCACTTGCAGGTGGTTCTTGCCAGGAGCAATGCCAGCCACGCACATCAGGTGATAACAGCAGTGTACAACTGCAATCTACAAGCATCCATGTTCTTTCTGGTTTTCTCCTGTTGAGATCCACTGCCATGCATGAACTTGATGGGCTTTTGTTGCGCTCCTCCCATGTGCAGACAGGTTTCTGCTGAAACAAAGCAGAGCAAATGTGATTAATAATGGCCCTGTTTCACCATCCAGACACTGTGTGCACTGGTAGCTACGGCATACCATAGCATCACTCAAATGACGTTGCATGTGATCTCTTAGTTTATGATCAATCGCATATGGAACAGAGTGAGAGGTTCTGAAAAACCGTACCAAGAACAGAGGTTTGAGTTCAAATACTGCTAGCATGCTGCTGGTGCTGGTACCGCAGCGTGCTAGCGTTCTGGGATGCTGTCATAGCTTAGCATCACAGTGAAGTTTGTTGACACTGCCATGGAAACCCAATGCTCTGACACACGCAGCGCACTGCAGTGCACTGCAGTGCTGAGCACTGCAGTGCGTGCTCTGCTGTGAAACACCACCCATGAACGTTGGTTGCATGACCAGGATGGAGCAGTGTGGCAGACAGTGATTTTAATTTTAATTGCACTTCCTAGAGATTAAAATGTTGTTGGTGAAATTGCTATTCATTATTCCTATTACCATTGTCTAAATTTCACATTTCAAGACAGCATCAGCATTGACATGTTATATAAAATAAGGTTTAGACTTCAGGTGGTCCCGGGTTCAGCTATTAAGTAAAACAAGGGCAAAAAATTGTCAAAAAAATATTTTAAAAAAATACCTGCTTTCATCAACACTTCATCTAATCTAACCTCATCCTCAAAGCAAACACCGTTTGAATAACAATGTAATATTTTGCAACCGCTGCACCATTACTGTCACGTACGCTATCCCTAGATTGGTTGCTGGTAAGTAGTGGTTGTCGTCATCAACTCGTCATGCAGCAGCTGATTGGGATGGGCGGGGCCTATTTTTATCCAGGCGATAGAGAGAGCCCGTGTTGTTTGCTTGTAGTTTTTTTTTTGCAGTGCGCAATTGTAGCGAGCAATTTGTAACTTTCTTTTGCAGACAGGAGATAGCAAATTATAGGGGCTAGAGAAAAAAGGTCTTATTACGAAATTTACGTTCTAGAATCAATATTCAAACATGATCTTGTTATGCCATAGAAATAACTAAAGTATATTTGGATTGTAATATTTATTTTATTGCCAGTTATTACACCATACGGTTCATTTCCCATTGCTTCTTTTTATTAACATAACTACGAAAGATAGCTACGAAATCCCGCAAATTACGCGTAAGTGCAGCGTAAATGTCTCTAGAAATTCACTGGCAATTATGACGCACTTTTGCGCAGTTGATTGCCGTCTGCGCGTCTGCGCCACGTGCTCGTTGTTTGTGGTGTTAGGTGTGTTTTTTGGACAGGCAGCAATATATCCAAGGCGCTATATCAATATAATATATCTATTTAGTATTTATTCGGGCATATTTTGAGTCTGACTCTTCGAGGTAAGTTTGTTGGATGGGTCGTTACTGTATTGACTATTGATAGGCTTTTCTTGGCGGGCGTTGCGTTGGGGGTGTCCCGTGTCGAGGCAAGTTCTGAGTGAGAAATCGGAGAGTGTCGAGTGGAGGTTGACACCCTGACTCGGCAGGGCTTGTGAATCAAATACAATAAATGAGTTATGCATCTTATTAAATGATAATGCTATTAACAAAAATGTCACCCCTGCAGAATGGCTGATACATCGGAAGATAAAATAGAGGTGACCGAGAATGAAGAATGGAAAACAGCAGCCAAAGGTAAAAAGAGGAAGCGGGCCAATACAGAGAAAATGGACGATGAGGCTGCTGAGCAAGGATCAGCCATGGATGTATCTCAACGTCCCTACTTTCCACCAGTAAAGAAGGAGAAGCTGCAGAACGGCACAGAAGTTCGCAAAATACCAGTACCTGCACACAGGTAAGTCTGCATGACATCATTTGTCATTTTTCGGTATTGAGAGTAGCAGCAGATTGGTGAGCTGAGTGTGTGATGCATCATAATGTTTTTTACCTAGGTATTGAACCTATCAACTCACCTTGTCGGGTTCCATCCACTACCACCAGTCTGCAAGGAAAAGGCTCGATGGCGAATGGATGGAAGGACGGGAGGAACCCTGCTTCATATGGCGCTCCAGTTGCCCATCTCAGAACACATTGTCATGACATACACACACTTAACTGGAGTGTTGTGCCACCATTGAGACTAACATTGACTTCATTGTGCTTTCACAATAGAATAGCAAAGCACAATTAGAGTGTTCATACAACTTACACATACTCAACAAGTCTATCTGGAATAGCTCCTGCTAAGCTAATCTGTGCTTAAATGACTGAAGGTCTGGGCACAGATAACAGTAGTACTGGATTGGAAACAGAATATTGGCAGTTGCAGTAAGAGGCCGAATGTTTTTATGCGACGGCGCCAAAATGGGATTCTCGCGTGCTGTTGGGTGGATAATTTGTGTGTTGTGTATTGCAAGAAATCGTCATTTTTGTGTTTTGTCGTTTACATTTAAAATCGGAGCTACCAATGTTACTTTCATTTGCTTAAAAAATTAAAGCATTTCACTTTTAATTTGATTATTTAGAGGGCACAATGCGTGGTATTTTCTTTTCAAAACAAAGTGTGGTGCAAAGCCTTACATACGTATAGGTACATCAGCAATGGAGGAGGGGAATGAGCGGTAAAAACCTGCCGTTCTGGCTACAACCCAACGAAGTACGAACCAAGAGGAACAAAAGATTAAAACAGGAGAAACTGTCTCACATGCCACCTATTCGCTTTTCTCACCAAAACATCTCTACGGGCTCAGTGGGTTGGCGCCATGGGTCACCGTGACCGGGCTGAGTGAAATCAGGACTATTCCGCTGCATGTGTGAGCTGCATTTCAGAAAGGAAGATTTCGAAGATGATCGTTCATTTCGCACCGGCATGCAGAGACAGCGCCGTCGGCTCAAGAGCGGCGCAGTCCTGTCAGTATTGACCAGCGTGGATTACGCGATGCCCCCTGTGCACGAGCGGCCAGCGAAACTAGCCATGGCATCCGCACGCCACTCACACCAGAAGCAGGTTATGAAAGACCAGACCGATGCGTTCTTCACGAATGACAATGTCAGCTATCAGGTGGCAACTACAACTGGTCGAGTGTCCGACAGTTCCTGGAGAATGAGGCGGTACTCCGAAGTCGAACTAAGGGCCTCAGATGGTGGTCACTGGTCACGTTTCAGCCCCGCCGACGCCTCCGCCCGAATGGCACCATCAGCATCACAGCAGGAGCGACAGCAGGATGGTGCTCTTGTCATCCAGGAGCCAGTGGCCGCGGTGGCGAAATCCACTGAAATGGAGGACCTGGATGACAGCGCCAAGGCCTCCCTGGGACACAGCTCTGGCGCCTTGGCACGCTCGGCCACCAGGCGTAACAAGTACGGTGCCTCCGCCAGCCTGCTGATCTATCTTGGGGCTACGCCGCTGGAGGTACGACTGGAGAAAGACGAGGAAGACATCGACCTCACCGTGAGGATCTGCCATATTTGGAGGCAACTGCCGAAGATGAAAGCTAACAGGAACCAGCTGCTGGTCTGCGATCAACCAAGAAGTGACGAAGATAGTCCTAAACCGGGATGTCGAACTGACCGGAAGTCGTTTGCAATGATAGCCACGACGTCCTTAGGAGCCTCCTTCCAGAGATGTATGCGACGGTTTTCAATCTATTTGCTGGAAAGTGTGGAAACATGGTAACTGATAAATGAGGCAGACACTCAAGACAGTGCCTGTCCATCGAAAGTCAGGAAGCAGACACCCCAGCGGCAATCGGGTTGCACCCCAGGTGCAACCCGATCGAGGAGCGACAAGAGGCCAAAGCTCAGCAGGGTCAAGAAGATGTAAGGCGGGGAAGTAAGGTCGCTGATGAAATTGGGAGGGCAGGCGAAGCGAAGTGACACTTGAATGGGTGTTTTGTGACGTTGGTTTGAATTGTGACGTTTGGATGGTTCGTTGTGACAGGACTGGTGTCGATTAGCATGTAAATAAAGAGATCAAACTCCCATGTACAAGTACTTTTTGTGGATGAGAGTGGGAAATCATTATAATCAAACCAGTGGCATACGTTCCCTCACCACGGTGAGGAAAGTGTAACCAGCAACGTTTAGTAAAATAAGTTGCCAACCTGCCATTATGCAAAAATGCAGCAATAAACACGAGCACGGCTAGATTGCTTATTTATAAGTTTCATTCACATAAACCTTTTTTTTTGCCTGTGTGAGAAGATATCGAAGTCTGGGCACGAAATATTCGGTTCTGTTTTCGGCCTCTTACTGCAGCCACCGGAATCCTGTTTCCAATCCAGTACTACTGTTATCTGTGGTCTGGGGCATTTACAACATCCGCTGGTGGGCTGTTCCAGAGATGCACACAACTGTTTGAAAACGAGCGCTGTCTTATGTCTGTGCTGGCGCGAGCGACGGTGGTTTTAAAGGCGTGGCCTCGAATGCCGGTCTGGGGCTGAGTGAACATGGACTGTGGCATTATGTGACTCTTTCCATGGAAAATCTTCCAGTATTGGATAAGGTCCGCTCTTATCAAGCGTCCCTGAATCGAGTAGTCCTAGTTCACTCAACCTCTCGGCGTAAGTAAGCTCGCGGAGACCTCGTACACGCTTCGTCCATCGCCTCTGAATGCGCTGTAGCTTGCGCATGTCGCCAACATATCCCGTATGCCATAGACACGAGCCTTTTTCAAGAACGGGCCGGATATGGGCTGTGAAGAGAAATATCATTCACATCGTGGATCGGGAGGCAAGACCCTCGCAGGAAGCTGTGGCAAATCCCAGAGGCCATCTGTGATAAGAAATCGACTGTTCGTGAAATTTAAGTGAAGTGTCTACGATCACCCCCAGTCACCGTGTGAAGTGGGTGTGGGTAGACGGCGTCCGTTGAGGGTGTAGTGTGCTCGCGGAGCGTCCCGTCCCCTGGAAAATCGTAGGACGGCACACTTGTCAGTATTGATTCGTAAGCCCCAAGAGAGACGTGTTGTAAAGAGTGGCTATGTCTTATGGTGTCTATGTATCAATATTAGAGTTGTGTGTCGGGGGAGGGGGTTGTGGTGACTGCCAAATTTGGTGTGGAGTTCTCATACACTGGCATGCGGCATATTTGTAATGCAATGTTGAACTGAAGCATAAGCCTGCCCGTACAATATCAATAGACATATATGCGTATACAATAGACGATATAGACTATACAATAGACGCAACATTGTGACATATATGTGTGGTGTACGCAGCACGATTGTAACGCTTCTTTCCAGGATGTCATCTATGTGATGTTACTTCTTCACGAGCGACACACGACAATAATGCAGCTTTGTCAAGTTATGAGTTATCATTGTGCTGACCTGACCTGCCCGCCCCGTTTACCTCAGATACACACCGTTGAAGGAGAACTGGATGAAGATATTCACACCAGTTGTGGAGCAACTGAACCTCCAGATAAGATTCAACCTCAAAATCAGGAACGTGGAAATTCGGGTTAGTGATAAAGTGTAGCTGGATGTGTGTTCCATTTTCCAAGTGTAGTTTATAAAGGCAAAATTAACTATGATAGCATACAAGTTTAGCGACAAATCCTACCTACCACAGGCTGTTTGCTTGTGTTTTGCTCCTACCTATGTTATTTATCAATGTTTTTTCACGAGGCGTCTTTTTGGAGGCTGTGTAACTGGTTAATTTCCTGGAAAATAAATACCAGTGCTGTGAATTTGGTATTTCCCTTTGGGAATCTTTTTGTTTGGCTATGCGTTCAGCAAAAGTGAATACAAGTTTTAGTAGTGTTGCTGTGCTAAAGAACCGGTGCTGATGCCAAAATGCCAGAAGCTTGATATCATGCTTGAGTATTATCTCATCCGACATTAACGATGAAAGTTCTGGCAGGTTGCCTCCAGCCCGGTGACGTTGCAACGACAACAAATATCGTTCGATTACGTTTTTTCATGTAGTAGTATTCAGTTATCGGTCATTTTAACCAATAAGTGTCGCTAGAGGGATATATATTGACCTCATTGTTCCAGACATGTAAGGAGACCACCGACGTATCGAACCTTCAGAAGGCAGCTGACTTTGTGCGCGCCTTCATCCTCGGCTTTGAGGTGGACGACGCCCTGGCGCTTCTCCGTCTCGATGACATCTTCATCGACTCATTCGACATTCAGGACGGTAAGTCAGACATCGATATATTTCCTGTGAGCGACAACATGGGTCATTGTTTTCATCACTTACCTGTTCCCTCTGCCCCACAATTTTAATTCACATGCTAGGTACCTGTGCAATGTGCATCGACTATTCCGTGGTAAGTCGTGAAAGTTTTCGCACTTGTCTCGTGGAAGAAAAGTTGTTCCTGAGGGGCACTGATACATTCCGTGTCCACAGTAAAACAGCTGAAAGGAGATCACCTGTCTCGCGCCATCGGTCGGCTGGCTGGCAAGAACGGCAAGACCAAGTTCACGATCGAGAACCAGACACGGACGCGGATCGTGGTGGCCGATCACCGGGTGCATATTCTGGGCGCCTTCTCCAACACGGCTGCCGCCCGGCGCGCCCTCTGCGAGCTGATCCTCGGTGAGTGGAGAGTGCCCAATGGCTCAGGGTAACGTGCCGTGAATTTGCTTTTTTTTGGAGTGTGGGCTTATTAACCCTGCAGGTTTGTGTGATGTGGTGCCTCAGTTTTATTGAACAAGGGAAGAAAAGAGAATTACTGTCATATAAGCCTTGTGAAATACTGTTGCTGTGCAGCTGCTCGGATTATTCATTCATGTCACTTACTTTCGTTTCTCTCGTAAAATGCTGTAAATATTGTTACCTGAATATTGTTGAATATTGGTAATGCACCTACAGTCTGCTGGATATGTTTTATTTTCTGTTCCAGGGAGCCCGCCTTCCAAGGTATTCGGTCACATCAGAAATGTGGTTGTGACGTAACATCTCAGCTTCTTCTATCGATGGACATTTTTTTTCTTGTTTCGCCCGATACCGAAAGGAATATTCAACACGAAATGTCGGGCAGCCGGACTGCGCGTCGAGCCGTGCTGGTGTGGTGGCACAATAGAGGAGCTCCAGAATGTGGCCTTCGCCTGGACACGTCAGCATGAGGATCTTTTACTGCCGTGTCGGTGTTACTGGGAATGTGAACGTTATGTCGAAAACGCCGACATTATCCGTTGGGACATCGGGCATATGTTCGTGTGTATGTGCTCATGAGATGATTATGAACATGATTCGAACGTTGAATGTAATACATTAACCATCGGGTCATCTCTCGTGACTGTTGCTGGCGATGCTGTGCTCTGTCAAACACCAAGGCCGTATATTAGGCAAACACCAAGGCCGTATATTAGGCAAACACCATGCGACCCATGCAACTGCTCGCTTGCCTTTTCAAGATATTTTTTATTCCATTTATTTTACATACCCTTAGACGATGTCTTTGCCTATTTGTATCCACAAATAAACACACAAACAACCATAGACATACACACAAACAAACTTCGGTTTGTTTTCAACATCTCCGCAAGCGCCTATTCTTGTCAGAGACTTTCTATGATGTCCCGAAAAAGTCCCGAAAACAAAAATTATCTAGGAAGGTATCTTCGCGTGCGAAATTGTGCTGCCATTTGCAAATGCGCATTTTTACCTTCCTTCTTCCTTGAAAGGCAATCTCGACAATTCGGGCGCCAGGTGGATTTTGTTTGGATTTTGTGGTCGATTGCTCCATTTCAATGTATAGATTGAGCTTCTAAGCTATTTTAATCATTTTATTCAGAATGGAGACAATTAACCGGTTTGTTCCACTAGGTCTTGCACTAGGTGTTCAGCATTCAAGCCGGTCAGATTGCTGATACAGCCTTGGGATTGTGGATAGGTAAGCTGGATAGCATAATAATAAATAATGTAACATGAACATAGGTGAATTTGACAAGCTCAATTTGGATTATGGTGCATAAACCACTATAAAAGTAATCTATTTATTTACTTTTTTAGAAACTCACCTGTTAAACTCACCTGTTAGGTTTCCACAACCTCGGCTCGTAAAGGAAGGAGTGGAAACCTATTGCGTGCAGAGACGCGCCAATTCCTTGGGTGGGCAGATGGCTGGACCTCAGGCAAGGAATTGGAATGGTGCGTCTGCATTTGGTAAAACACTGAAAAAAGAAAACTGGTGCGTGTTTTAAGTGCCAGAATCCTAGACAAGATGATCAATTATGTAAGTGAGAAAAGAGGGTACCGAAATGTGATACGTTCTCGGAAGGAAAGGTCAGGATAGGTAGCCTAGGTTAGTCCACCCGGTCCAGCTCGAGAAGGGCGGGCAGCAGCTACCTAGGGGGTAAGGGCGGAATATGATAGGTAGCCCAGGCGCGTATAACCCCGCCCCAACTTGGGAAGGGTGGGGCGCTTACCTGGGGGGGGGATGAAGGATGAGATGTGAATCGTTTGCCTTCTCTTATCCTGTGTGTTCGAACAATCTACTTCCCAGTGCGGCTTTCAGTCCCTTTTTAAACTGCACCAGGGACTCCTCGTTCACCAGCCAATCTGGGAGGGCATTCCAATCGCGCACGACTCTGTGGGTGAAAAACCGTGACCTTGCATCTATGAGACTCTGACACGTTTTTATCTTTCTACTATGCCCGCGCGTTCTGTTGTCGGCCTCCAGATCCCAGAGGATCTCCGGGGATATCTGACTGTGGCCGTGAAAAATCTTCCAGCATTTGATAATATCGGCTCGAAGGAGGCGTCCCTTCACAGAGAATAGGTCAAGTTCCTTCAGGCGATCACCATATTCCATATTGCGGAGCCCAATCACATTGCGAGTCCAGAGCCTTTGAACAGACTCTAATCTTTTGAGATCCTGTACATAGCCACTGTTCCAGATCGGTGACGCGTACTCGAGAATGGGGCGAATGTGAGATTTCAGTATATGAGTCATAAAGTCAGGCGAGCGACACCTGGTCGATTTCAAGAAATTGTGAGCAACTCCTCCAGCCTTCGCTGCTATGCTGGCACAGTGTTCATGGAATTTCATCTCGTTGTCGATGATAACACCCAGGTCACTACATGACGTAACGCAGGGAATTGTGTCACCAGCCAGTGTGTATGCCCCGGGCTCGAAGTCATGGAATCGTCGCCTAAATCGTATGACAGCACACTTCCTGAGGTTCATGCTGAGACCCCAAGACTCTGCCGTAGAGTGGAGCAAGTCTATATCCTTTTGTAGTGCCTCTTCACTAGTGTTGTGTTTATCGTTGTCTAATTTGATAAATACTTTAAGATCGTCAGCAAAGATCTTATAACTGCACGACAAACTGGACGCAACGTGGTTGATGTAAACCAGAAAGAGAATGGGTCCTAAAACCGATCCTTGAGGAACGCCACTCCGAACCTCCGCAGCTGAGCTCGTGGTGCCCTTAACAAGAACCTGCATCGTACGCCCCACCAAGAAATCTGTCAGCCATGTGATAAGTCGCCCTTGGACACCGACTAACCGGAGTTTTTCTAGCAGAATGGTATGGCGCACCACATCAAAAGCCTTTGAAAAGTCGAACAGGACTAGATCAACGGGATGACCCAGATCCAAGGCTACAGTTACCTCATCGTAGGTCAGGAGTAGCTGGTCTTCCGTGGATCGTCCTGGACGAAAGCCGAACTGTTCGTCACTGAGGATCTGATTTGCAATGAAGAATGCGTAGAGCTCTTTGGAAATTATCCTTTCAAGACTTTTGCAAGATACAGACGTGAGCGATACAGTCGTTACGAGAACCCTTCTTAAATATCGGTACGACGAGCGAAGATTTCCACGCCGAGGGCAGCGCTCCCTCCAGAAGAGACTGCCTGTAAATCATGAGAAGTGGTGTGCATAAAGTTGCAGCACATGCCTTAAGAAGTCAGTGTTCCAGTCAGAATAGGAAGAATAATGCTGGTTTTGTTGTCACCTTCAAGATCTGTTGCCGCAGAAACGGAGCCCAGTTTTACCAACAGAAAAATAGTTGCCTGCCGGAATTTTTGCCTTAAGACCGCTTCACATATGAAGGGTAAACGGAAAAGCCCTATCTGCTTACATGCCCATCACGTTTACACTCCGTATGTGAAGCAGTCTTAAGGCAAAAAATTCAGGCAGGTAGCTATTTTTCTGTTAGTAAAACTGGCCTCAGGAATACTAGGCTAGGTAATTGTGTGGATCAAGGTCTAAGGAGCTTGGGAAGCTGTGTGGATAGTGGATATTGGGTATGTATTTTTGTGATTGTTAACCATTTATACAAGATTGCCCGCTTGCTGTCTTTCATTTACTCATTGGTTGATTTTGCTGCAGTTCACCATTAAAAGGAAGAATCTGAAAACAGGGTGCCTGGGGCAATTTGATCAAGGATCTTGAAATTTGCTTAACCTTATCATGTGCCAATTAGCCTGTTAGGCACAAAGAGGGGGAGAGTATCCCAATGATCATGTGACTAATAACAATAATGTCCTCCATCACCCTGTTTTCAGATTCCACCCAACTAAAGGCCACAAATTGCCAGCAAGGAACTTCTTAGTTCCATGGATCATAGATGGGATAACCAGCATCATGTTGATAAGAAATGGATTACAAAAAGCAATTAAATACACTGGTGCTGGTGCAACATTAATAATAAAATTGTTTAGGTACCTTACTTTACCTACCTTTCAATAGACAAGACAAGACAAGACAAGACAAGACAAAACTTCATTCCAGACCATCTACTGGTCCATGAAAACCCTTCACATCGCAAACACACACACACACACAAACACACATGCTAAAAAGACACATACTGCAGCCATACTAGTAACAGGAATTTTAAAGGCCACTTTGGCCTGTAGGGTCCTGCCACTGATCTCATCAAGCTCCTGAACTAAATGGTAGTTAAGGATGGGGTATTTGACTCTGATTTGGTTCCAGTGATCATCCAACCTGGCCTTGAACTGGTTGAGAGAGGATGCTAGGATCACAGGAGGAAGCACTTTCCAGTCATTCACATCTCTTGTTGCAAATGTGTTGTGCCTACCTTGTATAGGTGCTATTTCTGTATTTCTGTATTTGCGCAAATCACCAACAGGCTTGGCCCAATGACAGGTGAAGTCATATAAGTATATCACACCAAACACACTATAAAAATAATGATCTGTTCTGAGTACAGAAGACTATAGAAGTAAAAGTAAAAGTACCTATAATGTAAAAAAAAAGACTATAAAGGCAGAGTGTAAATGACTACGAAGGCATAACAGATAAATAGTACCTACTATAGAACTACATACGATATACATAAACATTAAAACACTGTATAAGATACTGAAAGTACTGAATATCTACCTACCTAAAAATAAAGCATTAGTGATGTATGATGTGCACAAGATAAAAAGCTTAAAACATCACAAGCTAATTTTTACACGACAGGAGGAAGGGTTAACACATACAGCACGCTCTGCCTCTTCAACTGACCAAGTGAATCGAAAAATAAGTCTGCTGTTTCAACAGACCCTAGAAAGTGGTTGACAGGCCTTGGTTGACAGTGCGTGGGATGCGCGAGAACAAGCCGGATGATACAGTGTTCACTCGAGCAAACGGCAGACTAAACAATGCTCTGTTCATGGTTCTGGCTTGTCTGATCGGTACCTGTAACCCAAAACACTGTAATGAAAACGACGAAGAGATGAAACCTTTAAACACTTTGGATAAAAACATGACATCATGCTGTGCTCGCCGAGCACCCAAGTGGAGCACACCGTACGATGCCAGTAGATCACAGTAGGCCAGAGAGGCTCCGACATAGCCCGTACGACGCGCAAGCCACATTAAAAACTTATGTTGCACTCTCTCCACATGAACTAGATGGCATCTGGCTGCACCGCCCCATATGATTGAACAGTATTCAAGAATCGATCGGACGTTTGCATTGTAAGCCGCCAGAGCCGCCTGCTTGTCTATCTTGCACCGGGGGGAGGCTGACTGGAAAGTGCGAATGATAAGTCCTAAAGCCCTATTGGCTTTCGAGACAATTGAACCCACATGTTCAGCAAAGTCCAGCTTTTGGTCAAGAATAACTCCTAAATCCCGAATGGATGTGACGTTTTCTAAGGTAATTCCGTTGATTTTGTAGGAAGAGTTAATAAAGTTTCGTTTCAACGTGATTTTGAAAGATTTACATTTTGAAGCATTAAGTACCAGTTTCCAGTCAGCCGCCCATCGTGCTACTGCATCTAAGTCCCTCTGAAGTGCTAGCACATCAGCTGCTGACCTGATCTCGTTGAAAAGTTTGAGGTCGTCAGCAAAAAGCAAACAATTTGTAGATATCACAGTGGGCAGGTTGTTAATAAAAAGAGAATATTTTTGCTGGTATCTATACTCTTGTATAGGTAGTTATCTGTATCATATGACACACAATATGGTCATGGTGTCTACTGTCTACACCAGGAAAGAGTTGCACTTTTACTGGGGTTTATCACAGATACAGATGTTTTGAATTCTGTAAGGTAAACATTGCATGTTATTTATTGCGATCTTGTGTGCATTCCTGAAACCATTCATTAGTGTGGGATGGTGGGGCCTGTCGCCATGGCTGGTGTGACTGTTCAGAGCACTGTGCAGTGTTTTTTGTTGGTCTTGTCATCATGCTGCCAGTTTTTCATGTATGGAAGTTCATTGTAGGTGTGCTTGACCTCTCACAGACCATGTGAATTTGACTATTGAGAGGCCTAGCTATGAATTTGAAAGCCAGCAGGCTGGCAGCCTGCTGCCAGCCTGCTGCCTAAAACAGTGACTGAACCACATCCATTTGGGTCTTGTTCTCCATTTCAGACCTCCTTCAGTTGTGACTCTTAGTAATGTTCCATCCTAAGCTGTGCACTGTGGTGTCATTGTATTTTAGGTAGAAAATGAGACGAGGGAGGCAGTCTGGCAGAGCCAGTACGAGCGCTGCTGCTGCATCCACGGGAAACAGCAGCGATTCTGGAGAGCAATGGGAGCCTCAACCCAGCACTTCACGGGTGAGCTTACTACCTACCTAAATATCTCTGGTCTATAAGTCAAGCTATGTAGTTGAACATCCTACATTTCATCCAATGTGGTGCTTCAATAGATTCAAGGCAGGTAAAACACATGATTTGCCTCCAGTTCAAATACTTAAGCTGTATTTCAGACTGGAATAAGTTCCAAACAATGGATGATTTACTTTTATGCAAGTAAGCATATTCTCTCAGATGACGATGCAATTTTGATAGAAATAACATACTGCAGTCACTCCACATATCCCCTGACATGCCATGCCCGCTCAATATCCCATCGACTCCCGTGCCAGGCGGGCGTCATCGCCCCCGATGACGAGGCCAGCTCTGACGGCGTCGGCGCCGACTACCAGCTCATGTCCCCGCGGCCCTCCTCGGCTGTGTACTCGCCGTCCGGAGGATACGGCTCTCCCTCGGCCGGCGCCGGGTCTGAGGCCGAGCCGCACAGGTGAGCCGCGCTGCACCTCGGCCCAGGTATAGCGGGATATTCTGGCGGAAGCTGGGTTATAGGCCGGCTTAGGTGGAGTAAAACTCACTAATGATCCGCCTTCAGCTGGCGAGCTCGTACCCTATAATTACAGTGTGTTCAAAAAGTTGTCTTCAAATAACTTGTGTAAGAATATACACTTCAAGGAAACATTTCTAGAATGAAATGTTACTTTATGAGTTATGAATTGGAAACTGGAAGCTGTGACGCATTATGTCGTCCCATTAGTATTTGCAGTATATTGCAAAAATGGAATCTGATGTTTTTTTTTTTTACCTGCCGACGATCTCTTAGCGTAGATAAAGACTTACGTGGACGTATGCGGGTGTCTTTCTATTGTTCCCATTTGCATCCCATGACCTCGACCTGTCCCTCTCACAACAGGACCTGGCCGATGCTGAGCGGGCGTCGGTCGGGCGTCGGCGGCAGCGGCCCCGTCTCCCCGTCCGGCAGCGACCTGCTGTGTCCGCCGGACCTGCAGCCGATGGCACTGAGCCCTCTGCCGGGACCGTCCGGCGCGCAGGACCCCATGGCGCAGCCCGTCTATCAGGTGGGCGCCGCGAGACAGAGGGTCACGGCAAAACGTATGTTATACTAAAATAGTGGTGTCTATATATCAATTACTATAAACTAATGAATATCGACGCATCATTTATCGAATTATCGAGGAGTGGTGTTTTCTTTGCGTGTATATACCTAAGATGCCATGAAACAACGTGAAAATAAAGGAAGCGTTATCTGCAGCAACCTTGGTTCAATTTGAACGCTCCAATTTAAGCGAATGCGCTTATGCGTCGGTCTGCGACAAGTTTACTTGCATGTGTGCAATGTGTGATTAATAAACTGGTTGATGATGATGATGATGAATGATGATAAATGATGATGATGATGATTCACCAAACCTAACATGAGCGAGGCCTTTAGTCTCTGTAGTGTAAACTGACCTGCGCCCTCCGGCTGCGTCAGGCCGACACGGGCGGCGTGCTGCTGCGGTCGCCGCCGGCCGACAGCTACCTGGTGTCCTCGTCTACCGGCGCACTGGACGGGCACGGCGCCGACAGCTCAGACGCGCCGCCACCAACCCCGGGCATGTCGGCTATGATCGACTCTACCGTGGACGACCCCGAGTCGGTGGCTGCTGCGCCCATGGAGGAGTCGGAGGTGAGAGAGGGGGAGAGAGGGGAGAGGGAGAGGGAAAGAGATAGAGAGAGAGAGGGAGAGAGAGAGAGAGAGAGGGAGAGAGAGAGAGAGAGAGAGGGAGGGAGGGAGGGACAGAAAGAGGAAAATGGATGGAGAGTGGGAGAGAGGGGGCGGCACCACGAGGCTGGCCGCGAAACGACATGGACCAACATCGACCAAGAACGCGTTCATTCAGGCGTGGCGGTGGGGAGGGTTGCGGTGTCACTCCACTTACCGGCGACCAGCGGGTGAACGACGCGATAAAGGGAGCTGCTACCCTCAGCGTGCAGTCTCGCCTCGTTGTCCACCGGGTAGTCGCGCCGGATCGCCGCCCTCACCGTCCTGTCAAGTGCGCGGAAGGCCGGCGATCTCCCCTCACGGCCCAACACACCTCTTCTCTCCGCCATTAGACACAGGGTCGCCGAAGTGACAGCCGGCGCACTTCTGGATATACGTTAATCTGAGCGGGGTATGCTGGTGGATGACATAAATCATTTAAACGGCGATTGAGAAAAGACAATCATCAACTGTCGTGAAACAAACCGAGAAAATAAATGTTTCTAAAAAGACGAGTGCTTACACGGTGAGGTACACGGCGGCATTTAGAAATACTTAAAAGGGCACGAGGATAAGAACTGGTCCAGAGTGCCACAGTAAAACTTTGAAACCGCACCTTTAGTTCGTTGAACTCGGGCTGGACGGCCCCCCACCGTACACAATACACATGGCATGGATGGCACACTGCGGCGATGGAGAACTGTCGGCCGGTCGCTGGCTTTACTCGCAGCCACAGCGACTCCAGCCGACAGGTCGCGCAGTCTGACGCGGGCTGGAGGATGACAGATGCCGTGTAGCTGCTGTCATCGACCAGAACGGCCACCCCACCGTAGCCCGCGTCACCCGGCCGGTCGGCTCTGTGCAACGTGTAGCCGGGGAAGTTCACCAGCCGGGACGCAGTGGCGGACCAAAGTCACTTCTCGGTACTAACGCAGACGACATTACCAAGTCGGCCCAGATGCTTGTGCTGGAGAGACACGATATTGGGAAGCAGGAACTGGGTGTAAATCAGTCCCGATTCTACCAATTACCGTCGGGACAGATTGCCGCCGTGCCCGGCCGCCCCTGCACCCCCGGCGCCTGGCGCTGGCACCGCGCCTGCCACGGCGGGTCACGTGACCGCCTGGGGCCCGCCTTAGCGGCATGGCCGCTCCGGTCCGGTCCGGGAAATAGTATGGGTGGAAGCCAGGGCACCGACGCCGCCAGGAACGGCGACCTGGCGGCACGTCGGCACGTCCGACGTTCGTCCTTGTGGTGGTGGAACAGCGCTGGTGACATTGTTGTGTGCTGGTTGATAGTGGCGCAGGCCGAGCGGTGGACATCAGTAGGGAGGTAAGCGCCAATAAAACCAAGTGACGGGCGATGTCACGAATACGAGCATCGTAGAGACGCGAGTCGTAGTGAAGATGGCCAAAACTGTTCGACGTAGCAGCACGGCGTATACCTAAACTTCAGACTCACATACGCACTCGGTCTCTCACACACACTGGAAGAGGCACACGGCGCTGTGGGCAGTGATGGGCAGTGATGGTGTGTTGTCTAATTCAACTGGTGCCTCTACTTGGCTTTGAATCTGGCTGGTCGGTATGGTGTGAACGCTGGATGAATGTCTGTCCTCTCCCACCTTTCATCTGGTCCTCTTACTATCTAACCCTCTTCCTAATCTAACCATTTAACCGACCTCTTATCACCCCACAGACGGAGGACGAGCCTGATGACGGTATCAGCGGCGGACCGGCTGGGAACCAGCAGCTACACCTGGCCGATAACTCGGCCCCGGGGCCGTCTGGAGCGAGCACCGAGCCGGGTCCATCAGACGACAGAGGTCTGCATTCGCCGCCGAGCGACCAGCACCTAGTGACAGAGGCCGTGGTCGTCGAGCCGATGGACGAGACTTATGAGGTGGGTACTGGGCGTAGATGAGACATATAACTGGTTTAGCGGTACCGGTACAGGGCAGACATGGTTTGACGACCATTGCTTCGCTAGTCTGCCAAAGGAATATACGTAAGACTGGCCTATTGTTACGTCTTCGTATGACTGATGTGACTTTTCCAATCGTGTGATCGATTTTTATCAACTTAATATTCTGGTAACATTCACCTTGACCTATGTTGTCTTGATTCGAGCTTGTTACAGTCCTAACGTAGGTGGCTAACTGACTAATCATGAGTTATCATTGCTCTGCCTTTACCCACTCTTGCCCGCTGTCTGCCAGACGGACGCGGGCGGCTCTGCGCTGGTGGTGTACGAATACCTGGACGACCTCCCCGCGGACGACCAGCACCCGGCTGATCCGGCCGGAGAGCCCGGACCGGCGTCAGCCCCGGCCGAGACGCGGCACAGACGACCGTCAGAAGCCGACCAGGACTCGCTGAGACTGGAGCCTGACGAACGGGAGGCACTGCGGCGTGAGAGAGCGGAAAGCAGGCTAGGATCGCGGCGCCGACCGGAGCCGCCGCTGCTGAGACTGGCTCGGCCAAATCACCACCAGCAGCAGCAACCCCAGCACCAGGAACAACAACAGGAACAAGCTGAGCTCAGTGACAGCCCACACCGCCAGCTCAAGGTGCCACCCGATGATGACCTGGACGAGGACCCACTGCTGACCGACCAGCGAGCCGCACTGGTACCTCTCCCTCCCGACTCCGACTCTGACCAGGAGGCGGCTGATGGCGGCTCTCAGTCTCCACCTCTCCGCCTCCACATGGAGTGTGACAGCGACGAGCCACTCCTAGAGCTCCACAGCGGCCAGCAGGACCTGTTTGAGCGCGAGGCAGACCTCTCAGAGATGGGCTCCGAGGACGGTGTGGATGGGCACGCGGTGATTCTGGCCGGAGAGGCGCAGTACCGGCTCTCGGAAACGGAGGAGGAAGGGGATTCGGGCGACCAGCCGCTGACGGAGGAAAGGCAGACAGGTAGGTGGGACTTGGGGTGACGACGGCGGTGCATTACATATTTGTCGAGTCAATAGCTGTGTCAAAGATAGCTTGTATGTTACCTACTCATCATGCATGTCATCAGCGCTCCTGTTTTTTCATTATAATGCAACTCCATCGGCCTGCCGCTTGGGCATGAGCCGTAGGACATGAAACAGCCGTTCATTCTTTTGTTTTGTGTCGCTCAAGTCGCACCGTTTTCACGGGCGCTCTATACGTTCCCCAGAGCCGGAGGCGGCGGGCTCCAGCGGTGCGGCCGGTATCCGCCCGGCCGACCTAGCCCAGCTGCCGTTCATCTACCTGACTGACGGCCTGGACATCGGGCTCGGCTCCGAGGGCGGCAGCGCCGACCCGGCCGGCTCCCACCTGCTGGTCCAAGTGCCGCCCGCCTACGAGCGGCCGCAGAACGCCCACCAAAACGACTTCTGTGAGTCGACAGTGGTTTTGGACCTAGTGAAGATCAGTACCTAATACGAGTAATGGTCAAGGCTTTCATCCCCAGGTTTCGGGGTTCGCAATTTGTATGGCATGTGGTTAAAACCAGGCCAGTTTTATTAGCGATACATTTTTTGACGTCTTAGCAGTCATATATCTTATTAGAATTATCAATTACAAATCTCTCCTACTGTTCAGCTGGCCTTACCATCCCTGCTTGAAATGCCCAGCCCACCGTATCGCTGACTCACGCCCCCATCTGGCAGGGTGCGAGGAGTGCTGCGCCTACTACCGGGGCCGCTGTCCCGACCACCAGGTTCGCCTCATCAGTGACCGACCGATGCAGAGCCGCGCCTGGGCCTCCCTGCCCACCAGCCACCTGGCCATACGGGCCGTGGGCAACGCCGACGAGCAGCAGGGCGAAACCGGTGAGTGTCACGTGGCAGGTGGAAGGGCTGCAGTGTACTCCAGGTGGGCTAGTGGTGTGCAGGACGTGGGGACCAATGGCGTATGTAGTCAATTATTAGGTCATGTAGTCAATTGTTAGGTCAACGGGTCCATTCTTCTGGACTTTTCTGAGAGATGAGCCGTGTATGCGTGCGACGCTTTCCGGTCATGTGCCTGGTCAGCTTTACTCTTGGATGTGTCCAGCTTTATGAGAGTGGGCATCCCTTAGACGAAGGAGCGTCATGTGGAAGGCGTATTTGCACAGTGTATCTTGTCACCATTTCGGCGGATTATTTTGCTCATCATTCGCTAATCCCGCTGGCAGGTTCACAGCATTACCGTTTTTTGTTTTGTCCGTGTTCTCAATTACCTGCTGAGACTGAGCTATCGCTGTTACTGGACTATTGCCGATTAACCAATTGCTACCGTCCCTCCCGTCAGTGTACGGCGTCATTGCCAAGAAGACGATCCCAAAGCGAACCCAGTTCGGCCCCATGGAGGGGATATTGGTTCGCCGGGACCGTGGCTCTCTGCCACCCAACCCCACTGGCCTGGTGCTCAGCGTGGACCACAGTGGACAGCTCCACACGGTGGACGTCTCAAACCCAGGTCAGTGTGGACTGTGTAGCGTAGATGTCTCAAACGTGTGGACGTGTGAAATGTGGACCACGGACAGCTACGCGCCCCGAGCGTTTCATTTCGTAAAACACCGACTCGTCTAAGACTAAAACGCTTGCCAGCTCAACTGTTGATACACATAGCTTCGCTGATACATGATCTGCGAAGATTAAACGCGCTGGGTTTTTGAATGAAATAGCGATGCTAGCCATTGCATGAGCATTGAGCAATATGAGCAGTGAGTTAAAAAACTGTCTGTATTTCACCGGTCAAGCTGTGACCATACCCACCTGTCCCGCCCGCAGACTGCAGCAACTGGATGCGTTTCGTGCGCCGCGCTGAGACGGCCGAGCAGCAGAACCTGGTGTTGAACCAGCAGGGCTCGCATCTGTTCCTCACCAGCAGCCGCGTGATCGCACCGCGCGAGGAACTGCGCGCCGGCTACAGCCTGCCGTACGCCGCCAGACGAGGACTCGCCATGCTAGTCGCTAAACGTACGTCATGACTGGCAGACAGAATTGTGTTGGGTATTATACAGCTTAGAGGTAGTGGCGGGCAAAGGGAAGCCAAGAGACTGTAATCGGTTTGTGCGATGGTTGATCCAGTAACGCAACGTTTGGTTTTGTTTGCAGACTTGATTGTCACTGTTTAGCAGAAGCTTAGCTTTTGACTGACCAATACCGTTTTCCCTCAGCGGAAGTGACTGTAGAGGCGGGGACCTCCAGTGGCGACGGAACGCCCGAGGATGGCAGCTCCTCGAATGATGCCGGCGGCGCTGGGAAGGAGGAGCCCGATGAAGTCAGCGCCCAGGCGGAGCAGCACCAAGTGGACGCGGATGATCATGATGATCCGGTCAGTGGATAGAGCCAGGTAGCGGCTCTGTGTGTGAAGGAGGTGTGCATGTTTTTTAGGCTTCTTCAGTTGATGGTGGAAGATCTGTCTGAAAGGTACTGGCGTGTTTTGTTTTGACTGCAGTTAGCTAGTAACAGTATCTGTTTTTTCTTCATTAAGATAAGATTGTTCCCACTCGTTATAAACATGTAATGTTACGTGCTATTTTAGTGCTCCAAGGTGGGTGCTATTCGACCTACCTAATAGTCTGGCTGGTGGTTTGCTATCCATTATGTGACGAACACGCTATGGTTTGTGACCAGCTGAAGTCTGACCTGCGCCGTTGGCCCTGACCCACAGGACTGGCCGCTGACGTGCGAGGGCTGCGGCCGCTGCTTTGTCAATCTGTCCGCCCTGGAGGAGCACGACTGCGAACACCCACAGGACGAGGATGAGGAGGGGCCCGAGCCCGAGGACTCGTCCCCGCAGCGGCGGCCGCCACCGCCTCCTCAGACCCCGCAGCCGCAGAGTCGCATCCCGGCGCGGGGCCGGCCGCCCAAGAACCCGCGCCAGCCGCCCAAACGGGCCGAGGCCAGTCGACAGAACGCCGATAGGTGAGTTTAGTGCAGTGTCGCTCGAGCAGGGAGTCTGATAAAACAGCACATCAAGGGAGAGGGTGTTCACCTGTTCAATTCGAATGAGTGTCTAAAATAGTCCTGGCAGTCTTTTAGCCCAAATTGTCATGGTCACTTCGGTTTACAGCTAAACACTGGGACGAATCAAACTAATTCGGCCATCATGGCTAGTTACCCTACATGATCATTGTATATGCGTCTTCCTTAATTCCACACTTCGTCACTTGTTTCTGTGTATCGGCTGGACTTGAGGTCGCTTATCGCGCGCCAGTCGTTTTAAAGGGACCCTCCCACCTTAAAGGTAGTGTGCCACCTTTGAAAGATTTCCCATTTTATTTTTCCCAGGATAAGAAGCTTCTGTTTTTACCTAATATCGCAAAAAAAAATCAAAAATAGGCCTAGAATAGTGCCTTTTTCGCCTAAAAGTTTATCGGTTTTTCGATATGTATAACAACTGTAGTGGGCTGGCCTGCAAACAGGCGTCGGCAACAATCGCGAATGCGGCGCACATGTGACAATAAGCAAAGGTCATTATAGAGTTACGACGTACGGGAATGAGTTATCAGCTGTCTAATCGTAGACAACACAATGTCGAGCCTTAAACTGTAAGCCTGTATTGGTATTGTTTCTTTTATTTGGCTGTCGAACATTATTTATGGTTTGAAATATGATTTTATGTAAAATAATTGATATGAAACAGCCGTCTCTTAAGTTATGACCCCATTTCACCACACGCAAGTGGCAGAAATGAGAATGATCAGCTGACGCATTTTTCTTGGCCGAAGTCAGAGCGCGCGGCCCGACGCACCACCACCGCACCACAAAGTATGAGCAGAAGCCGCGCCCAAAGCCAGGGCCCCGGTAACGTGAGGTAGCCGAGTTGTTGTTGTTGTTGATTCCCCTCGGCGGCAGGATCACTGCCGCGAAGCCTCTCGGCTTTGAAGTCGTCTGGTCGCGGCCGCCAGGGCCGCGACGACGTCCGCGCTCCGAATCTCCTCGTGTGACGGGTGAATGGTGCCCAACAGGCGGAACCTCAGGTTCATCAGGGCAGGGCATCGCAGCAGAACATGTCCGGGCGTGTCCGCCTCCTCCCGACACACCGGACACCGTCCCGCCCGGCATCCATGGTCATTACAGCCAGGGCACTCCACCGTTGGGTTACGGCCGATCCTGTGCATATACTGGGCGGAGCCCGACCAGTGGCCCGCCCGCAGCTGGTGCACCTCTACAGCCGCGTGGCGGTCCAGATCAGCCGCAGGTGGAGGCAGGCGTTCGCCCCACAGATCCCGGTACCACCCGCTGGGGCGTTGTCTGCCGATTTTTGCCCTCGCTGCTCTGGCGGACGCCCTCAGCACGGTCCTCACATCGAGAGGGACCTCTTCCTGCGGGAGCGCCGACGCCTCCTTGGCCAGGACGTCGGCCCGCTCGTTCCCTTCTAAACCGCAGTGGGAAGGGACCCATTGAAGGTGGAGCCGACGAGCACCCTCTCTTGTCAGGAGGGTGAGGGCATCCCAGACTTCGCTGTTGAGCTGGGTCCGTTGCTCAGAAGGGCCGCTTCTGAGGGCCGCCAGGGCAGCTTGGGAGTCTGTGCATATGACGATGGGGACATCTTCGTGAGCCGGGTGTTCTAAGAGGTGTCTCAGGGCCGTGCGGAGGGCTACCATCTCGGCCCGGTAGCTGCTACACAAACTACCGGCCGGGGCACGGAGCTCTTCTGTTGAGTCGTCCGGCCACACGATGAGTGCTCCAGCGCCGCCGTCCCTGAAGCCCTCCTCCGCTGAACCGTCCGTCCACACCCAGGTGGCACACTGGGGGAGGGAGGCCAGACAGAGGGCAGCCTCTTGTCTTCGGCGATCAGCGGGCGATCCAGGTGGTGGGCGCGTCCCGGCCTCCAGGTCAAAGGTGACCGGCGCGGGTCGCAGCCACGGTGGGGTACGGGGCTGAAGGATGGGCTCCATCCTCGCCTCCACTCCAGCCTCCGTCCACGCCACCTGTCCCACTTCTCTCCAGCCTGTCACCGTCGTCAGCCGCTTCGCTGCCGTGCTGTCCGCGACACGCCGGAGGGGGTCCTCTTCTGGGAGGGCTCGCGCCTTCGCCAGCAGTCGAGCAGCTAGCGTGGTCCTTCTTGAGGCCACCGGGGCGAGGCCCGCTTCCGCCATCAGCGCATGTGTCGGGGTCGACGCGACGCAGCCCGTGATGATCCGGGCTGCAGCCCTCATCTCGCGTTCTAACACCTCGACGTGGGACGGTGGGGTTGAAGGGAGCCAAGCTTCCGCCGCGTGCTCCAACGCTCCTCGTACGTAGCCATTGGCTACCGTGCGGAGCTGCTTCTCCTCCAGACCCCAGTCCCGTCCAGTCAGGCGCCGCAGGTGGGCGAGCCTCGGCCGGGTTCGTTGTTTCAGTTTCTTGCAGTGCTGACCGAAGTGTAGGAGGCGATCCAGCGTCACACCGAGCAGGTTGAGTGTGTCTCGCGCCTTCACTGTCACTCCGGCCACCTTGATGGAGAGGTCCACTGCGTCCCTGGCCCACTGCGAGAGGACCATCACCTGCGTCTTTGGTCCGGCGACCACCATCTTCGACGACCTTGCCCACTCGACGAGGGAGTCGGCTGCCAGCTGGGCGCGCCGCTTGGCCGTCTGGATGTCCGCGCCTCCGCACAGTGCTGCCGTGTCGTCCGCGTACATAAATGGCGAACAACCCGGGATGTTCTTGAGAGAGCGGATGAGTGGTGCTGCCCATAACAAAAACAAGGGCGGGGCCAGGACGCTGCCCTGAGGCAAACCTGCCCGGAACACACGCTCTCCGCTCCTCACTCCATTCACCTCCACCCGGACTCTTCTGTCACGCAGCCACTGCCATAGCCATCGCACCATGCAGTGGGGGAGGCCCAGTTCGAGGAGCCGAACGCGAAGCAGGCGGTGGTCCACCACGTCGTAGGCCCTGGCGAAGTCATAGGCCGTTAGGACGTACTTCTGTGCCGTCGTTCCCTCGGGTGGGTCCTTCTTCCTCGCCTTGGGGAGCTGCCAGCCATCGTGAACTTCCTGGATGAGTCTCCCGATGCTGTCCCCTACTGACCGGCCCCTTCTGAAGCCAACTTGCTCCGGGGGGATCATGCCGCGGGACTCTGCCAGGAACGCGAGGCGTGCCTTGATGAGGCGCTCCACCAGTTTGCCAACGTGGGAAGTGAGGGCGATAGGTCTGAAGCTGGCGACGAGCCTTCTGTCTTTTCCGGACTTCGGGATGGGCACGACGGTGGCGGCTCGCCACTGTCGTGGAACCTGACCGGTTGTCCAGGACTCGTTGGTGATGGTCAGCAGCTCACCGCGGGCGACCGGGCCGAGGTGACGAATCATCTCGTTGGACAGTTGGTCGGGGCCGGGCGACTTTTTCAGCTGTAGTCTGCTGATCTCCCTCACCAGGTCTTCCATGTAGAAGGGGAGCAGGCTCCGCTGCGATGGCCCCCACACTCCTGGCAGGAGCGCTTCGATTGTTGGGCCATCTTGTGGCGGGCGATCCGGTCCAGCTTCGGGACGCGGACTTGGCGAGACACGCGCGCGTACTCGCGAGCAAACGCCTCTGCTTTGTCCTTGTCCGTGCTGATGGTCTTCCCGCGATCTTCCATAGCCTGTCCATCTCGGGGCTCATCGTCCAGGTCACGTTCCCACTTCTTGAGTGTCTTGTGAACCCTCCCGAGGTTAGCAGGTTTAGCCAGGGTAGATGACACAAACTCTCGGAAGTGTTCCTGTGCAGCGCGCCTCTCTAACTCCGCCGCTCGCCGCTTCGCCGTGATCCAGCGTACCCTCGAGTCCGGGTCGTCTGGGCTCATCGCTGCGCGAGCCGCGCGGCGCTCCAGCACCGCCTCCACCAGCGCGGGGTCGAGGGCCCACGGCCGCGGGTCCGCCCTCGCACCGCGCGGGATGTGGCGAGCCGCTGCTGTCCGGAGGGCCTCCTCGAACCGGTCGGTCCTCTGTTGAACTGTGAGAGGTCCGTCCACCGGTGCTCCAAGCGCCTTCTCGCAGTCGGCTTGAAAGGCCAACCAGTCGGCCTTGTGGAATGCCCACCTGGTCTTCCGGATACGCTGCGGGTTCGCCGTAGGGGACCGAACTTCGACCACCATAGGGAGGTGGTCACTTCCGAGGTCTTGGCCAATAGACCACCGGGCCCGCCGTGCGAGGCTCCCACTGCAGGCGGCGAGGTCCGGTGCGGACAGTCCACCAGATCTGTAGCTGGCGAAGGTGGGTTCGCCGCTGTTGAGTGGCGTCCAGCCCACCTCTTCCAACCAGTCCGCCACTCGGACCCCCACTGGGTCTGGCTCGAGGCAGGAGCCATCCCACCACGGGTGGTGGCCGTTGAAGTCACCGACGATGATGGTCTCGTCGTCGCTTGGGAGGAGCCTGGGGTCGAACCGATCTACACGGTCGTCATCCGTCGCCCTGATGGGAGGGCGGTAGAGGTTGATGATGTTTAGGGGATGGGGGCCCAGAAGCCGGACCCCACAGAGCTCTGTTGAGTCGTCCGTCGCCGCCAGGAAGCCGCCGCTCAGGACATCGAAGTGTAGCCCCGCACGGATGTAGAGCGCCACATCTCCACCCTTCACGACGGACGCACCGGTCGATCTGCCACGCGCCCTGCGCACCACCACAGGAGGTTGAAATCCGGGAATGTTCGGCACGGTCTTGGAGAGTTGAGCCTCCTGCACCGCCACTACGTCTGCTTTTACCGCGGGTAGCCAGCTTCCGAGGTCTCGCACCTTGGTACGTAGCCCCTCCGCGTTCCATGACACGATTGTCACGTGGCTTCTCCTGGCCCGGTTGCGTCTGTAGCGGCGATTCTTGACGCTGCGCCGTCCTCCAGATCCTCCGCCGTGGTTGCTCCCTCCGCCGGTCTCGGAGGGGGGCGTGGCTGGCGCGTTAATCATTCAGCGGGCCGGGGGCCGTGCGACGCACGGCTCCCGGGCCCGTAGGGCATTGCTCGCTGCCCTGGCGACGGTCGCTCCCCAGTGACGAGTAGGTAGACGGGGAGACTCGGAGCGGGTCCGGAAGCGGCGAAGACCGCGACCAGACGAGGAAGGGGCGAGTTGAGGTCCGTTTCGTTTTCCCGGCGGCGGTGTCCAGCCGTCGCCGGTGGCCCGAGGGCCACACCCCCCACCGCGTGAAGGCGAACCTCTCCGGGGGGCAGGTAGCCGAGTCGGGGCAGCGTGCGCTGACCCAAGCCGGGGCCGCAGCTTTGGGCGCGGTCTACCGCATCCCCGCGGGCAGCCCCGGGCTATCACATGACACCGGGAGGACGCGCGGCCCCGGCTTGGGTCAACGCACGCTGCCCCGACTCGGCTACCTCACGTAACCGGGGCCCTGGCTTTGGGCGCGGTCTACCGCACCACCTAACAGGCGTGTTCGAAACCGCAGGAGATGATGATGAACGGGTTTATCGAAACTTGATTGGATGAGCATATCGGTAATAGCGATTTCAGTGTGTGCATTTATTGTTCATAGTGGTGTGAAATGTGGTTGGGGTACGACCGACAACCCGTCGGGGCGAATTTCGCACTGGGGTACTCAAAATTTGAAGAATTTAAGACGTTTCCATGAGTTTTGAAGGTATGGATAAGTTCTAAAAATCCGGTTCTCCTTATCTGGGCCATTAACTCCATACGGTCCAGGAAAGCTGGCACACTACCTTTAACCCGCGCCCCAGTGGCGGTCTCGGCCAACTTCGCCCTAGTGAGGGGGGGCATATGTTACCACCCGCCTCTAACTCAAAAACTAAGAGGGCTAGAAAGACGCGGTAAAAAGCAGTCGATAGCTCTCAATACGTACGTTTGAAAGTATTTCGGTCACTTTTCACCTTAGAGCAATATTGGGGTCACCAGAGGTCATCAAAGGTCAAAATTTGCCAATTGTCATTATATTTTTCAGAAAACATGCCGCTATCTCAGGAACTATGATAGCTAGAAAAACGCATGGAAAAGCAATCGATAGCTTTTGAACTCTTCTTTTGAAAAGGTCATTATCAATATTGTCCTCAGGTCAACGGTTTAGCCTCCAGAGGGCAAAAACTCCAAAAATAGCTGTTTTTGCGAAAAGTGTTTTTCGACAATAACTTTCGACTACAAAAAGCCACGACATTTCTATTGCCAGAATCGTGTTCCCCTCACCGAGACGCGTCGAATGAACTATATTTTGACCTTGAAAGGTCAACTTAAAAATTTGACCTCAGGTCAAGGTCATGACCTGACCGGAAAAGGTCATGTTGCATATCAGTCGATGCGTCTCAACAAGACAAACACAATGAAACCATCCCCAGCGTTCTATCTCTTCCCAATCGCGAGTTATTGGCAAAAAACTGTTTGTAGCCTCAAATGACCTCGGATGACCTTTCTAGAGGCTATCAGCAAAAATGACACCTTGGTCATCACGAGTGGACTAAATCATTGTGATTCTGAAATATTTGGACTGTTCCTATGCGTACACACGGATCTAGAGGCATTTTCATTTTTCTCCATTGACTTGTAATGGAAAGGTCATGCCACTGACCTGACCTTAGGTCACGGATATAAAAAATCCGAGATATACAAATTGTAGGCTCCCATAACAGCATGCAATCCACCAAGTTTAAAACCTTTCTGACAAACACTGCAGGCTGGACATGATTGCAAACTTTTTTTAAGGCTTGGTCAGTTAACTTGACCTGGTGACCTGACCTGACATGACCTGGGGTCAAAAATTTCACACATTGTCCAAAATTGATGTACCAAAAGCTACCCCAAGCGGCGCGGCGCTACGCGCCGCGGTTTTTTATTCACACGCGAAAAACGCGACAGGGTGGTAACATATGCCCCCCCCCCCCCACTGGGGCGAAGGTTAACATTAGTTTTGAGTTGAGATAGCCAAGTTTGCGGCCAGGCTCAGAAACCACCATTTATCCGGGTCGCAACCCCCGCAGCTTTATAGTGTTCAAGAAATTTCTTCCTTTTACTTGCAGGGTGGGACCAGCGTGGTCCCTATCTCTTAACCATTACGGGAATCTGATGACGTCATCAGGCTTTCGAACGTCCGTTAAATGTTTGACTAAAACGTTTTGTAGCACGCGGTGGTATATGCTGCTTTGCGCGCAACAAATGCCGCACTTTCAAATAAAGTCGCTATGAACAGCGGAGATCCCAAAAAGTAAACAAAAGTAAAAGTCTAATATCTTGAAAACCGGTGAATATTTTTCGATGAAATTTGGTAGATATTCGTTTTTGCTCTTTCTGAACCGAGCGACATCACTTTCATGCCAATTCATTAACTTTTTTGAAGGTGGGAGGGTCCCTTTAACTGACCGTCTGTGCCCGGCCACCGTGTGATCGCCTGCGCCCCGCTGCTCACTGTCCGCCGGTGCCCGACTCTTGACTGACCGCCTGTGTCCCGTCGCCGTCGCAGGTGGATTTGCCAGTATTGCCCGCTGAGTTTCGAGTCAGCCTCCACCCTCAACCTGCACACGCTGGCCCACGCCGCCGAGGACCTGGAGGATTCGGCGCCGACCGCCGACGAGCCCCTCCACTGCCCGGAGTGTAACAAGGTGCGTCAAACACCGGGAACGATTCAGCGGCTAATCGATTTAATGAGCATACGCCCACGAAGCGTTCTCATGCATTTATATACAAATTACGTTTTAAATATTGAACAAGATGAAGGAACTCGCCCATTTTACATGAACTGCACCTGAGTATGCTGTCATGAACCCCACAGCCCGTCCATTGCAAGTCTTCATTAACAGTATCGTTAATTTTCCCTCACAGGAGTTTGTGTCTCGGGACGAATTAATCACCCACGTGGCCTCTCACGGCACTGAGCCTGAGAGAGCCGCCGAGGAGGACGTCTACATTGACCCGATAGACGAGAACCGACCCTACCGGTGCCACCCCTGCGGACGGAGCTTCACTCATGAGGAGTGGCTCAAGGTGAGATGGGAGGGTGGGGCTATCCAGGCTCGGGAAGCCTCGAGCTGCTTTCGTCTTGGGAGATTGGCGATAATAATGGTTATTGTAACTTTACTGGTAAACTTCAGAAAGAATGGATTTGAAGTGTTGCGGCTGTTTATGCATGTGCATTTATATTGTGAGAGCATATTTTCTGTCGCAACTTTTCACGCACATTCTCCGAACCATGCATTTCAAGTGATCAAAACACGTGCAAAGTGATTCAGGTGCTTTAACTCCGTTCTTTCTTGGGTTTGCCAGACTATAGGTCTCTATCCGAAATATTAGGTGCTTAGCCGTTTGTGATCATGTGCCCCTGAAGGCGTGTGACATCCTCACGTTTGCACAGCCTTGCTCTTTACCGGGCACTAGGCATCTTCTGACCTCTTCATTGGGATAAACGTTTCTAGCGGCGCTCTATTTACGATTTATCAGACGTTGGTATTCTATTCTGACACCGATTCCCGTTCTCTGCCCCCAGCGCCACCTGCAGTCCCACATTCCTGACGAGGAGAAGCCACTGGCGTGTGGAACCTGTGACCGGCGCTTCGCCAGCGTCACGGCGCTACAGTGCCACCGGCGCGTACACTCGGCAGCGGCGCGGCGCTTCCAGTGTCCCCTCTGCCGGGCCATGTTCGAGCAGGTCACCGCGCTTCGGCAGCACGTCAGGGTGAGGAGGACGGGACTGGATGGGGTGCGGTGTCGGTGTGGCGGGAGGAACGGGGGGAAAATGGAGCATGGACTGGCAGGGAGGATGTCGGAATGTTTGGGTGGGATAGGCGTGAACTGAGAAGTATGGGAAAAATGATTGGATCAGAGACTAACGTGTACTGATGTTGATATTGGGTTCAAAGATTACCAGATGTCTATGTTGTATACTATTACAGGTTTTGACAGCATCGACATATTTTCCAGACGCATGCGACCAACGGCAAGTACATCTGCCCACACTGTGAGAAGACGTTCGACGGGTATATGACCATCCGAAAACACATCCGGTCGTTCCACAACGAACGGGTGTTCGTCTGCTCGCTCTGCTACAAACTCTGCCAGTCCACCGATAAACTCAAACAGCACATGCTCAAGTGAGTTGGGAATGCAAGCTGAGGTGGTTGCGGGCGGGAGCGAATCGTGCTTAGATGACACTTCTTTCGGTTTCGAGTGGTTCGTCTCTGGCCTGTGCGGTCGCCCAGAATGGTTGAGAACTTCAACAAGAGATCGCACAGTGCTGTTGTTAGAGTGCAGCAGAGCAAAGAAGCGAGCGGTCCATTGGATATTGTAATTAACCAACTGGTTTTCGGGTATGTGATTGGTTGTTTTTGTTATTGTTTTCCATTCACCCAGCTAGTTTATAAATTGTTACACTCCCAACTCCATATCGACAGGCACTCAGACCACCGCGAGTTCCTGTGCTCCGAGTGTGGGAAGCAGTTCAAGCGGAAGGACAAGCTGAAGGAGCACATCAAGCGGCTACACTCGGTAGATCGGAAACCGCCTCCCGAGCGGAAACCGCGAAAAAAGAAAAAGGCCCCGAAGGAAACACAATTACAGCCAAAGGTACGAAAGTGTTCTGTATATTATGTTCAACAGTGACATCCAAGAACAGAATGTCCGCGATCGAAAACTGTGGGGGGGGGGGGGGATTGGTGAGTAGATGAATGAATGAATGAGTGAATGAAATAGTCTCAAGGCGACTTACGATGAGAGCTCTGTGGTGCTAGTAAAGAACGTGCATATGTCTTACCAGATGGGCTGCGTACCCTGCCCACCTGACTCACTAAGCGCCTGTGTATGGTTATCGGCAGGTGCCTCCCACCGACTACCACCGCTTCATCTACAAGTGTCACAAGTGCAAACTGGGCTTCAAGCGGCGCGGCATGCTGGTTAACCACCTGGCAAAGCGACACCCAGGCATGGGACCCGAACAGGTGGGTTCAGCGCTGGGCGGTGGTACTTACAGCGATTCTGCGCTAACGTGTCTGGTCAATGCTGGTTAGGCATAATCTGCGAGCATCTACACGAAATACTCTAGTTTTTCTTGTCACTAGGTATAGTGACGGTCTTTAGCTTGGCGAGGGGGCTAAAAAGCTCGCTTTTACTTTCCCCACACTCACACACCTAGTTCTGAGTCAATGAAGCAATATATGACAGTGTAACGGCCTCCGGGCCTCAGGTGATTTTTAACCCCCAACCCCCGACTTTGAGGAGGAATGGTTGGTTATGGGCGCCATATAGCCTCGTTGCTGGTGCGCCCTAAAACACCAAATCATCATCTTATGACGGTGTAAGACCATAATGTAATAATTTTGTGACCATTTTGACGTCCTGATCTTTCCAGGTACCGGAGCTCATGCTTCCAATCCTCAAAACGACCAAAGACTTTTACTGCCAGTACTGCTACAAGACCTACAAGAGCAGCTCGAAGCGGAAGGCGCACATCCTGAAGATCCACCCCGGCGCAGAGCTGCCTGTCAGCTGCCGAGGTGCGGCCAGGCTTCCACTGGTAAGTGGGAAATACTCTGGAAGCTGCGGCTGGTGAAGGGTGTAATGGGGTCCTTCCTTGATTTGCTGAGTGGTTTCGAACTTCCTCCGTTCGTATTTGTGTTTGTGACGTGCGTGGCCCACGCACCCACACAGCTTTGGTGGTGTCGGAATTATTAATTGTGAATGTTAAAATTCGAATTCATATTTGCTTTCATCGTGACGTGACGTGACTCAGTCCGCATCTCAATCGGTTCGCATATTTACTTTGATCAGGCTGTGAGCTGGCGGTGAGCTGCTGATGCGAGCTGGCAATTAGTGCATCTGCTGATAATTTCTCTCTTCTTGACTTAACCCTCCTTTGCGTGACCTACACAGGGTGACAGCGCGGACCAGACCAGCTACTCTCAGACGGTCGGCAGCGTCACGATGTCGCCACACGCTTGCAGCTGGTGTCACAAACAGTACGCGTCGCGCGCCAAGCTGCTGCAGCACCAGCGCAGCAAACATCCCGACCTGATGCCCACCGATAGCCAGAAACCGCGCCAGACGTCCCGCACCAGCAGTCGGAGGGCAGCGGCCAGAGCCGAGCTTGCCGGTTAGTCGATGTTTGATATTGCGACTCCCGCGGTATTTGATGGTTGGTAATACCACTCATGTGAGCAACTTCATGAGAGCGTTGCCTTGGTCTCAATTTTGTTGAGCGTTGAGAAGTATCTTGAAGCGTGACTGTTGACTGCACGTAGGCGTGTGGTTTGTAGAGTTTGACCGACGCGTCGATATTTAGGCTAATTCCACATCATTACCGGATCTTTTCACAGACAACTCCGTCGCGGATGGACGCGAAATGGCAAAATCAACTAATTGTGGTCGGCGCGCATAGACAAGACTCCGTTGCTGCACTCACAATTCGTTTGCCAGTACATGTGTAATGTGTATCTTAAGGTACAGAGCTTGCCTTTGAACTGACCGACCTTTTTCCGTCTTCCACAGCCGAGATGGAGTCATCAGAGAGTGAGGACGCCATCCTGTCTGTGGCCGCCGAGGAGCCTCCCGCCCCCACCCCGGCCTCCGCCGCGCCTGTGTCTCTGGCAGCCGCTGTCCCTGTGCCGGTACCGGTGCCTCTGGCGGGACCGGTATCGGTGGTGGCCCCGGCCGAGCTGCACGCCGCCCAGCCACTGCTGGTGCAGGCCGCCCACCCGGCGCTCATTCAGGAAGCCGGACAGGTTAGTGACACAGGGAATCGCCACCCACCGGACTGTGATATGGGTAGGTTTCTAGAATGGTGATCAACTGTAGATCTCCATACTGGTTACGTTGTTTGTTGTTCGGCGTTATGGACAATGCGATAACTACTGCTAATCTCAGATGACTTAAGTGTCCCGTGTTAAGTTTAAAGGTAGTGTGCCACCTTCCAATGATTTCCCATTTTATTTTTCCTAGGATAAGAAGCTTCTGTTTTTACCTAATATCGCAAAAAAAAATCAAAAATGGGCCTAAAATAGTGCTTTTTTCGCCTAAAAGTTTATCGGTTTTTCGATATGTATAACAACTGTAGTGGACTGACCTGCAAACAGGCGTCGGCAACAATCGCGAATGCGGCGCACATGTGACAATAAGCAAAGGTCATTATAGAGTTACGACGTACGGGAATGAGTTATCAGCTGTCTAATCGTAGACAACACAATGTCGAATTTAAACTGTAAGCCTGTATTGGTATTGTTTCTTTAATTTGGCTGTCGAACATTAATTTATGGTTTGAAATATTATTTTATGTAAAATAACTGATATGAAACAGCCGTCTCTAAAGTTATGACCCCATCTCACCACATGAAAGTGGCAGAAATGACAATGATCAGCTGACGCATTTTTCTTGGCCGAAGTCAGAGCGCGCGGCCCGACGCAGGCCCGACGCACCACCACCGCACCACAAAGTATGAGCAGAAGCCGCGCCCAAAGCCAGGGCCCCAGTAACGTGAGGTAGCCGAGTCGGGGCAGCGTGCGCTGACCCAAGCCGGGGCCGCGGCTTTGGGCGCGGTCTACCGCATCCCCGCGGGCAGCCCCGGGCTATCACATGATACCGGGAGGACGCGCGGCCCCGGCTTGGGTCAGCGCACGCTGCCCCGACTCGGCTACCTCACGTTACCGGGGCCCTGGCTTTGGGCGCGGTCTACCGCACCACCTATCAGGCGTGTTCGAAACCGCAGGAGATGATGATGAACGGGTTTATCGAAACTTGATTGGATGAGCCTATCGGTAATAGCGATTTCAGTGTGTGCATTTATTGTTCATAGTGGTGTGAAATGTGGTTGGGGTACGACCGACAACCCGTCGGGGCGAATTTCGCACTGGGGTACTCAAAATTTGAAGAATTTAAGACGTTTCCATGAGTTTTGAAGGTATGGATAAGTTCTAAAAATCCGGTTCTCCTTATCTGGGCCATTAACTCCATACGGTCCAGGAAAGCTGGCACACTACCTTTAAAGGTAGTGTGCCACCTTTGAAAGATTTCCCATTTTATTTTTCCTAGGATAAGAAGCTTCTGTTTTTACCTAATATCGCAAAAAAAATCAAAAATGGGCCTGAAATAGTGCCTTTTTCGCCTAAAAGTTTTTCGGTTTTTAGATATGTATAACAACTGTAGTGGGCTCACCTGCAAACAGGCGTCGGGCAACAATCGCGAATGCGGCGCACTTGTGACAATAAGCAAAGGTCATTATAGTGTTACGACCATACGACGTACGGGAATGAGTTATCAGCTGTCTAATCGTAGACAACACAATGTCGAGCCTTAAACTGTAAGCCCGTATTGGTATTGTTTCTTTTATTTGGCTGTCGAACATTATTTATGGTTTGAAATATGATTTTATGTAAAATAATTGATATGAAAAAGCCGTCTTATAAGTTATGACCCCATTTCACCACACGCAAGTGGCAGAAATGACAATGATCAGCTGACGCATTTTTCTTGGCCGAAGTCAGAGCGCGCGGCCCGACGCACCACGCGTATTTGGAAATTCCGACCTCGACGAGCATCAGAAGCCACCTAACAGGCGTGTTCGAAACCGCAGGAGATGATGATGAACGGGTTTATCGAAACTTGATTGGATGAGCATATCGGTAATAGCGATTTCAGTGTGTGCATTTATTGTTCATAGTGGTGTGAAATGTGGTTGGGGTACGACCGACAACCCGTCGGGGCGAATTTCGCACTGGGGTACTCAAAATTTGAAGAATTTAAGACGTTTCCATGAGTTTTGAAGGTATGGATAAGTTCTAAAAATTCGGTTCTCCTTATCTGGGCCATTAACTCCATACGGTCCAGGAAAGCTGGCACACTACCTTTAAGTGTCTCCGTCCCGTCTCTCAGACCACGAGCTCCGTTCCATCTCCCCTCTCTGTCCGTGTCTATCTGTGCATGACTACCCCTCATCCTCTACCTACTTCCGTCTGACACCCAGTAGCGGCGGAACACCTTCAATTAAGGGGGGGGGGGGCACTGCTGACTTTTGGTCCCATTCTTTCCATGCAACGCCCATAGGGCTAATGTTAAAATGCCAAAATCAAATGGGCACGGTGCCCCGGTGCCCTCCCCGTTCCGCCGCCTATGCTGACACCATCTCTGACCGTCTCCCTCCCGTCCTTCGCAGCTGGAACAGGCCGATCTCCTCGGTGCCGGTATGGAACTCCACTCGCTCGACTACCGACTCTGCCAGCCGGCAGGCGCCGCGACCTCCGGTGAGCTGTGTCGGGTGTGGACGGTCCACAGCACCAGGTAATGCAGGCCTGTCCGGCTAGTGGCTGCAGCTTAACGATGAGCAGTGAGGCTGGTGGGATTTGTGTTAGCTGGCTAGACGCTACAGATCTGGCACACACTGGCGGAGAAATGTGCGGAGATCTTCAAGTGTCGCTGGTCCGTCTGCCGTCTCAATTTTCTGAGAATCACAGCTAGATTGGGGACCCTACAACGGGGCTGTTCGGTGCAATCCTCAAACAAAGGATGAAGACGAAGGTGAAGTGGAGCGCTCTGCGTCTGCGAGGGGGTCTCACTCAGCAGGCGTTGCCTCTTACTGAAGGTCCAGCCCGATTCGAAGTGGGAAATGGAAACAGTCAGTTACTGGACTCACTCGATCGTAACCACTGCCGATGGGTTTCGATTGTTGGTGCCTATCGGGACACCGAGGCACACAGACGGACACTCAGTCACACACCTCGCCCTGTGCTCAGTTCTCGATGCTCGGTTAGGCCGAGTAACTTTTTTTGGCGGTTAGGGAGAGTGGGCCCCATATTATCAGGTCTCAGTGAGATTATTCGACACGACTAAAGGCATTTTTGACAGTTTCGATTGAGAGTGGCTGCTCCAAATTTTGTTCTTTGTCGGCTTCTTTTTATCATTTTTCTCATCCGTGCATTGGTGATACAATTTACTATCATTTGTCCAGAGCAATGATAGAGGAGCGGTGATGGGGGCCGCAACGTGACCAATGACCATGACTGTAGTTAGGCGATAATGATATGGCGATCAGTGATATGTGTGAACAGAGGTGGTTTCGGATCTCCTTTCTGGCCGTACAAACGTACCAACTCGGTCTCGGTCACTCAAATATACATACTGCATGCATGACGTGTTAGCTGATTTTGAGTCAATGTGTTTATGTGACTGTCTTGTCTGATTTGACTTAATGTGTTTGGCCAAGTGTAGTGGCCAGTGCTCCCTGTGTACGACGTGAATCAACTTACGCGTCACGATGGGAAGCTATGGTGTCCTGTGTCTTATTTTGTTGTGTCCGACATGGCAGTCACGTTATGGTAACTGCCCTGCGATATATTGTGTGGGAAGATAGAAAGGTATCTGTCTGTGTCTATGCGAGGTCATTTGTTTTCTACTGCCAGCTTATTTGGTGTGTTGTTTGTCCCAAATGCAACTGTGAAAATATACCGGATGACTACGAGCATCCCTGTGCCGGACAACGTTTGTCAAATTATCAATACTGACGACTTAGAGGCTCACATTTTTTCCGTGACTCCCCTCCTTAGGACAAGCTTGGATGGGGGGGGGGGGGGGCTCACAGTCCCCGTTGGTAGACAGGATGAATGGCAATCCTGTTCAGCACAATTTAAACTTGTTGGTGGATGTGTGATGTTTTGACGTGCGTATAATCACGAAAACCTGTCCTTCTCGTGCGATTCTCGTTTTTCGGATTTGATGGGCATTCGGCATCTTTGCTCTGCGTCATCTATCGAATAGTGTGAGCTGTTAATGATTTTATCGCGACCGTTCGACGTGCTTGCACATCCAGACTGGAGTGGACTCGGTTTAAACTGTATTAACCATTCATATGAGGTGTATTCTATCAGCTAGCACATCCATTGTCTTACGCAACATGTCTTAGGTGATGTCGCCTCGCGCTCCATCATATAGGGGCAAACGTGTTTGTCCGACTAAGCAGCGGACCACGTGTACAACTGCGGGGCGTCCACCCAGCCCCCGAATAATCACACTCTCATTCACTCAATGTACGAACGTCTCTAACGCTGCCTCGCGTACCACAACCGACAACGCATCCATCTATGTCATCTGAACTGCGCCGGCAGCACGTTCGGTCAGAAATAACGCCTACCTCGGAATGAATGATATGGAGTATGCGACTGGGAGCCCTACAGGGGCCCGGCTCTGCCAGCTCTCTCAACAACACGGCAACAACACGCGCTGACGGCGCCAGTAACAACCAGGGGGCGGCCGCGGGCGCGACGCTCATCGTGACTAGAAGGGCCGGGCGGGCGGCGCGGCCCGCTAGGGGGCCACTACGTGCGCGGTGACTAGGGTACTCATTCGGTGGGCCGTGCTCAGTGGCGGCTCCGCGGAGCCTTCTGTACAGACTATGGCAGCCGATTCACGATCCGCGCCCAGTATCTGACGCTCTGTTTTCCTCTGTGCTCTCTCCTCGTCCGCTGGGTTTCTGTACGTCTACTCGAGCTGCTCTAGGAAGCTGGGTAGTCGGAAGTACTCGGGGACGTTCTCGTCGAGCCGCGCAATCACCTTGTAGATGGCCTTCTTCCAGCTGGGCTCGGCGTCTTTGCCGGCCTGCAGGGCGCGGAAGAACTCGCGCAGCGCCGCCTCGGCCACGAACGGAAAGTTTGTCGGAATCTGAAATGAAGCCATGGAGAACGTTATACTTCACTGTGCTCACATGGACAAAGTGCTAAAATTTGCCGCCTGGCGGGGACTTTTTGAAACATCAATCTCCGGTCAGTGAAAGGTTCAGTAAGTTCGATTGCTCAGTAACGAACTACTCGATGCGTGCAAATCGTTTCGAGGAAACCAAAAATATCCAACAGCCAACCCAAATCAGTCAGTCCTTTACTCCGTGATTAGATCTGTCACGGTATATACAATTGGTCACGCATTCGCGGCATCCCATCCAGCACGTTTACCTCGATGTGGTTGTTCCGGTTGTAGTGCAGGTTGAGCACTCGGAGCAGCTCACAGTCGGCCGTCACAGTGAGCTCCTCCGCCTGTTTCACTCCCTCGCTCAGCGCCTGGCGAGCGTACTTCTCCATCTGAATGTAGAAAAACTCCCTGTAGAGGGAAGGAGAAAAGTCGAGGTCAGTTGATCGGTCGGTTCGCTCGAACTGCATGGGACGAATATATGCGGTAACTGTTGCAGGTATAGAAATGTCTGCTGATCTGATACGGGGCGTGACATGATGTGTGCGTCGCTGAACTGACCTGGGTCACGTCTGATTAGTTCGGCTGTCCTGAACGAGTCGTGTTTAACTTCTGGTCGCCGCTGATCCGACTGAGTCATGCCTAGCGTCAGAACCACGGGGCCCCATCTGTCGCCTACCGTCGCCGACTCGGCCGACTCGAGCGGGGGGGGAGGGGGGCGGGCACCGAGCGACAGCGGATCATTCCGGGCCGCTGCGCTCCACGGCGTGCCGTAAAAAGACGCAACGAAAGTGAAATGAAATGTCATGCCCAAAGTATGGTAATTGGCGTCGCTCCGGCGGTGGGCCGGGTGCCGCCAAGGCGCTGTACTTTCGCCGTCGGAGTTGTCCAATTGGTGTGGTGCTAGCGTCACGCGGCTCACGGCCGTGACACCCTGTGACGCCACTACGTGACTATGTGACGGCAGAAAGGTGGCTGAGAGGGGAGCGCACGTGCTCGAGGGTAACACTGCTAAGAGCGAGCAAAGCCAGACAGTCTTGGCGTCCGGTTAGGAATTTAAGCTGGCCGGTATTTAGTCCTTCATGACTGTCGGGTAAATGTATTTTGCTCTTGTCTGTATTATGTATGACCATGTCTTTTGCTGTCTGTATGAGAATTCAATTATCTAGAGATCACACAATCATTATGCGGTGTTTGACCACTACAGGGAACACTGACTGTTGGCCGTTAGGTACAGAGCTGTGACCCACGTGTGATCTCAAACGATAAGACAGCCGGCACCTGAACCTTTCACCAAGGGAAGACGCTTACCCTACCGAGCTCGGACACTTGTGGTAACAAAGTAACGACACACATGTGCCTCTGGTAGTCAGCCCTGACAGAACACTTGACTACCGCTATTTCGTCTAGTCATCTAGTCAATTTGTCTAGTCAGACAAGTGCCTGTGGTAGTCAGCGGTCTGTCTCTGTACACTTGACAACTGTGATCCCGTCCAGTCATCGTCTGCCTATCTGAGATTGGTGCGACCCGACCCTTGGCTGAGTGGTGTGGCGAATAGGCACATTTCTGCAGATGTATGATTCTCGAAACTATCGAGCCCGCATGGCTCAAAAGACCTGAAACGAAGCCCCGCCAAGTTACATGATAATCGTTAATAAGTATGACATCTAAAACTAACGTACAAGCGACTCGGTCGGGAATTCGGCGACAAATAAAAGGTAGCTTGCAACAAGGTATTTTGGGAGCGTAGGGATATGCAGAGGTGCTCGATATTTGTTGACAGGAACGGGGGGGGGGGCGGAGAGGGGTGAGGGGACGGGTGACCTAGTTGTGACGAGGGCGATGAAAGTGGGACATTTGGTCTTTAAATCAGGAGAACCGTGCAGAGTTGACATTCGAGCCTCGTTTGAGTTAGGCACGGGGCGGGGGTGCCTAACCTGCGGAGTTTGAGATCTCACCGGAAGTTGCTGAACCACTTGACGAGCTGGGCCGTGTTGTTCTTGTTGAAGTTGATGTCGGGGAAGTACGATTTGAGGATGGACGAGCTCGGGTAGCGTGACCAGAAGAACATCAGCTTGGCCTTCCGCAGGTGCATCGGCGTCAGCGTCGACGAGTGCTCCGAGGCGAGCGACAGGCCCGAGCGAGCTGTGGAAGGAAGGGCAGGGGTTGACGTCAAACGACAAATCATTGACAGAGACACGGTGTGGCTGGAGGGGAGGGGGTATTAATGAATCAGCGTCTATCGCTGGCAACACCTCACATTTGGTAATTCATTGTAAAGTTTCTTTTCTTAATTATCTAATAAAACAATAAGATAAAAACAAGCATGGCAGTGCGAAAAACGTGCGTTGTTTCGAGGTCATACGCCGCCCCACATGCTAGGATGACTCGGTCAAACAAATCAAACGCGATCGATCGCCGGCCGCCAGCCGTAACTGGGCCACCGGACGCTGTGCTTACCGTCAATGCGGCTGGAGAATGCCGCCAGCGACGACCGCTGTCCGTCGTAGCCGCTCTCGAGCGAGTTGCAGTCGGAGCGGTCTGGCGTATCACGTCTGTAGCCGAGACTGTCTGAGGGTGAGCGGCGGCCTCCGGCCAGCAGCGCCGGATGCAGCAGGCCCGGGCTGGGCGAGCCGCGCCGCTCACCGCTCGTGGGCCGCTGGTAGTGCGGATAGCCGGCAAAGAAGTGCGACTCCTGCAGGCTCGGGTTGGGGATGGCCACCGAGGTGGGCAGCGAGCTGGGTAGTAGGTGCGGCGGCGGCGGCGGCACAGACCCGAACGGGTGACCGGGCGGAGACTCGGGGCGGCCGTCGTCCAGCCGGCCTCCCGGACGGCCCGCCGCCCGCGTGTCCGTCACCTTATGACGCTTCTTCTTGGGTGTCATCACCAGGCTGAGAGGACCCTCGTCAGCCTCCTGCTGCTGCTGCTCCTGTTGCTGTTGCTGTTGCTGTTGCTGTTGCTGTTGTTGCATCGACTCCCTGAGCGCCTGGAGGCTGTAGGGCAGCGCGCCAGCCCCGCTGTACACTGGACTCCCCAGACCCCCTCCCAGTCCAGCAGGTCTGGAGCTCGGGAACAGGGGAGGCATGGTCGCTGGCGGCCGCAGACCACCTAGACCCGACAGACCAAACGGAGACAGACCATCGGGCGCACCGAACGGCGGTGACAGGCCGGGGAAGCGACCGCCGTGCATGCGCCGGAGGATCTCAGCGCGAGGCGAGCGTCGCTCCACGGGCGGCTCAGCCTCCTTCTTCCTCTGCTGAGCCCACTTGGAGACGATGGAGTCGATCAGGCCGGCTAGAGACTGGGTGAGCTCCACCTTGAGCGCGTCAGCGAGTCCCTCGACGTCGGGCGCCGCGGCGGCGCGCAGCAGACGACCCGGCAGCGGCTCGGAGCGGCGCTCGTTCTCCTTATTCCGTGGGTCGGCAGCCAGCACGCGGCGCGCATAGTCAAGGAAGCTACCGGCGGCCGCCTGTTCTGCCTCGATCTTATGCAGGGCCGGAACGGGACGCGTGGCGGCGTCATCGCGTGCCTTCTCGGGCGAGGGCTGCGGCGGCCGGCGTGACAAGTCCAGCTCTGCGCCAGGTTCCGGACGACGCTCCCCGTCACCACCCCCGCGGTACAGCTGGGCGTATCTCTCCTGCATCATCTCCAGCTGGCTCTGCACCGACTTCAGCTGGCTCTGGATCACGTCCTCCGACTCGGGCCGGTGACGTTTATCGGTAGGTGCCTCAGTGTCGGCGTCATCCTCGCTGCCATCGGCGCCGTCGGTGCCACCGTCACCCCGCGGACCCGTCTCATGCTGCACCGGCTGGTAGAGCTTCCTCTTCTTGCAGCCGTTGATGGGGGTGGGTGAACCCGCGCCGGGACGCATCCCTGAGACGATGCTCTCCAGACGGGACTTTTTCTCAGACTCGGCCGGCGAGGCGGGCGGCGAGTCGAGCAGCTCGTCGTGCTCTGTCTCTTCGTCTCCCTCGTGTTCGTCGGGATCGTCGTCGGGCGGCTGCTGGCTGCTGTCGGCCTGCACCTCCGCCGACGGCTCGGCCGGAGAGCGCCGGCGCGGCTCGAGCTCGGGCGGCGGCGCGCCGACTGCGCCGCGCGCCAGGATGTCGCGCAGCAGCACGTTGTTGACGCCGGGCGCTCCGGCGAGTCGCTCCACCTGACTGACGCCCATCCCGGCGGCACAGTGAGCGCCCGCGGCCGCCAGCACTCCGGGAGACATCCAGCACACGGGACTGAAGGGCGCCACCGCACTGCCGCAGCCCGGGAACCACGGGCGCAGAGGAGAGAATGCAGCCACCGGCACCGGCAGGGGACCTCGCACCTCACCGGCGTCCACGCGCTGTCTGACGCGGCCGCGGCCCGACGGACACTTTTCTCCGAGCGCCGCGGCCGTCTCCTCCTCGGACGGTGACATCATCGCAGCGCGGCCCGTGATTGGCCAAGGCCGCCGCCCGCTCCTTCAGGCAGCCAGTGAGCGCGCTCGGGGGCGGGGCTAGTCTGCCGGCTGGAAGAAACAAAGAGTGAACGTGCGCTCGGCCGCGGCTGCCACCTGCCGCCCCGGCCGTCTGATCACCTGGACTGGCGGCGCGTGCCACAAATCGATACACACATACCCCTCCCCTCCCCTCCCCGCCCCTCGCCGGCGGGACCAGCGGTAATTTATGCTAATGAGCGGTGCGGTCAAAGATCTCTGCGCTGACTGCGGGCGAGGATGGTCGTTGACAGCTTCGACACCGTTTCACTGGAGTGAGTGAGTGACATAACTGTATGATATGACCCAGTTGCCCCCTATCCCTCACGGGACCGGCACGGGGGGTAGACTGCGTTGGAGGCTGGGCGATGCCGTGGGGACCCGTTCCCATTTCGCAGCGTGGCATTTGTGGGTAGCCGCTGAGGTGGGGCAGTTATTAGCGGCTGAGCGCAATGATGGGATGTTGACCCAGAACGGCGTGTGCCGTTCGCCCAATTTCATACCACATCAAACTGCATCTGAGAAGTCAGAGATCATCTCGTCGATGAGAAACTGGATTGAATTGCCTTCGTCATAGTTAGACTTCGAATCGAAATTCATAGGGACGGCCGACGGGTACTGATGGAACAGCCAAAATTCATGAACTTATGTTTTCCGCGGTGATGTCCCTTGGATTACGAGTAACCTTCGTGACGTAACATGTTCGCTTTACCGTGCTGAGGTCGAGGTAATTCACCTCTCTGACTGACTAATGTTCAGGTGCAACTATGATAAAGAGAAATTATTGTCTATGGAATAGTCAAAAGAAATTATAAAACATTTAGGGAAATAATCCATCCATCCATCCCAGTTCGATCTCTGTTGGCTGATTTTTCGGCCCAGCTCTCGCATCTCTCGTTTTCTCTTCCTGCCCGCGGTGGGTTCACGGGGCACCGCCCCCGCCCCCGCCCTAGCCGCTGCCGCCGCCCTGCCGCAGGCGTGTCGCCGTGGGCGGACAGGGACACTCCCAGGTCACAGTTTCCGGCCGCCCGGGGAAAGGGGAGGGGCCGGGGAGGGGCGGACGTCCGGCCGCCACGCGCCGCCACCCAGGCCGGGCCACCGCGCCGGGGTCGCGCGGTCACGGCGGACGGCGGATACCCGGAGACCGACCGAGCCGTGGCGACGCGGCGGCCGTGTATTTACAACATTATCACAGGTCGGAAGTCGGAACTTGAGTTGAAAGGTCACGACAAAGTTAAACAAAAGCATGGATCTAAAGTAATGATAATAATAATAATTATTATTATTATATAATGATAAATAGTTTTAAAAAATCGTAACCGGCCACCGGGTAGGAAGTGTTCAGGGGGTTCTGCTATTTTGCCGACCATGCTATTGGTTCTGTTTAGATATTATGCAATATCCTGCCTCTGGTGACATTTAGAACGAGAATCCCATCCCACCAGCTCATAAATGAGTTGCCCTGCGACAACCAGCCGACGCGATGGCTCGGCCGCCGTAGGGGAGAGCGGGGCCAGTTGAACCACTTTTTATATATTGACATGCACAGCGAGATCTAGTTGTCATATCGAAAAATGCACAATGCCATGAAAAATATGCTCTTTTGGCTTTATTTTAAGATATGTAAAATTATTTTTCAAACATCTTTTGCTGCCAAACGCATGCTTTTAAAACAGCTCTACGCCCGTTTCAAATGACCCCGATGCGAGGGTCAATTGAACCAGCCCATGGGGTCAATTGCACCTATCCTTAACAATGGGATGTTTTCCTCTTTAAGGCCACTTTCTTAAGGAGATATTTTGTCCGGTTTACTTTTCTAAATGCTACATTCAATAGGTCGTTGGAAAGCTAAAAGTGCAAAGTTCCTCATAATAGGTGACATAAAGTACACAGACTATGGTAAAATGGGTGGATGAGGAAAATGAGAAATATCTCAGGCTATAGTGTGCTTTCAAGCAAAAGGCTGGAGAAAAAGGGGTCAAAAATTGAGCTCTATTAAACTACTATTTCAGTTTAAAAGCTCATTTCAAAGGTGGACTATTTCCTTTAATGTTTACAGTCCCTGATCAATAACCATTGCAAAGGTCACCGGGGTCCATTGAAACGGCCTGTGGCCCTGTTTCAACTGACCCTCAGAGAAGCGTTTCAATTGACCCCATACGCTCCCGCCATCTCGCACGCGCCGTAAAGCACATGTCAAACGAGCTGGAGGGACGGCATCATGCTGAATGAAGGGCCAAATAAGGTGTTATTCCGGAGCCAGGAGTTCTTCTTTCAGCAAACAAAGGTATATGAGATATCACAAAATATTCATAAAAACGATTTATCCCAAACGCCCCTCAAAAACACAAAAACAAGTGTCAAATCAAAATTACCGTCCGTTTGCTGCTCAAACGCCGTTGACAAAGGAAGTGGTCGAGCGCGGATGCGCAGTGGTGTCGGCAACGCCATATGTTGCATACTGTTGAAAATAAAGCCATGTTTCATCTGACCCCGTGTTTCAACTGGCCCCGCTCTCCCCTACCCCAGTTGCCGGGGAAGGCTCGACAGTTTAGGCTTGGGGAGGGGAGAGGCTGACGATGATCGGACGGGCACTGCGCCGTGGCTGTCACTCGATCACGGCTGATCTGATCTGATCTATGGCGTCACTCCACCCCAGGCCTCACCCCGACGCGGCTCTCCCCCCACTGTCATGCTCAGGGCCAGTCACAGACTGGTGCCGTGATGCATCTCGGAGCAAAGGGAAGTCGATCAAAATAACGCCATTTTTTCGTATTTTGATACGGATTCGACACGGCTTGTCTAATAATTGAAATTAATATACCATTTTTACTGAAAATAATTACTCGCCAAGATTGGCATCTACGGTGGTCGCATCTGCGAGGCTTCCAGGCTATGCGAACAGGATCGGTGGGAAGAAAAATTCGCCATTTGAAGACAGACATTCGCTGCATTTTTGACATCAAATCTGTCCAATAGAGGCGCTGCTCGTTTAATTTCTGAGCTGAGGTTCGGTCGTCATATTGTGCCCCCTGTTACTGTTCTGGCCGAAGGGTCACCTCTGACCCGGCCGTGGCTCCACTGACGGCCTCTCGCCCGAGGCGCCGCGCCGCGCCGCAGCACGTCACGTGCGCACTGATTGACGCCGGCGTCACCGCGCCGCGTCAAAACCGTCGCCGCGGCGCTGCGCTGCGTGCCTAAGGTGACAGCTGTGATATGTGTCACCGTGGAGCCCAGGGCACGTTCGATTACTCAGAACGCCGATCATTTGATAGGTAGAGGGGTAAATGTAAGTAGGCACTGAACTAAGTAGCATTACCATAAGTTTGTACAGAGTAGTAAGTCGTAGTGTAAGTAGTAGAAGTCTCAACCAACTCACCTTATTTTTAGGATTTAACACTGCTTGCTTTCAGAATATCCAAAAAATAAAAAGATTGACCGAGAAAGGGTGTAGCCTTACCGTCTATTCCCTTCAGCTCCTCCCGGTTCCCCGCGAACCTGAGACGCATGAACCATCGCCAGGCGACGGCCTTTTCCATAACACGGACGGGTACATACGACCCCCCCCCCTCGCGATTGGCTCCTATGGTTTTTAGAAACGCCAAATTTACAGGGTAGGTGGGTCCATAGGAGATCTCGCCCCGGTGAAAGTTTGGCGACTCTAAGTCAATATGTAGGGGGTTTTTGGGGGGTATGAGTGCAAAAATTTTGCTACAACATGTTAAAAGTTTTTCGCTTATAACTTTTTACCTAGTAAAGATAGAGTAAAAATAAAAGCACCAGTGAACTCAGGACGTCCGTGCGCATCGAATGATATACTTTGTTACCAATTTCAGTGAACTCTGAAATTCAGTTGCCGCTAAGCTAGTCCAATTTTCCCCTGACCTTGTACCGGTTTTTGTGACCTGGTGACCTGACCTGAAAAGACTGGGACTTCAAATTTTCAGGAAAGGTGCGAAAATGTTGCCCCAGAGGGTATGCCAAATTTGGCGGCGCTACGCGCCGGCGTTTTTACGTTATTTGCGAAAAACCTTAGGAGGGGGGTTGCATCACCCCGCCCCCCTCGTCGGGCGAGGGTTAAGTCGCACCGCAGTCGCTGATTATTCAAGTGCTCCACGACAGACTTGTCTGGGCTATCGCCTATCAGCGCACTTGAAGAAGCAAAAATGTTCAGGTAGCTTCTGCGATCAGAAGTGGAGCATAAACCAGCTGCAATGTGACGCAATGTCAATGTCTATCTGATGGAGTTACCGTTTGCATTGGCGTATAAACGTATCCAGTTGCGGAATATCGTTTTGTGGTTGCGCCATTTCTATAAACGTCTCGTCAGCTGGCTCCTCTATTGCGTGCGGGTCGCAGCTACAGACGTAACGTTAAGACGCACATCTCGCGACCTTTGCCGCCCGTAAAATGATGAGGCAGATTACGGAGCCCGGGTAATGCTAGCGACGAAGGTTCAGGCACCTGGGGTCCGTACGTGGAACATGGCGCCGTTGGAACCCAGGGATCGGAGCGGGATGTCGACTGCGGTTCATGCATGAGTGGTGTGTCAAATATCAAAGCATTCTTGGGACTATTGCGATTTGGCAGCTATTTTTGGGTAATCTGCTAATTTGTACCTACTGATGTTAGAAGTTATTTCCCTTATTGAATGGCGGATGTTTATTGTACATTTCCATATTTATTCCCATCCCGTTTAGAAGTTTCCATTCCATATGACGTAAAGTATATATGTTACAGGGAGTATGAGAAATCAGTTAGTTTGCAAACTACCTAGGGAGTTTGCAAACTCCCTGAACGATCAGGTAGTTTGCAAACTCCCTAGGTAGTTTGCAAAGTACCTGGTCGAACAGGTAGTTTGCAAACTCCCTAGGTAGTTTGCAAAGTCCCTAGTTAGTTTGCAAACTCCCTAGGGTTGTTGCAAACTACCTATGGGTAAAATGCAAAAACGACGAAACAACAGCCATATACGAGTACACAAGACGCGATGAATTGGTTCATAGCTCCGAATGAAGCTTGGCAGCAATGGTGCATAACGAGACGATGTGGTGTTTTGATGACGCTCTTTCGCAGCTAACTATTTATTTTTGTCTTGCTCGCAAATATCATCTTACAGATTAATGTCTGCCTTTTTTTATTGTAGTCGACAACATATTATGTTGCCATCCACCTCCTTTCATTGGACGTCAGCGGCCTCTCCTCCACCGGTCTGGCGTCCATCAGAAAGCGGATGACGTCGCCATGTTCGGCGTCTTCCACGACTCGAGAGTTATTGCCGCTCAACGCTTCCTCCCACTCCTGGAACCTCTGATCGAACAGTTCGTGAGACATCCCCACAGAACCACAGAGCAACCACAGAACAGAAACTGCGATCACTATGCTGCCTCTCCACACTCCGCTCAGCACTGATGACCCTCCTGCACTGAGCACCGTCCACCAGCCGTGACCCGACAGCGCCTTTCATCCGTATCCCGCAGGCACGCACTGACCTGACCTGTCAAGCTCAGGGCAGTCAACTGCTGGCTACCAGGATCGGGTGGAAGCGGGGCGTTGGGTTGACTGGTAGGTACTATCATATATTTTCCGTTTTTCGAAACTTAAAAAACTTTTTTGATTTTTGGATAATATATCCAATTTCATTTTTCATTTTTGGGGGTCAAAAATCAAAAATTTAAAAAATCCGAGATTGCAAATTTGTACCCCTGTTGATTTCACACCTTTTATGTCTTGCTCATTTTTCTATATCTTCAAAGCTGTATAGGTCTGACAGCTCTTCTCGCGAAGCACTTTTTTCGGTCGAAAATGGCAGAACATTACGTCATTCTGACGTCATTTATGGCCAACCTATCATAGCCTCTGGAAAATTTTGGTCACAATGTGTAAAATTGCTGCCCGGAGAAGTCCTGAAAGTTTGATGGCGATAGCTGCAGCCGTTTAGGAGATATTGACGGAAAAGGACAGGGGGGCCGTTTCGGCCCCGCCCCCCCCCCCTCCCTACGGGGCGCGGGTTAGAAATCAGGATGTCATCTTTAGTCAACCCAACGCCCCGCTTCCATCCGATCCTGGTAGCCAGCAGTTGACTGCCCTTAGCTTGACAGGTCAGGTCAGTGCGTGCCTGCGGGATACGGATGAAAGGCGTTGTCGGGTCACGGCTGGTGGACGGTGCTCAGTGCTGGCGGGTCATCAGTGCTGAGCGGAGTGTGGAGAGGCAGCATAGTGATCGCAGTTTCTGTTCTGTGGCTGCTCTGTGGTTCTGTGGGGATGTCTCACGAACTGTTCGATCAGAGATTCCGGGAGTGGGAGGAAGCGTTGAGCGGCAATAACTCTCGAGTCGTGGAAGACGCCGAACATGGCGACGTCATCCGCTTTTAGATGGACGCCAGACCGGTGGAGGAGAGGCCGCTGACGTCTAAGGAAAGGAGGTGGATGGCAACGTAACATGTTGTCGACTACAATAAAAAGGCAGACATTAATCTGTAAGATGATATTTGCGAGCAAGACAAAAATAAATAGTCACTGCGAAAGAGCGTCATCAAAACACCACATCGTCTCGTTATGCACCATTGCTGCCAAGCTTCATTCTGAGCTATGAACCAATTCATCGCGTCTTGTGTACTCGTATATGGCTGTTGTTTCGTCGTTTATGCATTTTACCTATAGGTAGTTTGCAACAACCCTAGGGAGTTTGCAAATTACCTGTTCGACCAGGTACTTTGCAAACTACCTAGGGAGTTTGCAAACTACCTGATCGTTCAGGGAGTTTGCAAACTCCCTAGGTAGTTTGCAAACTAACTGATTTCTCATACTCCCTGTAACATATATATTGTATCTCTAGAAATCTGCTAATGACGAACATTGTTGAAGAACGCCACTGGAGCGTCTCATATGTATATGCAAAATTGCACATACGAACCGAGCATATCCGCTGTTGAGTCCTCCCTCGTTACTGACTTGTCAACGAAGCTCAGCCGAAGGACATCGGCGGCTGGCTCCAAGCTGGCTGCAGGAAGCGGCCCGTTTAGACAGTTACGGTGACGGCTGTTCAGATTGGGCCAAGAATTAGACCTGATTGAGTTACCCTTTATGCTCTGGAGGAGAGAACAAGGCTCTTGTATCATTTGCATATCAACTGGGGTTGGGACTAGGGTGGCTGTAACCAGTACCAAAAGTGATCCACGGAGAGAAGAAACAGGGGAAGGTGTATGGCTGCGAGATGGTCGTGATCGGTTGACGGCATGTCAAAATGGGATGTGGAGCGCAGATGATGTTATAATGAGAACTTCCATGTGGATCGACCTATTTTTTTTTACGAGGAAAAGTTTGTTCGAGATTGTTTCTTACTGTAGAAGAATCACACATGACTGTTTCTGCAGAACACTGACATAACTAGTTATCAAGGCAAGTTCTCCTCTTTTCCATTCCAAAGCACATCCTGTCGCTTGCTTGCTTGTCGCTTGCTTGAAACATAACTGTTTCTACAGAACACTGACATAACTAACTCTCTAGGCAAGTTCTCCTCTTTTCCATTCCAAGGCACATCCTGTCGCTAGCTTTTGTAACAAGGTACGAGTTTTCTATTCCGTTTATCCCTCCTTTTGTGGTTCCGGGGCGGGGAGTCACAAGCCACCGCCGGTGGTTCCACACGTGTCAGTCGGCTCTCCTCCACGCTCCTGCCTCGTGTGTATCGTATCCGTTTCCGGCGGCGGGACGGGGTGGGGGGGGGGGGAGGGAACCACGGACCGCTGCCCGCGGCACAACCCGGGGTGGAACTATAGGCCCGACCCCGTGCCGGCCACCGACCTGACTGACGGTGAGGATGACAATGAGATACAGGGAGCAGGATTTAGTGGCGACTTTAATAGCCATCCGGGGGTGTCCTGCGCGACATTGTGGAGAGTCGTTTGATGTTAATAATTTATAACTGTCTATCTTTAACATTTAATTCACGTCGCCGGTCGCAGGCACAGACCGCCAGTTCGGCCATATATGTAAGACCGCGCGCCTCTAGGCTTCTGAGTGCATATGTGCCTTTGAGTACGTCCGTGAGACAATCCAATCATTTGGGCGTCGTTCGCCATCCGCTCTGTCCCTTGCACGCATCTCTCCCCTCCCAAACGGTGGGCTGTGAGCTCCCCCCCCCCTCACCCGCCTCTCTGCAGGCTCGCTGCAGCAGCTCGATGTCGCCTCTCTGCAGAGTGCAGAGTCCCCAATCCTCTGCATTCCGAGCCGTCGCTCCTCCCAGCCAGCCGCCATTGTGACCCCAAACCGACCTCCCCGAGGTAGCTCCGCCAACTGCCCATTCAGCCCGACTATTGTCTATTGAGGAGAATATAATTTTCATATCAAGACTTAATGCGGATGTGATTTCGTATGGAGATGAGGCATCAATTATTCAAAGTGCAGTTACAGACGGAGCGAGGCCTCCGTAGCTGCAGGATTGTCGGCGGCGGTCTGGGAATGTTGTCGGATGACCAGACACTGTTGTCTCTGCTGCTTCAACCCATATCGAAAAACACGGAACAAACAGTGCATGGACGCGTTTCGATTATTAAATCTTCATCAGCATGACATAATCACAGAGAAAACAAGATATAGCACACAAACATTCGAGCTCGTCACAGTGCAATTTGATTGTTCCGTGTTTTTCTACTTGTCTCTATCAACCCATATCGTTGTTCAGCGAAACTTCAGAGATGAGCGCACTGCGCATAATCACCACTCTGGCCAAACGCCTGTAAGCGTCAAAAGAAAGGAGCTTAATTTCTCGGCCATTCAGGCCACATAAGATGCTATGTGGCCCCACCACATTAGATAATGATATATGTTCGCTGCGTGTCAATTTGCTAGAAATCCGCAGCCTCTTGAACCTTGAACAATGGAAAGGCTTTTCTCAGTGCTTCGATCTGAGCTTTACCTCGAAATGCTGCTGCTCGCTCAGAGCTCAGGCACAGTCCAGTTCCAGCTCGACAAATCTTGCAAGCGGCGGCGGCCGTCGTCTGCGCCGGCCTTGTTTGAGCTGGCCGGCGCTCCTCTCGCCGCGATGAGCAACAGCTGTTTGCTTGGCCGTTAATTAGGAGGCAGAGGGCGTGGGGCCAATCGGTCCGTCCGCGGGCAGATTGCAGTTCCAAGGAGAATTGCGGCCTGTTGCAGAGCCCTCAGTCGACGACTGAGCCTTCTCCAAATTTACATTGACATCGTAATCCAGACTAGAGGGGACCAAACTGAAACGCAAAGCATCACGCATTACCTTGAGATGTTTGCATTACTGATAACCTATTCTTTTGAAATGAAAAGGTTTCTGCTCGATCCCAAATCATTTTCTGCCTTCGCTTAGGTACCTACGTCTTATGTTCATTCCATAATTAATAATTTAGTTCCACGAACCTTCAGAAAGCATAAACGAGATCTGACGAACGATTAGGATTTTTAGGAAGGAATGCTTGTTGTGCAATTAGACGAAACGCCGCCGAAACGCCGAGATCAAAGGCTGGTAGAGCATCCTGTCTTCATCTCGAAACACCGCGTCAGCAACCGTCATTTATCGACCTCACAACACGGGTCGCTCCGTCGAGAAAGCCCCGTTCGGCCTCAGGCCAGCGCCCGCTCTTATTGCCCTGCACGCTTGGTGAGCGGAGCGCGGCGTCATCAGAAGAGGCCCCCCGGTCCGTGTCGGGGAGGAGATGGGTCAGCAGTGTTACACGGCCAACTGGAGCGGTGAGGGCCATCATCGCTCATCAGCCGGCGCGTCTCAGGTGTGAGCGAACACCACCCGGCCGCGACCGACGCGCCTCGGGCCGGCTCGTGACTGGCCACTTCCGGCCGCCCACAGAGGGAAGAGAGGGCACCGTTACACGCGCCCCGTAATGGCCGCTGATGTCTTAACGGTTACAGCAATCGGTCAAAGAAACGCCGACACGCTGTCCGGGTGAGGCGCCACAAAGAAAACAAAACAATGATAATCGAACCGTTTGCCCTGTGCTGTTTGCTGGAGAAACCAGGACGAGTTCTCGTGCTGTCAGTTCTCCGTTTTTTTATGAAGGCTCCATAAACCAGTCGTCTGATGATGAGAGATCAGTAATGAATGCAATGAAAAATGTCATAGACAACAAGACCAATACTAATTGGTGTCACATGCCACTTCCTGGAGCATTTTTTAATGAATAAAAAACAAACAAATTTAAATGCCTAGCCTCTTCAACACTGCTGGATTCCCCACAGTACCCCGCCGTTTCTCACAAATTCTCCCTGTCCCAGCCTATACCCCATCCTCACCCGTGCCTCCACCATGCCCGTATTCCGTCTGCCCCCTCTCGCTTCCTGCTCGCCGGTCGCTCAGGGGCAGAGTCCGGCCCCGTTTCCGGCTAGCCACCATTTCTGATCCGACCGTCTCTTGTAAGCCGCGCCAGCCTCCAGGGCCGGATTATGGCTAAAGACTCGGATTAGGACAGATCGTATTAACGAAGGCAGAAATCAGCATCCGGTTTGAAGATCAAACAGAGGTTCTGTGAAGGTTCTTGTTCTTATTGACTTCGAACTCCAAGGTAATTAGTAATTCGGACGAAGCAAAATATTTCCACCGCGGCCTGAAAAACCACTTTGAGGTATGCAGATATAAACGTTTTCTTTTACTCGGAAACCACCAACCAGGCAACATAGGATCGGAAAAATATGTGAATGAAGAAAACATCAAAAATGAATGAGTCGCAATTGCCTTTACATCTAAAACTATGCAGTCATCCATACCTATAATAAGCATGCAATACACAGTTCCAGGCACTAACTGGTGCCCGTTTCTATTCCATTTTGTAATTATGACAGCTGATCAGCATCTGACAGCGTTGAAAGGATTTATTTATTTATTTATTTATTGAACGTCTCGGGGGGGGGGGCTTCCACAGGTACCCGTGGCTATTACGCTCCCGCGTCATTTACAGGGAACAATAGGAGATCGCACATACAAGATACAAATCACAACCATACATGTTTCACTCACACGCCGACCGACATCTCACAGACGTTTGAGCGAAGATTTGAACATTTTTGAACAAGGATGCGTGGAGAAAGTCACTATTATTGTTACATTGCTTGAAATGCAGATTGATAAAAGCTGGTAATATTAATTTGGCAGTGAATCTGTCATTCATGCATTTAATTATGCACTTTTTGCGTGCTGCAGAGGTATGCAGCATAAAGATGCGAAGTGCATGCTTCGCGTCATTGGCATTCAGAGGCTGCTGACTGTTAGCTGTTGTTATGGACGGTATTTACGGTATTTACATTTAAAAGTACCCATGCTCCATTAGAGAGGGGAGGATGGTTGTGTCGAGCATACAATTAAAGGCCCTCCAGTGGTCGACCAGGGGCATTACCCTTGAGGTCAGCAGCCGGCTTCAGCATCTGTTTGCCGGTTTTTGTAAGTACTTAAGTATCCATGGTGTGGGCATAGGGGCCTCTCGGGTTCCCCGCGCCCCTCGAAGACGGAAGCCAAGAAGCCCCGCCGCTGCGAGGGCGGCGGCCGTGGAAGGGCTGTCGCGTGCGCCGTGCCGAGGGGACAGGAGGGTGCACCAGGGGCAGGGGAGGCGACCAGACCCGCGGGCCCAGGAGACAATGACCTCTGCCCACTCCAGCTGTCTCATTGGACGTGGGTTTTGGGTGGGGATGGAGCACTGGCCAAAGGTCATGACCTCTGCAGGAATGTTCTGAAGTCCTACATCTGGGTGCAAACATACCTAAATTTGAGTCGTGGAGTACATTTGGAACCGGGATACGTCTCTTCTTTTTTCTTCTGCTCCAGCTCACGTTTGCTCAATAACTTATGCCTAATCGCCGCAAACCCGGCAGACCTCCCATACGGAAAGAAGAGAGTGAATGCATTGCAGCTTATCCAGGAATCCCATCCAACGACCGGCTCATAAAAACATTATTGCACGCTTGAAGCCCTTCCTCATGCCGCCCAGTTTCATTCAAATCGTCTCCGTAAAATTGCTGCAGGCAATTTTACTTGACGGGCTCAGCTTTCTCAGATTCGGTTTCGTCACTATTACGACCCGTGCATGTCGCCATGGGTTGATGCACGGCGGAGTGGCATTTCTGACGGAAGTTCACCTCTGGATGACTCTACCCTTTGGTAATCTGGATTCTAGACACCGCCGCTGAATGCATATTGAACTCAGGAGAAGTATTCAGCCCCTTCACACGACGGGTCTACCGACTTGCTCCGTCGGTGGAGCTATCGTGAAGATAGCTAGCGTCCCACAAGTCTGCTCACTGACCGTTGAGTGACTTTAGCGCGTCCCAGACTGACAGTCTGACACCGACGAGCAGCGTCCTCCGCCGTCTGGCTCAACAGTGTGAGGTCACCGATCACGAAATGGGACACCCTTCTGTGCAGAGACGGAAGGTGGGCCCCACTGGCTCCGCACTCCGACAGCATGGCATTTAAATACCGCATTCCTCTCTTTCATACAACCAGGGTGGGTACTGGCGGGTGGCGCTGCCTACGCGCTGCTCTGTAGCGCTCTTGGTAGCGCTAGCAGGATACGCTTTGACACCAGTTGGGCGTTGGCACAACATGACACAATTTGACACTACATGACACAATATGACACAATATGATATCATTTAACATCACTGGAACCGATGACTCATGTGCCGTATTTGAAGCCCACTTATGATGCAAGCCTATATGAAGCCGACATCCAATTACACTGTCTTACACTGTCTGACAGGGGAGAAGGCAGATGGGGACGTCTTTCCAGGTACGATTGAGGAAATAAAATGCAGGTTGGCCTTCGGAAAGCCTTCGAGCTGTCTACTCTCTCTTTCTCTCCCTCCCTCTCTCTCTCTCGCTCTCTCTCTCTCTCTCTCTCTCTCTCTCTCTCTCTCTCTCTCTCTCTCTCTCTCTCTCTCTCTCTCTCTCTCTCTCTCTCTCTCTCTCTCTCTCTCTTCGAGCTCACTCTTACTTTTTGAGCTTACTCCGACCTCTGAGCTAACACCAGCTTTTTAGCTCGCACCGATTACTGAGCTCACGACTATCGAGCTCTCTCATGCCATCCGTTTCGCCTGGTGTCCAAGCTCATGCCCTTCCTTTCCAATGACCGAGCTCACCTCTTGCTCTCCTTGACGCCTCTCACCCCCTTTCTGAACTCATCCCTCTCCCCTAACCGCGTGCTCGTCCCCAAGATTGAGCTCACCCGCGTGTCTGAACTGACACCGACGACCGCGCGCGCAGAGTTAACTGGTTTGACGCTCACGGTTCGCTGCGCTTCCCTGGCGACGTCGCGGCGCCTTCACGGTTCGTGGCGCGCTCGGGACGGCTGACGACTTCACTTGTTGGACACGGGTGCTACCGGAGGAACTCGCGACTCGCGACAGACAACTTTACTTGTTGGGCGTGGGTGCTACTGAAGGTTCTTGAGGTGGATGACGAGACGACTTAACTTGCAAGGCGTTGCTAACGTAGAGAGATCTCCTATAACGTTGCTTGCTTGGTAGTTAGTATTACTGCGGGATAATATGATCCAATTTTATCGATGGTTTTCCTCTTTCCGGGCGCCTTGATGTCGCACAACATAATGAAGGACTGAGGATGAGTCCGTGGTATGTTTGTATGCGTATCTGAAGTCTCCAAGGCGTGATACCTCATTTTTCCGATTTTTTTTTTCTGTTGCGGGTACGTATCTTACAACATTCGGTAGAATGCACTGCGTACATTTTGAACACCTTTGTCCGCAATGCGCATGAAACTCTGGTCCAAGGCTGTAATGGCGTTTAATTATCTTTATGGTCTCGTCATATCTCGCAAAGCCCTCTCTTCGTAGAAGCAAGGAAAGAGTGACGACATCGGACGAATCACGCGAGGTCACCAGACCGTATGTAGTGGAGTGGCCGGGTCACCAGACTAGCCTTGGTTCAGCGTCGAGTGTTGCCCTCGCTGGGGAGTGGGCTCACTAGTCTGTGTATTGTCTCTGTCCTCACCCACCGCCTATTAGTTCAAGCTCGCGCCAAGCCAACGGGCATGACTCAACACTCGAAAGGAGCGGAAATAAAGGAATGGGTCGGCGACACGCCGGAAAGCGGGATGATTGCCCCCCTGCGAGCTACCCCTGACCGCGTGGTCGGTGTATCAATTACACAGGTCCAGTCGCCGGAGAACAGACAATGGACCGGGCGCCACCGGCCGCCAGCCATTCACCGCCCAGACAGTTGAAATGATTAGGTCACGGCAGAGGTGGGTGGGTCGAGTCAGCTCAGGTCAGACTGCTATGGCGACTGGGCTAGGTCAGGTCAGACTGCATCGGTGACCGGGTCAGGTCAGGTCAGACTGCGTTGATGACCGGGTCAGGTCAGGTCAGACTGCGTTGATGATCGGGTCAGGTCAGGTCAGACTGCTATGGTGACCGGGTCAGGTCAGGTCAGACTGCAATGGTGACTGGGCAAGGTCAGTTCAGACTGCTTTGGTGACTGGATAGGGTCAGAGGGAGGCTTTATCAGACAGCGAACACGCCGAGACACAGGCCGCCGACGCTACGACCCAACTCACTTTCACAACTACGCTATGACGTGCTCAGTCGGAGCATCGCGTTTTTGCTGGAGTCGAGTCGCCCATTACACTCGAGGTGCCAGCCGCCCGGCAGGGTATTAGGTAATAACAGTACCCAGTGGGTGAATAGGTGAAACCGGGGGCTTCAGTGGTGACGATTGCCTTCATGATCTGCTGGAGAAGAAAATTGAGCGGAGAAACCATGATTTCTTGATTGTTTGAGGTGGATGCCGTAACAAGCTTGCATAACTAAACATTAGGATGTCTCGCAAGGGCTGTGTTGCGTTTGACGCTGCAAGTGAATCTTCCGAATTTTTTGTTAGCTTAGAAGTATGTGAGTTTAGTAAATTTAGGAAGTCCATTGTTTACTGTCACAATGAAATGAAATGAAGATGCTAGCATGGAAAGTAGGCTCCTAAATAAATGCATTTCTATTCTTGTTGCAATTTTGATGCAGTGTTCAGATTCCTGGTTGCTAAGGATGACTGCTCAGGTACACATATCTACGATGAGTTCATACTTTTCCTTGCAAGTATAATGACTGACGAATATTAGGAGTTACTACGTTACGTGACTGCACTTGGCACATGAATAAATGGAAATAACATAATAATAAAAAATGCTGAAAGATTTACTCCGTATTTCCATGTCCTATATAGGTACTTACCTCCGACAGTAGACATCGAGCCTCGGCCGGTGGCCCAGTCCGACGCTACCGCTCTAGCGCAGCCCGGCCCCGCAGACGCCAGCCAAAGTCGGGCCCGGGGCCGGCCCGGGCGCCTTTGTGAAGCCATGGGGAGCGGGGAGGGAAGGGCAGATGGCTCGTGCCGGGCCCGCGCCGGCCCGCGCCGACTCTAATCTGGGGGCGATTCGGGGCTGCCCGAAGCCGCACCGTCCCGAGACTCGGCCGGGGAGGGACGGTCGGGACGGAAGGGCCAACAATGCCCTGGGACGGGCGCTGAGAACAAACACGGTCGGGGAGGACGAGCCAGGAGCACCTGCCGGCGCACGCGCCGTAGTTACCGGATGGACTGTCCAACATGGGTTCTGTAACTGGTTGAGTGACGTCGTCACCGGATGGCCTGTCCAGTGCCCAGTGTCGAACCTTGATTCCGAGCCCTCATTTGCTTTCGGCAACCGAGTAGGCATGAGATTTGTGACCGGGATCGAACACTGACCGAAACCTTGAGCTCCAGTCATCTGATTTCTTGACAAGCTCTGCCAACGCCCCATAAAACATTAACAATAGTTAATTACGCTGTGGCTAAGCACTGAACAGCCAACGCTTGCTAATATCGACATAATGACGTCGTGCTTGACCAGCTTTTCTAGATCCATACGGGCTGACGAAAAGTGGGCCGATAGGCCGCCCATCTGGCACATCTGGCATCTGGCCGGCAATAGGTGTCAAGAGTGTCCAAGGCGGCTCTATGGGGCGATAGCGGTGTGTGCACAGCGCTCTCGCCATCCGTGGATAGCCGGCATTGATCGGTGATAGCTCGCTCGAGTGTCGTCACGGCGCTGTCTGGACGAACGAGCACACATAGCCAGCCGACAGATGGTTCGACCAGCGTTACATATCTTGGTGTTGTTATCCTGCGCCAATGCGAACGCCTTAGCCTTTCGCTTTTATGAATAGGAAAACCGGGAATTGGGAAAATACCCGGCTATTTTTAGCCCGGTCGGGTCGGTAAACATCTTCAGAAGCGCGCCCCTAGTGGCGAGCCGCCGCTGCCCTTGAATCCAGTGTCTACCACATCCTGCCGTCCTTTCTGGAGCAGTTTTCTGGCATCTCGCGACGGAAAAACACGTCTCTCTCCTTGCGAGGCTGACAAACAGCACGTGAAATGGCGCCGTCGGCACATTTGCGGCGGCCTGTAGTAGGTCCCAGGCGGGTCGATGGACACCTGCCCTCCCTCTCACCTCCAGTGGTACGGAGAGGGGTACGTCCTGCCGTCCCCAGCTGGGCGACCGGCCGTCTCAGGCGGCGTGGAATGTCGGGACAGCTGGGGACGACCCTTTCACGGGAACTTTAAACTCGGCCGGAGCGCTGATCGGAAGTGTTGTTTGGGACGGCGACGCTGCTAGGGTCGAATTCAATGCCAGAGATATCAAGGACCTTGTCAGACCCGGGACAGTTTGGCTGATATTGTTCCCATCAGGGTATTTAATAGTTGTGTTAAAAACTTAAAAAGTGAACTGTGAAGCAATTTTGACAAGAAATCTGGTTAGTCGGCTCCAGCGCTTAGGCGTTAAAGGTAGTGTGCCACCTTTGAAAGATTTCCCATTTTATTTTTCCTAGGATAAGAAGCTTCTGTTTTTACCTAATATCGCAAAAAAAATCAAAAATGGGCCTGGAATAGTGCCTTTTTCGCCTAAAAGTTTATCGGTTTTTAGATATGTATAACAACTGTAGTGGGCTCACCTGCAAACAGGCGTCGGGCAACAATCGCGAATGCGGCGCACTTGTGACAATAAGCAAAGGTCATTATAGTGTTACGACCATACGACGTACGGGAATGAGTTATCAGCTGTCTAATCGTAGACAACACAATGTCGAGCCTTAAACTGTAAGCCCGTATTGGTATTGTTTCTTTTATTTGGCTGTCGAACATTATTTATGGTTTGAAATATGATTTTATGTAAAATAATTGATATGAAAAAGCCGTCTTATAAGTTATGACCCCATTTCACCACACGCAAGTGGCAGAAATGACAATGATCAGCTGACGCATTTTTCTTGGCCGAAGTCAGAGCGCGCGGCCCGACGCACCACGCGTATTTGGAAATTCCGACCTCGACGAGCATCAGAAGCCAACTAACAGGCGTGTTCGAAACCGCAGGAGCTGATGATGAACGGGTTTATCGAAATTTGATTGGATGAGCATATCGGTAATAGCGATTTCAGTGTGTGCATTTATTGTTCATAGTGGTGTGAAATGTGGTTGGGGTACGACCGACAACCCGTCGGGGCGAATTTCGCACTGGGGTACTCAAAATTTGAAGAATTTAAGACGTTTCCGTGAGTTTTGAAGGTATGGATAAGTTCTAAAAATCCGGTTCTCCTTATCTGGGCCATTAACTCCATACGGTCCAAGAAAGCTGGCACACTACCTTTAAAGAGAGGAGGAAAAACTTCTGAATGACTGGCGACCGTATCTATGGCTCAATCGCCTATCGTAGTATCAAACAGACCGGTCACACAATGAAAATGTAAATCATAATACGTGAAGGCTACAATTTCATTTAGAATAACATGAAAATTATATCCACGGCCGGCAAATATCTGTCGGTGGCAGATTGGGTATATGAGCGCTGAGCGCACTGAATGTTGATTACAATTTGTAATATACTAAGAAGAAGTATGTCTCGCCGATTGTAAAGCCCCCGTGAAGGAGTCGTCCCCAATACTTTGGTATTTTGATAATTCATCTGCCATCAGTCAGCAGGTCTCGCCGAGTACCTACATACATGTTCGAGCACAATGCTGCAGCATGGGCCGTCTGCACCTTCTTATCTTCTAGCGTGCTACCCTGACTGGCGCCACCTTATCCCATCAGTGGTCCGTTTTATCTAGACCAAGTTCTTATCCCGTCAGTGGGCCAGCCGGTCGGCAGCGCGGCGCGGCGGTCGGATCTGGGTGTTTTCGTCTCGGCGCCGCCGTCGGACAGCCGGCCGTCCGCCAGGTGAAGCCCGCCCGCTCCCCGATCCGCCGACTCAAGATAGCCGGCGCTCGCAAATAAGGAGCCACTACAACTGGCTGGGGTGAATGACTGGTGCCCACCCTCCCCGCCGCCGCCGCTGCCGTCCGTTTTTACAATGGTCGGGGATCGGAAGGGGTCGGAGCCGGAGAGGGGACGGGGGAGACTGCGGCAGGACCCGCACAAACAGGGCGGCGCGGCCCCGGTCCTCCACACTGTCGCCGGCCAGATCGGGTGGCCTGGCGCCGCCACTCGGGTTTCGCCGGCGCGGCGGCTGACCGGTCGGGACAGACGTCAGAACGAACGGCAGGGCAGTCGGCAATGTAATCCAGTCGGAAATAATGACGCCGTTTTCTGTTACAAGGAGTGGCAGAGCGGTGACTAATAACTTCGAATTACCTCAAGGTGCTGAGCGAAAGTTGGAACTTCAGGGTGGTTTTACTGTGATTTAATGCTCGATACCGGTCATTAAACTCGAAGTCATGAAAACTGTGATCTTCATGCAACATGAACTATAACTAAAAACAAACCTGCGTCGTCGAGTGCACTGCACATGACATCGTTTCGTCGTGGTGCGGAAATATGCACTCTCACTTTCCAGTGCGATAAAACATTACTGGGAGCGCCCAGTTGGCGATACATTGGTGCCAGATGGCGGTCGGTTTCCCAACTTGGGCGGGTTTTAACTCGACAGAATGGCACCATTTATCTTCCGCGGCCCCCCAGGACGCCAAAAGCCATCAATTAGCGGAGGTGCTCATTGGCGTGCGGCTGTAAATTTGGCCGCGCCGCCGGCCGCCTCCTCATGGTTACCACTCGGATCAGGCTACCAAATGCAGAATCATACTCGTGGCACGCGACGACCTGACACGAAGAGAAACCCGACACGGCGGCCAGGAGGGGCAAGCCCTCGGTCTGGGCCTGGGGTGTTTGGTGTATGGTGATATACGTGGCATGGTGATACCTGGTACTGATCCAGTTCTAGCGATACCGGTTAATCATTTTTCCATCTTTATAAATTAGGGGTCACGAATGTCTGTTACGATTGATTAATTATTGCTACATGCAAAAACAATTCCATCGCCCTGTTCGGGCTTTCATTACAGTTAACAACTTTACATTCATGAAAGTCGAATAAGATATGAGCTATTCACGTAAATGATAATAGCTTGAACAGTGCTGCACATTAAGTGAAGTATTGGCTGAATGGCGTCCTTGGACTACGTAGCTTTTCGTTTAGAGGAGATGGTCAAAACTGGAGAAACATCAAATCATATGCTCTGAGAATCGATTCGGCGTGCCTTTCTAGCCCAGTGTCCATATCACTGAGTCCCACTGAGCGTGTAACCACGATCCTCCGAGAACAAAGCTCCGACCTCTGGTGTCTCCACAGATCACAATCTGTGACTGGGGCGCCTCTCGCAGCGGGTATCCTCCATTGTTTCGCACTGGTGGCAAGTCGGAGGCCCCGCTGACCCAGAGGTGATCCGGACCAAACAGCCTGGGGGACCGCGCGCGGCGGTGGATCACCTCCTGCCCTCGGGAGAAACTGGCACGATATTACCGTGCACTCTGAAGTGCCTCGCTGAGACCGCGCTGAGGCGGATGCCGAATAGGATGTGCCGAGTTTCGACCGTGGAGCGAGTCACGGCTCAGCCGAGCCCCCTGTTCTACCCTAAACAGAGTGTTGTCCCACCGAGCTCCCACGCTGGTATGTGACGCCCGTTCCCCTCGGCCGCCCTCCGCGGTGGTCCGCTCCCTCCGGAAGGAACAAAGCCGATTGGAACGCCTGACGACCTAGCCGCTCGGCCGACCGGCCCGCACCGCCTACAAGTAATGGCTTTCGAGACACCTAATTAGCTTACGATTGGAGTGTAATTGAAAACGACAATCTGTCTTGATGGCTGGTTCCATCTCCTCGGATTGATAGAAAAGGTTACAGGTATCGGGCCGGCCCGATGGAGCGCGGACTGGTAATGTGCTGCTGGAACTGGTGGTCGGCCACGCTGGCAGCCCCCATTGTCCCGCCGGCAGTTTGGGACTGATTATACACCGCCATACAATGTCATTCGCATGCTTTCTAATGTGATAATTTGTGGAGTCGCTCTCGCAGCCACCGGAGCGAGTCGGGCTCCTGAAACGGGCGCATGTGAGACTCGAATGTAGTTACACGTCCCGGCGGAGGAACAGAGGACGCGTTGGTGCGCACTGGCACCAACACCACCTGCCGTAGGAGCACCAACTCTGGTGCTCCGCGCGTCGCTGACGCTCAGACACGCTCACGGTCGGGCGCGCTGAACACGACAGTCTCAGCCTCAACAATCGGGGAACAATTCGGAGTCACCAGCCGTCCCAAAACAGCCGGCACAGCGCCGTCCATCATTTCACTTTCTAGGGCCGCGCCGCGTGGCTCCGCGTTGCGTTCCAGCGATTTCGGGCGCCCGTTCCGCGCCTGCGCCGACAATTGTCGTCAGTGCCGCCGTCGCTTTTTGTTTACGGTGCCCGCGCGGAAGAGGCGACGGGTCGCCCCGCGCTAAGAAGCGTGTCGGCTGGGGTGGGAGGGAGGGTGCCGTGGCTCGTGACCTGTCGGGGGCGGCGGATCGGACCTACGGTGGATGCACACCGGTCGGGGGACGCGTGCGGCTCTGGCTTGGCCGGAAACCGCGCCCGAGGGGTGTGTTCGAAGTCGGACTCGGCGCGTGGCGCCCGGTTTCCGGCGAGGAAGGATGTGCTTACCTGGTTAAAGGGATGGGAGTCAGCCGCGACCACGGGAGGTGAGCCATCCCCGTGAGAAAGGTGGGTACCGGGATTTAAGCATCAATGGCCAATGTGCGACTTAACCCTCGCCCCGTTGGGGGGGGGGCATTTTGGCCCCCCTGTAGTTTTTCCTGAATAGCAAGAAAACGGCGGCGCGCAGCGCCGCCAAATTTTCAGTACCTTCCCGGGCATCAATTTGACACCTTCACACCAAATTTCAAGTCTAAGGTCACCTTAGGTCAGGAGTTATTGAGGTCAAACTGAGGTCATGTTCGAGCAAAAATGAGCAAAAAACATGCAATCTTGAAACGCTCACCAAATCTACAGTTATCAAGCAATTTCAAAGTTCTTTATATGGTCTAGTAGACAAAAAGCGGCGCTACAAAACTGCTATCTCGGATTTTCAAATTTTTTGGTTTTTGACCAAAAAAAATTCAAAAAATTGATTTTTTTAGAAAAACTTTAAAAAAATCCAAAATTTTTCCGAATTTCGAAAAAACCGGAATATATGTATTAGTTCCAGCGCTCTTCTATATACATACCAAATTTCAGATCGATATCTCGTTTTTTGGCCAAGTTATAGCGAAAAAACTGTTCAAAAATGATGACGTCAAATTTTTGAACTCAATTTTTAGCAATTCTAGACCACGTACGGCAAAACAAAGACCACCATTGAACTCCCCGTGACGAGCTGCATCGATTCGATACCCATTTTATGCAAAAATATTAACTTTGAAATTTGACCTAATTTGACCTGACCTTGACCTGACCTTGACCTGACCTTGACCTGACCTTGACCAAAACGTGATCTAAGCTGGCCCCAAAGGCTGCCTGACCCATATAATCGCATTTGTCATGTAAAATGGACCATAAAACATGTATCACACGACACTTCATATTGTGACCCCCCCGTGACCTGACCTCTGTGACCTGACCTGGTATCAGTGACCTCAAATAGCAAAATATGTGTTTGAAGAACATTTCCCCATCGATGATTTTCAATGAAATGCATTTTACTCGATTTTACAACGCATTTCTTGAAGTGCCTGTAAACGGTGAAAATTGGACCTTTGACCTGACCTGTGACGTCATCGGTTTGACCTAGGTCAATAAAATTGGGTCACAAGGTAGTTCCCCGTTGGGGCTATCCAACGCCGTTTACCGCTTGTCGCTATGTTGCGTGGTTCTCGAGATCTTAGGGGGGGGGCCAAAATGGCCCCCCCCCCAACCGGGCGCGTTGCTCGGCAGAGCCCAACGGGGCGCGGGTTAACGTCGTAAGCGCTTCAGTATATGTGAGTATCTCAGACTTCTTATGCCCGCTTGCCTGCTTCGGTTTAAGGTAAGCAATCGAGAGGTACCGGACAGGCAGCCTCGAAAAATGACGATTTTTAAGGAATCGTGATCATCTTTGTCACAACATGATGCCACTTTTTCCTATCCTTAGGAACTTTCAACTACCGGCTGATTTACTGTCATTGCTTTTATCTGGCTGCCCCACACCTGTTATTAGCATCTTAGGTGCCTCATCACAGCTACCGTCCCATTCCTCTATTAATGGTTTTGGTCCAGTGGCTTGCACTGTCAGCAGTTAGGGCTGGCTTGTCAGTCCGCAGCTGTCTGACACGGCAGTTGGCAGGTCCGGCCCCAGTTCTCATGGTCACCATGTCTCACAATGTCGGTTTGTACGTAACCTTTCGCGGCACTGGGACGGACAGCCAGTTTCTACCAGGATCTAACCATATGACAGAAACACTAAAAGGTCAGCCTTCACGGCAGCACCGGTGACTCGTAGTCATAAAGTGACCATAGCGCCCACTCTGAAACCATGGCTCTGATAGAAATTCAAGGACACATGTGCTCAGAAATTTTAGTCAGAATGCGAAGTTTAAAAATTGTAGGCACATTGGGATTACTGGCCCCTTTCCTTTATTACAAGTGGGCCGGGTTGGCTTCGACTGGTAAAGACGGTCATCTGTATTGCTTTTGATCATGAAATACAACATTTTCATGTTGTATTTTGTATTAAAGGGACCCTCCCACCTTCAAAAAAGTTAATGAATTGGCATGAAAGTGATGTCGCTCGGTTCAGAAAGAGCAAAAACGAATATCTACCAAATTTCATCGAAAAATATTCACCGGTTTTCAAGATATTAGACTTTTACTTTTGTTTACTTTTTGGGATCTCCGCTGTTCCTAGCGACTTTATTTGAAAGTGCGGCATTTGTTGCGCGCAAAGCAGCATATACCACCGCGTGCTACAAAACGTTTTAGTAAAAGATTTAAAAATCGTTAGATCTCCGCTGACGTCACAAATTCTAAGGGGGCATACCAATGCATTAGCCCCTTAGAATCCGAAAACTGCAAGTTTGAAATTCCATATCTCCGAATTAAAGCATTTTTCGATGTTGTGAGTGCCCAAACCGGTATTTTCAGGCCATGGCCACCAATTTGGCTATCTCAACTCAAAACTAATGTTAAGGTGGGAGGGTCCCTTTAACAACACGGCTCCATCTGTATTTCAGGTTCTATAGGTACAGCTATATTCAAATGCCTAGGTCCTAGGACGCTGCCTTTACTTATCTAGCAATATATTCATATAAATTCAGTGAATCTGCGATCTGCATGCAGCATTGAACCAACAAGCTGGAGTGAGGAATCGTTGACCGAACGTTATTCAACGCATCTTTTGATTAGTTAGCTGGTATACCTACATTTAATGCGAGAGCTCGGGCCTCGAAGCTACCTCGTGTATCGTTTTAGCTCGGGTTGTATTTTCCTCCATCCCTCTCCCTCTCGCGCTCTCCTCACTACTAGTGGCCGTCGATGCGGAAACTGTTCCTCCCTCGGCCTGGCACGCGCCGTTTGAGGTCGGCCGCGGGAAGAGTTGGCAGCTGTCGCCGGCAGAGCGGCCCGCGGCGTGCCACGCTGCTCTGTGGAGTAAACAGTGCCCTCCCCGGCGTCTCCCGTCCCGTCCCCAGGGAGACACGGCCGCAGCCAGCTGTTCCAACACGGCTCCAAATGGCGCCCTCGGTCGGCCGCGTTACTCGCAGATAGTCGCAGAGATAGGCCACCCAAACGGAAATTCTGTACCGGGCCGCCAGCTGAAGGGTGAGTGGGGAAATGAACGACAACGCGTTACGCGTATGCGAGCTCTGTGTGTACGAGCGAACAATTTGGGATAATCATTGGTGAAACATCAGACTGCAGATTTGTAATTGTGCCCGAACTAAAATATGCAGAGCGGGTGTTATTTTTATGCCGTGCTGATGAGCATTGATTGGCGATGGTGATGAGCCAGGACGAACCAGGTCCCGATTGCTTTCCTCCTTTCCCTTTCTCACACCCAGCCTCCTAGCTATTCCACCTTCGCAGTACGTACTACGGTATGGAAGAAGGGCAAACTGCATGGATGAAATAAAATCACTCTTGGTGCGACCCTCATGTTTCGATTGCTCTACTGGATGTATTTTAATCCCTCGCCCCCAGCCGGCTCAGTGACCTCTGCGGTTGAACTGTTACGGTGAAGGTGCAAGATGCGGGCCTGCGGACTCGCACTGAGCTGTGGGCGCACCACCTCTTTAGAGAGAAAGCTGGGTGAAGGCTGATCAATGTTGGGTGGGCGGGTGATACGGGCTCAAAATGGGAGCGCAGAACGTTGGGGGGGAGGGGAAGAACGGGGCGATGACCTTACGAGTGGATACTTGGCGTTTGAGGGCGAGCCCTGAGCCTCACTTTAACATACATTTTATAAATTTATGCTTCTTGAAGATTATGGAGTACGTTGGAGACATCAAAGATCTTCAATCCTCTCGGATCATGGCAAATATGCAGAGTCTCAGAATTCTATATTTAGAGAAGCCTGTCCCATATTGAATTTGAGACCAAGCTAGGGTAACTTTTTTGACAATATTATCTGTATTATGTTTGGTGCTAGGAACTTGTTAGTAGTATAAAGTTATGGACTGAGTTATGACTAATGAGTAATAACTTCATCGACTCTTACCTGTAAATGGTGGCGATCCGGCGATGCTCGCTTGGACGGGTGTTTTATGGCCGCCTCAGCTTTGCGACGATGAGTGAAGAGAGCTCAGCTCGTCCTGAAATGAAATCAAAGGTCACCTGTCATATGGCTGCTGCAAAATACCACACCGTGATGACTTACAAAATTGTGTTATTTGAAAGTCACTGCAAATAGTTTTACAAGCTTGACCAATGTGAGTATTGCTCGAATGCTCGCATTCGCGTTGATGATTCTTCACTGAAGCGGCTTACAGAAAAATACTTGTAAAACTTTCATTGCTTATTTGAAGGCACTTATTAGGTTCCTAACAAAAAAGGAGCTTCAAATTCAAATGGCCACAATTCTTGTTTCGTATTTGCCGTTAGCGCATAGACCTCGGTTTGTGTCAGGCGTGAAGCCACCAATCAGAGACCCAGCTGCATCAGAGCAGAAGGGTGACGTAATTGATGGGTGCGATACCGCTCTCCTCACAGCAGGCTCTGTAATCACCTCAGCCACCTCAGACGCCCGGTCTGACCTTCGGCGGCTACCTGCGCCGTTTTTTGCAACACAGCACCCCCCGCGCCAGAGCTGCCTCAGACCGTATCCGATTCGAATGACCTCCGGCGCACGCGGCGTCACTTGACGCGCCGTTTTTGTCTTTGACGGCGCAGGTGTGATTATGGTATTGGTTCCAAATCGCCGTGAGGTGTCAGTCACCCGCTGCCTGACCGAGACGATATTTGACGCAAACCGGCGCCGTCTTGGACGCTGGAGTCCGCGGTTTTTGCTGAGTGACAAGACCAGCTTTCAGAAGGCTTGATTTGGTGTCATTTTGACAGCCGTCCAATCTGGCATAAACGGCTGGTGAGGAATTTCTGGGGAAGCGTGTAAAGAATCGATGGCCTAGATTATATTCGATAAAATGAAACCAAGAGGCGATTGACTACTTTTTTGTCTCCTCCTCTCTTACTCGATTTCTGGGCGACAGTAGCAACAAGCAACGACAGTCGTTTGAAAGCTGGTCAGATATGACAGGGCGATCGACTACTTTTAAGGTTGTACTCGTATGATCATATCACTTTCAATATTTGTTATCTTGTTTAGTTCTAAGCTGGCCTTCTTAATTTTTACGACTGTTGTCCATTCTACTTACTGATACGTTTTCGTCTCCATTTATACCAGCACCCACACCCATATCCGTCGCAAATACAAAGGACACAAAATAATGTCTATCAAGTATAAGACTAACGGATGAAACTGATACGACTGTTGAAAGAAAATGACACGTCAGAGATGGGCTGTTACCTTATCTTTGTTTGCCGCTGCCACTTCCGTCCTAGGAAAGCTAGAAATATGTTGAGAGACGGGCATCATGTCTTTCAACTCAGTGGTTTCAACGTCATTTTGACCCGACACTGTCGGTGTTAAAGACGCAGATGCTTTTTTTGCGTGGTCCGAATTAGTATGTGAACAATAATATTAAATTATGTAAGAAAGATGAAAGAAATCCTTTTATTGACTAAAGCATTTGCGATTATTTTCCCGTATCTAGACTATAGTAAAGGAGGTATTCGAGTTTTGCGTGATATAAATAGTTACCAACAGAATATGTGAATTTCAGGAATTACATGCTAAAAGCTTGAACGGCGAAGATACTGCGGCTGGAGTGCCGTTGTCGCTAATTTGCGGCCCCATTTCCGACGACGTGCCGACCCGCCACTGGACGGCCGGCACTCCGTGGAGACTGCAACGCTTTCTTGGGGCGCGAGAAGACATCCAGCCTTCCTAGGGGACTGCGTCGCCGCACAAGCCGCTATCCGGGTGGGCGGGTCGGGCGGTGGGAGTGGGGAGCAGCTCCTTCGACCCTCGCTAGACGGTTGGTGTGACTGGGTATGGTGTAGCTGTGCGTTGAAAGCTTTTTCAATTTTGCACTTTTTGAAGCTTTCTTGATAGATGTCGTTTTATTCGTAGGGTGGTATGTACTTGGTGTAATAATAAAGACAGATTTTCAACATGCATACTCCTATGTGGCATGTGCAGCTGTTAGATTATTATTTTCTGCCTGCTGTCTTCAAGAGGGTTCTAAGCAACTCATCAACTTGCATAGCTGTTTCTCTTGACATATTTCCCTCAATGGTTCAGCTTCTTTACATTCCTTCCAGACTTTCTGTACATAATACAGATGACCATTGCGCCGTCCCAGAAGCCTTTTTCTGTCGTCATCTGCAGGTGTTCTACAGGACCTGACGGCACCAAGAAAGGTCCTGATGCAGTTCCGACGTTCGTCGCGGCGGGAGCCGAAGGAGCCTCCGCGGACCGACTGGAGACCTAATGGACAGTCCGGGTGCGGGCCACCGGCGACCCACCGGCCGTAAAAGGCGCACCACGGGAGAGGAGTGGGGCGCCGGCCGAGACGGCGCCGCCGAGCTGACGGCAAAACTGGGCGAGGAGCTGACGGCAATAATCAACACGGAACTGACGGCAATAATCAACATTGGGATGAAACCAAAAGTAAAACTGGACCGAGACTCACGTCAAAATTTGGAAAAGAAGTTGGCGACAGAGCTGGGCAGGGAGTTGATGACAAAACTGGGCAAGGGTTGCGACAATACTAAATGGTGCTTATGTAGCCGCAAATAGCTACATGTAGCTTATACGCAGCCCTGTAGCAAACTCGACCGACCGGCAGCGTTGCCCATGAGGTCATTGAACAGCTGGAGATAGCGTCTAATCTGGTTCCTGCCCGTCTGTCACCTGGCTACCCCTCCCCCTCTTCCCTATCTCCCCCGCTACCTCATCTCTCCCCTCCACATGCGCTTGGGGCTCTCTGTTAGCCCTCCTGCCATTGTTTTTCCCATTCTCCCATCGATGACTGTAGTTCAAGCTCTGTTGATTCTGCGTCAGACAGGATGCATGAATATCATTGCACGTTCCACGCACAGGCCTAGAGCGGACATGCCTCAGCATTGCTGACCCTCTGACCTTCGTTTTTATTGTGGATTGCATAACTGTAATATTTCCTCTTTCGCCGCTTATTTATAATATCTCCTCTCCCAGCTTCATCTCCTCGGAATTGTCACGCGGCCTAGTTTCCCTCGCGGCAGTGGGACGCGCCACTCCGCTGAGCTCCCAGCAGTGTCGCTCGGTGCCATTTTCAGCGGCGGCGGCGGCGGACGGCCGTATCAGCCGTACGACGCCATATGGCCGGCACTATTGAGCGGCCACGCGGCGGCTTAAGGGTGCTGGTGTCGCCAGTCGCCGGCTCGATAACCGATATCAGCATCCGGGACGCAAATACACGGCCCTATCGGCGCCGCTGCAACACTTATTGGCTCGCCAATACCATTTCTCAAAACACTCATTTCGATCAGTTATTGCCGCCCAACTAAGATGCGCTGTGCAGTGTGCAGTTCATTGTTATAGTTTGCATTCAATTTATTGATAATTGTAATTTGAGCGCCATTGATCACTCAGTAGTGAGCACACTGATAGAATAGATTACCAGATTTATGTGGTCGAATCCATTTTGTTCCCCACGTATTAGGGAATGTCCATGCCCAACGACATATTTTGCTGATAGATATGCACTATATACCCACATATTGAATACATTTTTATCAGACCATGCTTGTCTCAACATCCCACTTCTTTTTTAATTCAACGGCGCATTTCGCTTCCTACCGTCGCGCGCAACGCCGGCCGTCCGGCCGTCCGCTGGTCCTCGGAGCCGTCCGTCGTCCGCCGGCTCCTCGGCGGCGGCTTCACTGACAGGTAGGCTGTGCCGCAATACTCCGCTGTTCGCCGGAACACACTCAAGACGGCTGGAGCGCCGACCGGCCGGACGAGCCGGCGGATAGGACGTGACGATTCCGAGCTTGCCTTTTTAGACGAGTGGACGCTTTGCTATGGACATATTTAACCTAGTTAAAGCGGCATATTTTTATTTACAATGGGACGGAGTTTTTCAATAAATCTAAGAAGGTACTGTTTGAGACAGTGTGCTGTATGTACAAGAGTACAAAATCACCTGAAGTCAGCAATCAGCATCTTTCCGTGGCAGTTTCTAGCAGACGAGTGCAATGTTGAGTAAATTAGGTATCTGTTTGCATCAAAAGGACCGATGATTTGATTGGGCCAGCCAAGCTGCATAATGCATATGTACATGCATGCACTGCGGATACAGTCTTGGAACTGGAGTGATTGCAGGCGACCTGTCAGCGCAATATCGTCGAGCGATGCCAGGGGTGGTACGCCACTCTAGCGCGCCACTCGGCCTGGTTTGAACGCCCAGCAGGCAGACGCCGACGGATCGATAAAAGTGGAGTCCGTTGGACATGCCCGCTGGCCGGCGGGAGATGGAGGCTGGAGACAGGCGCCGCCGGGGGAGGGCATCGATCGCCTGTGGCCTTCACAGGGGCACCGGGTGGCGCCGGTCCCCTGCCTGCCGGCGGGCCAGCCGCCGAACCCTCTCATAGAGAGGCAGCGAGGCGGCATTGTTTGGAACCGAGGGACCTCTGGGGGCACGTGTCTGCTCGGGTTATCTTACTGATCTTCATCTGTGCAGGGCTCAGGATTTTGAGCACATCGGATTTCCATGTATGGAAATTTGTGATACAGATTGCATCGAATCGATTTGTACTGTTTTTCTTTGACATACGGCCAAAACACATTTGCGTCCGAAAGTGTCGTAATAGGGATTAGCAGCTAGCGTTCGAACACAGCCATCGTTTGGGTTTCGGTGTCAGTAAACAACGGCATCAAATTTCGTAACAAGAGTGTCATAAGTCGTTCTGTTTTATTATGGAACAGTCCACATTTTCACCATTTTATTTTGTTTTTTAAACAACAAACATAGACAAATCAGTGCTGCTTTTGTTACAAGATACAGATTAAGATGAGATTCATTACATAGTTAAGCACTTCGTCTTTCGAACTTCAGATTGAGTGGGGCTTTGGGTGTGGAAGGGATGATTTTATAGATCATCTTAAAATGAAATGAGAAATAACGAGCTTAATTTCGTTTGTGGTTTTCATATCGCTCTATGGACCATTGAAAACGGATGTGAACGGAAGAGTGCCTTCCCCCTCTCTCCCTCACTCTTTACTTCCCTTTCTCTTCTCTCTACAACTTCCAGTCTCTCCCCTCCCTTCCATGCGTTGGAGGGGTGTGAAAAAGCGCCCTCGGCGGCCGCTGCCCCGGCAGATCCAGGTGGCCCCCGCCGCCACTGACTCGTTATCAAACGCCGTCGACCAAGACGACCCCGCCGTCCCCCGCGCGATCGATTTGAGCACAAAGGTGCCCCCCCTCGCGCGGCGGTCCGCTCCGTGTGCAGCCGGCCACGTGCTCCATAAAACAGGGGCACGTCATGGGAGAGGCGCGCGCCGCCGGCCGCCCCTCGCTGCAGCCTTTGTCGCAGGCTGACATCTCAGACAGGCGGCGCACGGCCCGGCACACGAGCCGGATTTTTAGCGGCGCCCCCGCGCAAGCTGCTTAGTTCTTTGATGTGTGAGCCTTTTGCTCATGAATGTGCGGAATAAGCAGGGAAGGGGTTGTGACTAGCTGCAGCGCAGCTCTCAGAGAGCTCGGAGTGAGGGACATGAAAATGCGCCGTGTCGTAGGACGGAAGAGTAGTGGTGCAACTTCAAGAAAACAAAGCAATGTTCAAATTAACTACAATAGCTATTTGGCCCAGATATTTCCATGTGATGACTTCTTCGGCATATCTTTTCTCCGCTCATGAAGGGGGTTCAACGTGCATTACATGGAAGCTATTCGACTGGTGTAACCCTGTTCAACACGGACAGAAAGAACCTCTGATGATTCTTCCCGTTACACACTGCGGACACCTTGTGGCAGAGGGCTAGGATACAACGCACTGCGAGGCGTGAGCCTCCCCGTCAGCCGGGACAAGTGAATACTGCTCGGAGTTGCTAGTGACACGTGCCCTGTTGTCAAAGCCCACAGTCGGTTCTGCGATCACAGCGAGGTCACGACCGACCAACCGCCTCTACCCACCAGTCACCAGTCCTTGCAGGGACGTGCCAGGCATCAGACCCCTAGTTGGAACGTGTGTAGAAAAGCTATGCTCAACCTCAATGCCCCAGACAGGCAGTCGATCTCTAGCACGGTTTCGCAAGCATTCTCATAACCACGTAGTGGGCTTTTGAACGGGCCTGTCAGCGCCGAGGTTCCTCCCACTGGCACGTCTCGCCCTGAACGGGTCACGTGTCGACAGAGTTTCGCCAGCGCAGTTCGGGCGCCGTGCGAGCATGCTCTGTCGTGACGGCAGCGGCGAGCAGTGGGTTTGTTCGGTTCCGCCAGGTTCAGAATCTGACACGTCGTAACTCATTGTCCGCTCCTCCGCCGACCGGACGAGCGTGCCGCGCTGAGTGATGTCTTGACAGAGTTCGTGCCCCATTTATCACCATTGTCGCTCATAAACGTCACGGCAAAACTCGGCACCCACATTTCACCACGGCCGCAGCGCATTCCACGGAATGGATTTGCCCTTAGTTACCCCACGCCCTCCATACAATCAGTACCTGATTTCTAGTTCTTGAGGGGATGGAACAAACCCTCCAACAGGCTCTAGAATAGAGCTGCGGACCACCACCATTTGCTGCCCAGACCGACCTACTGGCTTGAATAAGCCGAGTGTCGCGGCGCTGCTCGCGTCGCTGACGGCGGGACTGGGACCGACGACCGTCGCTGACAGCTCCGGAGACGACGCGTCGCGCCGACGGCGACAGCCTGCCACATTACCGTAATAGCCGACTGAGGACGGCCGCCGAGTGGCTGACGTCAGTCCGGACGGCGCTGGATGGACGGCGCCGGACGCTAGCGTAGTCTTTCAGGATAGGCAGGCCTGGGCGAGATGATGGTCTGCTAGGCTAGCCCTAGGCCGGGCAAGTCCGGACGAGAGGATGGTCTGTCAGACTGGGTCAGACTGGAAGTGAGAGTAGTCTGAAAGTCTTGACTTTCAGACTACTCTCATGCCATGATCAGACTTGTAAGCGATTCAACTCTGATTGAATCGATTCTCATGAATCGCTTGTAAATGCCGACTCACTGTGATTGAGTCGGTTGAATCACCTCTTGTCGCCATATGAGTTGTGATTGAATCGGTCACACACGGCAACTTAAAGTGATTGAGTCGGCAACTCATCTATTCAAGTTGATTGAATCGACAAAATGATTCAATCACAATGTGCTGGGAATTGCTTAATCTATGACTATATGTACTACTATATTATGTAGAAATATATGTGGCATTTGCATCACAGACACACACATTGCACTGCAAAATTTTGAGGTATTTTGTCAGTATTATAAATGCGCATGGCTATCATGATAAAAAACAATAATTTTGTTGAAAGTTTTAATCAAACTGAAAACACAAATTATACATAAACGTTGATGCATGAACATGGAAAAATGCATGTTAATTTATTTCCAGTGCATGAAAGCACTGCTATCAAGTTAACAGTAGCGGGTGCACATTGCTCAACACACATGGTTTTACATATTATGTTAATCTTTACATTTTCAATGACCTGTTTCATCAGGACATTTGTGAGCAAGCAAAACATATTTATGCATGCACAATGCATGTTCACATTAGAATTTTGTAACCTTAGTTAATAATTTGGACAGAGGGCCATAAATTGCTTGGTCTAATCCATTGTCAAAATCGCTTCACATTTCCCAGCAGAATCAGCGTTTACCTATCAACATAAAGAATACCTTAGCTTATGAGCATTGATGGATCTGTCAGATAGATAGGCACTGCCGTGGCTTTCAGTTTCACAAAAGTAAAGATACAATGGCGAAAACTAGATACATAGCCTACTATTAAAAAGAAAACTTTCAAACACCTCCATTTCACCTGCACCATCACCCAAAAATGAAAACTATTGCTTTCATAGCTCAACAAACAATCTTGTGCTGTTTGGTGTTCTTCGCCCTCTAGTTTTATGGATCGCTAACAGTTTTTGCATTCGATGCTAAATTCTGATTAGAGATTTGCCAGACTGCTCGCAATACTTGCCATATGCAAGCCACGCAGAATACGTTTTTATGTCGCAGCTGCGTCAGTATACGCTGTAACTATGTTGTAGTGCTGGGCGTAAATGCAGATCGTAAAACTAATTTATTAGCATTTTACTGTTAGATAATTTTTCCTTAATTTTTCCTTTCCTAAAAACTGTTTTCCACGCCTACTAAAATACGCATAGTTAAATCAAAAAACATAAACTATTTATTTTATATATTTCTGCTGCTTGATTCAAGATGGTCGCCCACTTAGCGCATGCGCATTTGAACCCAGCTCCGCGCCGTATGAAGTGACCTTGGTGTCGTGGGAGCTTGGAGTTGTTATTTTGTTATTGAAGTTATGGATAGTTTAGGTAGCTTTAACATGAGAGCATTCAAACTTATATTATGTAATTGTTGAACAGCTTCGTAAGTATCGATATTCCGTATCATTGTTAGTAAAGAAAACTTGTAGCGCGCCGGATATGTCTAGTCCTGTGTCTTGTTTTACCATTGCTTCATAAAGTATCAAACAATCCTTTTTTATGGCTGATCCTGATCACCAGCTATTTCAGTTTGGGTATCACAATTGGTTTGCAAATTTTGGTCCTTTTCGATGACGCTGATGATGTGTAGTAGCATTCTGTGAAATTTTGCATTTGTTTCCTTTTGTAAGCAGATAAATAAATTTTATAAGTCCTCTGGTAGCTTCATTTGTAACAGAACTTGAGTATTCTGAACTTAAATTATCATCTTTACACCATATTTTTGTAAATACTTAAAATTTGTTGAATTAAGTATAGATTTGGTACTTTTCTATATTTTTTATTCTCTCGGTTTGTTATTGGTATTCTCCCAGTGTATTTAATTGGTATCGGTTTGGTATCAGTATCCAAAAAAAAAATTAATTGGCATTACATATCGGTATATATTATATATAACATGTTGATTGAATCGAGTTGAGTTGAATCATGAGTTGAGTCATTCCCTGAATCACTGCTAATGGGATGAGTCGTGATTGAGTTGAATCACAAGGCCAATGAGTCGTGATTGAATCGCTTGGAAAATCTGACTGTTTGATTGAGTTGTGATTGAATCGGTCATTTCATCAAGTGAGTCGTGACTGAATCAACTGAATTTTTTTGAATCGTTTACAAGTCTGAGCGCCCTGGACGCCAGGACGGTCCAAAAGGTCGGACGGGGACGGGGTGGATGCGGGGAGTCCACAACGTCGGTCGGTACGCCAAGGCGCTTCGTTCTTTGTAAGGTTAGACGGGACTGGACGAAATGGAGGAGAGTCCACAGCATCCTCTTCAAGCGTCCAGCCTCATATCACATCTGCTTCACCAAACAGGACCATTGTGCCACTGCCTGGTTTGGTGGCTGCAGCTGCACAAACTCTCTTCACTCTCTCTCTCTCTCTCTCTCTCTCTCTCTCTCTCTCTCTCTCTCTCTCTCTCTCTCTCTCTCTCTCTCTCTCTCTCTCTCTCTCTCTCTCTCTCTCTCTCTCTCTCACTCACTCTTTCTCTCTTTCTCTCTCTCTCTCACTTTCTCTCTCTCTTTTCTTTTTTTGACCTCTTTTTTCTCCCCTCCCCCACCCTCTAGCGTTCTCTTTTGTTTCACTGTGGCCATGCCCCAGCTTGGGCGCTGCTGTGGAGTCTACTGCTACACGGGAAATTCGGGGGTGAGGTGAGGGGGATGGGTGGGGCGAGAGGGGGGGCTGAATCCACCCACCCACAGGCCACTGGCGAACACTGACCCCCGGTGGGTTCTATCGTCGAGATGCACTGAACCGACAAGGTTGTGCTAAATAATGCACAAAAAATGCCCGAAACCTCGCGGCTTACTGTCCGGGCAGGGTAGTGCACAGGACGGGTTTATTTGGAATCTGCGAGATGAATCCCGAGGCGTTAGGAAATATTATAAAATAATGCATTTTTTAATTGGTCAACGAATTGAACATTTGAACTTATTCTTACACGCCGTTTAGCCGGACACGCAATAAGTAGGTAAGAAGATAAGATTGCAACTGACCCCATTGCGACCTGACCAGATTTTAGGATGAGCAAGCAGTCTTGGACAGTTAGGTTCTGAGTAATAATGAAGTCATCGGGATCACTGGCGGATTCAAAGTTTGTTTTAAATTGCACAACAGTGCATTAGAAACCGGAATCTGATCAGTTTGGGAATTTGGAGAATTTTCTTCGGGGGGTGGGGGGTAATTCCCGTGGCATACGTGACCGCCTTTCTGGATCGGGATATAAGACATTCCAGCCTCAGTAGAAATTTTAGAAAACTAACAGATTGTACCCACATCCGGCTATATCTGAATTCTGAACGGCCTTATCCAGCCTCCGCACACAGATTCTGTTTTGGCGACCTGTGCAGACCCCTGTCCGGCGCCGCTCCGCGAGAGACCGCCCGCCTGTGACGCGCCAACATCCGCTCACTTCCTCTCTCCACTTCCGGTGGTGACAACGCAGGCGGGCGCGGCCGAGATCGCGGGCCGCCGCCGCAGGTAATAGGAGGGGGAGAGGTGGCCCGCGGCCCTGCCACGCTCCGTAGCAAGCGCCAGAGAGGCGGCTGGGCGGACTACCACGCTCCGCAGCGGACGGCCAGAGGTCACGGATCGGCCGCGGCGGTGCGGGGGGCTGATCACCTGGCTGGGCGGGTCGGATAGGGCGCACAATAGCGGCGCGCTGAGGTGCAGAGGGCGAGATGGAGCGAGACAGACGACAGTGGCAAATAGTATCACAGCCAGTCGAGGGACATGAGAGGTCTGCTTTGTAACATTCAATGTTAGCATATATAGTTCGTTTCGTTCAATTTGTTGTTGTTCAATTGCATCATCTACAAATAAGAACCGTGTTTCAAACTTCGAACATCTCTCCAGAACATCAAGGTAAAACCGTTCATTGTCGGGTCAATTTGATAATGGCCCGTGACAGTTTTTTATTCTGATTTACTGGTCGAGCACGACACGCAGCGCGGTGTTGAAATCTCTCCATCAGTCTCATTCTCCATCAGTCTCATTCTCCATCAGTCTCGGTCTCCGGAGCTGTGCCACCAGTCTCAGTCAACCGCTACATCTGTGTCCGCTCAGACGCTACATTGGTCTCTGTGGAGTTGCTCCATCAGTCTGTCTCAGTCAAGCACTCCATCAGTATCCGTTCAGCAGATTCATCAGTTTCAGTATCCGTCACTCTGCCCCACCAGTCTCAGTCTCTGTGACTCCGCTCCATCAGTCTCCATCAGCTATTCGCCTACTCCCCTTTTCAGTTTCAGGTCAGCGTCCGTTCAGCAGCTCCATCATTTTCAGTCTCAGTTAGACGCTCCATCAGTATCCTTTGCTGTTGCTCCATCAGTCTCGGTCTCCGTGGAGTCTCCCCATCAGTCTGAATCAGCCGCTCCATCAGTGTCCGTTCAGCTGCCTTATTAGCCTCAGTAGAGATGCTTCATCAGTAGGTACTCGGTGTGTATCCTTCGGGCTGCTCCATAAATAGTTGTCAGTCTCAGTCAGGCGCTCATCAGTCTCAGTCTCAGTCAGCCGTTCCATCAGTCTCAGTGTCAGTCAGCTGCTCCATCAGCATCCTTTGCTGTTGCTCCATCAGTCTCAGTCTCTGTGGAGTGTCTTCATCAGTCTCAATCAGCCGCTCCATCAGTCTCAGTATCTATCTATTTATTACTCTGTTTTATCAGTCTCAGGCTCAGTCAGTCGCTCCATCAGTGACCGTTGCACCGCTCCATCAGTGTTCGTTGCACAGCTCCATCAGTCTCAGTCTCTGTTGGACCGTTCTATCTGTCAGCCGCTCCATCAGTCTCAGTCTCAGTCAGCCGCTCCATCAGTGTCCTTTGCGTCGCTCCATCAGTCTCCGTCAGCGGCCGTGCGCCGTTCGCCGCCGGCGGGCTGTGTTCTGATTTCAGCGCCACTGTAATCAGAGCCGAGCGACGCTCGTGTAGCGCGGCCGGCGGCGGCGCGGGGCGGATTAATTCCCAGTGTCCCCGGCCGCTGACACCCTGATATACACGGCCGTTATCGCCCAAGACAGTTAGAGGGCCACGCCCCGACACCGTCCGCCGAATAATCAATGGCCTCCCTCAATCTGTGCCTCTGTCACGGCTGACAGTTGAGGTCCGGCCGACCAGGTAGCGCCGGCCCAAATGGCTCCCCCGCCGGCAGCCGCCTGCACCGCCGCTCGTCAGTCAGCTCAATCAATGGGAGCAGCATTATTTGATTAACATTAGCATGCATTACATCTAATGTGGGGTCTTCGTCTGAAGCTCCTTTATTACAAGTGAGGCAAGCAGAATGCCAAAGGAAAGGGTTACAAGTAGAATCTAGGAGCGACTTGACTAAGAACAGCAATGGCGATGTGAGGAAACTGTGTTAGGTACCTATAATATTTTCAGATGAAATTTTGGACACGGGCAATGGATGCAGAAACAAAAAACAATAAAGACTGCACTTTTGCTTTAGTTTATCCGCTACTTGTCTCATCGTAAAACCAGCTCACCGTCTTCTCCCAGCTGCTCGTCTTTTGCCAACGAAGTTGGATATCAACGGCTGCTTACCTTATTGTTTTCATTTGAATTCCTCTCATAGGTATCATTCGCTTTGTAAATAAAAGCCAATTATCTGATATTGACTGGAAGTGATTCGTCAGAGCCTATAGGTAGCATGTTTATGGCCAAACTTTCAAACATGTTGCATCAATTTATTATTGAATCAAACAATCCAGGCGCTTTTTTTTTCTAATCACACAGCCCCTGCCAAAGCTGCACTTCATTCCATTTCGCTTTCTGCCACCGTCGATGCCCCGGAAGCTTATCCTATGACGGGATCAATAATCTCTTATTTATCTTTCAGCCGGTCGGCGCCGGTCAATCACCAGTTTACCTTTGTGTGACACGGAGCCGGGGAGCGGGGCGGGGCCGCTGCTGTAAACCCCATTAACACCTGCCCACGCCGACATCGACCAGCCCTCTGATCACAGACATTACCTGTCTTGACTGAGCCTGCCGGCAAGTCGGCGGCGACAAGTTGAAATTGGATGTCCTTCTTTGCCGTGGTCAACCAGTGAATAATTGAGACGCTAACTGAATCTGATGAGGCGCTCGGTGGCACGCGACTGCCGGCACGCCGCGCCGGCCGGCTGGGGTGGTTACCGGACCGCTGGTAACCGCTGGTAACCGTGGCGGGTCGACAGTGGGTGGAACCCAATCACCTGACATCGACGGACGACCCGACGTGCCACACCGCTGGTGTCGGCCGCACTCGTAAAGCGGCGCCGACACGATGCCAGAGCGATCGCGGCCGCATTTTCCCGCACCGTTTTATGAATGCATAAAAGAGCGAGACAAAGAGATGGCCAGTAAAACAGGACGGCTGCCGGCAGCGCGCGCTCCGCGGATTCCTTATCTGGCGGCTGGCTTTGTTTGCGCAGATTATGTTTGCTTTATGCCTGCTTTAGGCGCGCGATATTGTTGTGAGTCCCTGTTGAGCATTGCGTGCTGGGACCAGACCCGACGCTGACGTCTGCCGGCTCGGCTCCGCGGCTCTCAACACCGTCTCCACATCCAGAGTCGACCGTGATGTGCCGCGGGGCGTGCATTAATGATGACGACGGTGTCTTGCGTGTGTCACAGCGCTGCTTGGCCGGGCCAAAGGAATCACTCCGGCGCGCCGGTCATCACTCACTTCTTGCCTGCTCTCAGCCTAATTAAACGAGCGGGCCCTGCAGGCGGCGGAGGCGGATAGCCCCCAGACTCGGCTATCCACACCGCGCCGCCGCCGGCCGCCGCTCCAATTACCAAATACGACTGCCCGAAAACAGCGCCGAGTGGCCGGGCAAGAAGTGACACGGAGCTGGGGGCGTGTGGCGCACGGCCGACCGGCATACTTCTGGTCCGAAACTGGAGCCGGCCCGCCGAGCGATGTCGGCCGAAAACCAATCGCGGCCGAGTCGCGGCGCGCGTCACCAAAACCGCAGAGAAACGCCGACGGAAACCGGACCCTCGGCGGCCCGACAGGCGGTGCAAGGCACAAGATTGGCGGGTATGACCCAGATTCTAAACCTTCCGGCATATGTCGGTACGCTTTGACCTGCAATTATTTATAGCGTTGCGGTTGAGATGTACATATGAGAAAATGCAGCCTATGCTGTAAAAGCAGGCAGACATGAGACTTTTGGACAATGCGCGTCTCAGCGCCCCCGCTCGACGCCCGCACACTGTCCAACGTCCCACCCTGCGCCCACACGCCGCGCCGTTCCAGCGCCTCACCCGGAGCCGGTAGGCGGTCGACCCATTAGCACACGCAGAAATCAGAGACCCTTTGATGTCGCTGCGCGCCTGCCGGTGCCATATATTCTTATATCAAGCCGAAAGACGAGCCCCGGCGGCGCTGCAAATGATACGGCCCGCCGGCCGCCGTAGCCTGCCGTAGCCGGCGGCGGAGACACGGCGGCCTTAAAATAATTAGCTTGTCTTGTTTTGCACGGTCTTCCACCTGAAGAGGCCTTCATTTGGGGATGCGGCTTATTGCTGCGGTAATTGACTCAGCCGGAACATCAGCGAGGATTAGTCTCGCTCCGAGCTCAGCACAGCCATAATAATGCACTCCAAGGCACCGGCGTAATGACGAAAAAATGCTAAACATCTTGTTGAGCCGTCGAAGTTTGTCTCGTTGAGCCGAGTTGGCTCGTCGACGGTCCTGTCACTCGACCATCGAGCCACGCTGATTAGCCGAGCTAGTTTTATCTTCGAGTCCGACCCGCCGCGCCGGCAAAAGAGGCCTCAACTTTGGCCGGGCGCTGCCGTTGCAGTCGTGCCCTCCGGCCCTGCCGCTGTCGGCAGAACGCCCCCGCTGCCGCCCAAGCCTTTCCGTGAAATGTCGCCCACTCGGAGGCGGCGCGACCGATCCACCCCCTTTGAGCCATCTCCGGAGTAAGTGCGATCGGCTCTGAAGCACCGGCTCGTCGTGAACGACACGGCGGCCGCCCAGGAGGGCACCTCGCCGTCGGCCACGCGCCGGCTCGAAGCCATCGAACTCGGCCGAGCCGTCGATTGCGCCGCCGGGTATTACGCCGAGCCCGCCGGCGACAAATTAACATCGCTTAGGAGAGATACTAATTAGTTAAAACGTGTCGGCCCGCCGGTACTATGGTCGAGACGTGGCTGGAATGACATTAGGACCGCGCCGGCCGCCCGCCGGGGCTGCTGCAGTCTTATTAGGGCCGGCGCGCGGGATTGGCGGGCGATCAGCCCCATCGCGCCGCCGGCGGAGCGCCGTATGAGAATCGAGTCCCGGCAGCGGCCAGTTTCGCCCAGCCGGTGGAATATTGGACAGAAGGGCTCAGAAATACAGCGCAGTGACCGTGAGGTTCGAACAGATGTCTCGATATGCAGCGGAGATGATAAGAGTCGTCCGGGAGACGCGTCAGTAACTCACTATTTTGGCGTGAAATGTGTTGTGTTTAAATACTTCCATACAAAAAAAAGAAATTCACCAGCCCTGGTGAAAAACGTTTGAAAATAGTTAACATGGAAAAGTGATTGAGATGGACGGAAAAAAATCATTTTCGTTTTAGATAAATTAGTAGTATTGTATGCGTTGATCCTAACGAGCAACCATGCAGCTAGCATGTATGTATGTATGTATTGACGATCAAGAGCAATCCACAATCGGCGTGGCGATTACACTCCGAGTCCGAGCTGGTTGAAGATAACACAAGAAATAACTACACAAGAAAACGCACACACTTACGGATACGAAATACACAACGCGAACGCCGAACACGCACATACTTGGTGTAACCCGCACGAAGCCGCGTTCGTAACTATACACACAGACTCGCTTGCCTTTCATAGTCCAAGAGTCATGGGGCTAGCTACTATGGCTACTCTGGCTAGGCTTAAGCCCCTTTTTTACAGCACGGGCAAATCTGGCTGGAGGCAACTGCGTTAGCTCGAGGGGGAGAGTATATATTTAGGAGCGCCGCGGCACGGTAGGCGAATCTACGTTTTCCGGTCTCTAGTCGGGGTCGCGGTAAGTGGAAAAGGTGGTCTTGGCGAGTAGACCTTGCTCGTGTTTGGGAATTTTTGGAAAATAGGGTCGCAATCTCCTCGGGTTCACCTCTCTGGATGGCCTTGTGCGCCGTGATAAGGGTATGGTATTCAGCCATTGTTTTAGGTGCCATCCAGGCTCCAGCCGAGTTGGTCCCGGAGATGGGAGACATGATCAAATTTACGGCGACCGAAAATGACTCTAGCGGCAAAGTTAAGAATTTTCTGAATGCGATCGAAGTTCTTTTGGCTACCATTACCAAATACGGAGAGACAGTACTGGATCCGTGACATGACGAGAGCCACCACTAGTGTCTTGGTGACACCGTCGGGGAGATAGTGGCGGACATGGGAGAGGCCAATTAGGAGACCCGTACACCGGCGACTGAGCTCGGACACATGCGCGTCCCAGGACAGGGTGCCGTCGAAGATAACGCCCAGGTTGCCCACCTGCTTGCATGGCACTAGTTTGGTGTCGCGAAAAGAAACTGTGAAAGCAGGTATGCTTCTCAAATTTTGCCGACTGCCGAAAGCCATGAGCTGAGTTTTAGCAGTGTTTACTTTTAGAGCATTTGCACTGAACCAATGGTCGAGAGACGCCAGTGACGCTTCCAAGCGCGAGATGAGTCCCCTAAGGTCGTTTAAAGGGCCACTCACCAACAATTGAGTATCATCAGCGTACTGGAAGACTGCTGCATCCTCAGAATAAAGTGATAGATCATTGGAAAATACCGTGAAGAGTAAGGGACCAAGTGCTGAGCCTTGAAAGACGCCCATAGAGTTGGAAAGAGGTTGTGATAATACCCGGCGACCGGACTCGTCCTTCAATGACACACTCTGTGTGTGACCCTGGAGATAAGCGGCGAACCAGGATGTCTCTATGCCGTGCATTGCCAATTTAGCGAGTAATAACTCATGGTTGATGACATCAAAACATTTGCTTAAATCAATAAGACATAGCATAGAGACATCCCCCCTATCGGTGGCGGCCAGGATTTGGTCACTGACAGACAGAAGTGCTGTCTCAGTTGAGTGCCGGGGTCGGAAACCGTGCTGGGTATTGGCCAGAAGATGGTTTTGGGAGAGATAGCGATAGAGCTGTTTGTGAATGACTCGCTCGACCACCTTCATAATGACAGGTACACTCGGGGGCAGATTGATGTTCCACAACTCTTTATCCACCGGGTTCCTATGGCTCAGCATTGGCAGCAGCCGCCTGGTACCGGTAGACTGTGCCGCTTCACTTACTTGTCAAGCGGCACAGCCTACCCACACCGTATGACACCGGTCTGGGTCGGTGGCTAGAAGGCGATGTGGGCCGCCTGTGACGTCAGCGCAGCGCGGCGGTGAGGGCCGAGCCCGGGGGCATGGCTCGGGTCGGCGCGGCGCGGCGGCCGGCGAGGGCTGGGGAGTGAGGCGGGGTGGGAGGGTGGGAGCATGGACCATCGCGCCGCGCGGCTGAGCGAGTGTAGTTGACTCTCGCGTCTCAAGGCGGCAATTATTCTACCTAAAAATTGCGCTAAAGCAGTTGTTGAAATATCCTATGCCCAAGACATGAAATATCATCATACTTGCCATGAGCATTACGGCATATTTTAACGTGGCATTGGGACAGCCGATAGAATTTATATCACACGTGCATCGAGTTGCGGAGCTACATTGTTTATAACAGACAAGTATTTATTAAAGCCTTGATTGAGCTCATTGGTGTCTATTATTTCGCACAGCAATCGTCCAGGGACGTGAGAAATGCGGTTTTTGGATAGCGCGGCAGCCAACGCCCCAACTTTAAGCAAATTTTACTGTTCCTCTAATGTGTGATCGCAGCGACCAATAGCAAACCGTTCCAACTAGGAGCAAATAAGTTGCGCACCTGGGACGGTTCGAACCGGGCTTCTCCAACCGGTCACCCTACGACGCTATAGCGTGCATCCACTGAGCTACCGAGACCACCGACTACCCGCCGCGGTCAAACGCGATAATATGTCACAAAACTGTCATTGGCGGTCAGCGGGTGAATGTCAATTTGTTTTGTGCTGACGGGGACCATTCCCGGTAGCTCAGTGGATGAACGCTCGTATCGTGAGCTGACCGGTGGGGGAAGCCCGGTTCGAAGTTCGAACCCTCCTGAGTGTCCGACTTTTTGGCTCCTGGTTGGAACGGTTTGCTATTGGTGGCTGCGACCTCATATTAGAGGAACAGTAATAATCGCTTTAAATTGGGGCGTTAGCTGCCGCACTATACCCATACCCCTAGTTCCCACGTCTCTAGACGATTGCCGTGCGAAACAATAGACACCAATCTGCTCAATCAAGGCCTCAATACTAACATGTTATGCAAAATATAGCTCCGCACCTCGATGCACGGGTGACAAGTTCTATCGGCTGTCCCATTGCCACGCTTAAGTGCTTCGTAATACGCATGGCAAGTAAATGATAGGCGCTGTCTTGGGCATAGGGCATTTTAACAAATGCTTTAGCGCAATTGATGGGTAGAATAATTGGCAAATGGAGACGCGAAAGTTAACTACGCTCGCCCAGCCGCGCGATGGCCCATGCTTCCACCCCGCCTCACTCCCCAGCCCTCGCCAGCCGCCGCGCCGCGCCGACCCGAGCCATGCCCCCGGGCTCGGCCCTCACCGCTGCGCTGACGTCACAGGCGGCCCACATCGCCTTCCAGCCACCGACCCAGACCGGTGTCATACGGTGTGGGTAGGCTGTGCCGCTTGACAAGTAAGTGAAGCGGCACAGTCTACCGTTACCAGGCGGCTGCTGCCAATGCTGAGCCATAGGAGCCCGGTGGATAAAGAGTTGTGGAACATCAATCTGCCCCCGAGTGTACTAAGGAGATCGGTCGAAAATTAGTGGGATCAGATGGGTTTCCAGACTTGAAGATGGGGTGAACTATAGAGTGTTTCCAATGAAAGGGGATATCGGACCTTGAGATGCAGGTGTTAATGATGTGAAGGATAACGTCACCGATAGATGGGAAAGCAGTTTTCAGCATGCGAATGCAGACGCCATCAGACGCACAGGCGGCAGAATTGCGCATATTGAAAACTGTGTGACCGAGTTCACCGAGAGAGATAGGTCTGGGCTTAAACCTACCGGCTACGACATGCGGCAAACGGCCAATTTGCTCAACAACTGGATTTTGGTCACGGATCTCGGTAGCGACGCGGGACCCACAGAAACGAAAAAAGAATTTAAAACGTCAGCCGATACATCAGGTTGAACACTAGGTCCGTCTTTCTTATCAGCCACAACCGACCTATTACTTTTCCACACCTTGTTGGGACCCCGCCCACTAATCTCTCTGTGAAGTTCGCCGCGTCGGTCTCGTCGCACTGCGGCCCGGACAGTTCGGTTTAAGTCTTTGTAAACCTCCGACTTTCTACCGAACTGCTGTAATGCGGTACAACGTTGATCCATGATTTTAAGTGTGGCGGGGGTAACTGGTGGTGCTGTAGGATTACGGATGGTAATATTCTTTATAGGTGCGTGATCGTCAAAAATCGGCAGAAATTCGGTCAGGAAAGCATCCCACTGGTCACTTACGTTCGTGGCACTAAACACGCCCTCCCAATCGGCAAACATCAGGTCAGAGTTCAGGGCATCGACATCTATACGGTTGATCGAGCGGGATTGAACAACTGTAGGATTTTTGCGTTGTTTCGGAACGTTAATAGACACACGAAGGAGTTTGTGTGGGCTGAAGTGGCAAAAGGATGCAGAGCAATCACGCACAAGCTCTCTATTTTACAAGCTCTAGCATTCATATGAATTTACCAGAAAGGGGTTAATAAATAATAAGCTCGCAATTCAGCGACATCCCAGTTCCCACACTTCACAATGCTTCTGAGTCCAGATCACAATTCCGGAGCATCTTCATTGTTTGTCATTCATTTGTGACGTCATTTTCGTCGTCGGTCCTCACCGGATGTTAGCCCAATGCTCCGTCAGTTCAGTAGCCCAACAAGAAAGCAAATAGAGCCTCCCAGTAGTGCCGTTCCATTCCCAATGATCTCAGAGACTCGCCTCCTTCCGCATTGGAACACATGATTTACAATTCGGCTCCCCTATCCGGGCCCGGGCGCGGGTCGCCCTATTTTCTGATTGAATTGTTGCAAGTTGCAGACGCTCCCGTAATGAAATAGCATGCGTCGGCTCGGGGGAACGTCGGAGAGGCCAAACAATAGGGGAAGGATGCAGTGCAGGCCATTAGTATTCATGTAATGCAGCGAAGGGACATTGCAACTGCCGGGCCGGACCGGGTCGCGCTGTCATGGTAAGCCGTCAAGATAGAGAGAGAATCCGTGGTGCCGCCGGGCTGCTTTGGATGAGGGCCGTCCCGGAATTGGGCCTCGGTGGGGACTAAGGCAGCCAATTAGCCACACAAGCACTCAGACCTGAATCCATATTGACACTCTATCGCAGCATTAGAGAGCGAACGCCATCGTAGAATCATATTAATTCGCTACGCTGCAAAGCGAACGAGCTCCCAGAAAATGTCTTCTTTTCTGGTGAACATGAAACAGCCTAACCCTTATTTGTATTATTTCTTCATATTAGGTATTTTTATGTCAAATGCTAGCGTTCTTCTTAGCTATCTGATCGAGTGACCTAAATCATAATTGTTTTCCCACAATATGGTTGGCCCCTGCAAACCTAACCGCCTCTACACCCCATTCCCCTCACGACGTGCTGTTTTCCCCATTGTTTGAACCCCTCTGTCTCTTCCCATCCCCTCTCCCCCGAACAAGACGTTTAAATTCTGCGGATTCCTTCCGGTGCTCCGTTTAAATCGCCTGCGCCGGCTGTGACCGGGGGAGCTGCTTCAACTGTGCCGCCTGCGGGGTACCACGCCGCCTGATCACCGATCACCGATCATCCCTGGCCCGGCGCTGAGCTGATCGCGCAGTCCTCAGGTGCGAGCGGTAGCTCCCACCTGCAGAGGAGCGACCATCACCACATACCCACCCTACGGGGGCATACCGTGCGCGCCTTCCGGCCCGTCCAGCGCTCTCATTAGACGCACCGAATTTGGCGGCGGTAACGAGCGTCCCGGCTCGGTCGCGGAGAGGAGCTGTTTGGTCCCACCTGACCGCACACCCCTGTCCCCATTACGGGGATGCTCCTAATATCCGCACCAGCCGGGGGTGGAGGCGGGCGCGTCCCCCAGGTCATCTCCAGGTGCAGCAGCGCTCGTTGCGCTGCGGTACCCATATCGATCAAGCAGTCCAGTCAGGGTAGTGGTGGGGTGGGAGCGGTATGAAGTCATGCTTCACCGGCAGCTGGGAAAACTGGCGTCGCAGAGGGTGAGGGGCGATTATGATTATATTGGTCATCGCGGGTCGAGTCATGCTGGGACTCGAGCAGATGTTCTGAGAGTCGAGAAGCCAAAGTCGTGGAATGCAATGCACCTGAACGCAACAGGGGCTCTGCATTGCATTTTCTTTTCCAGTCAGTACCGAAATATCACCGGCATTATCCTGCATCGCATGGAATGACTTGGCGTCAAAATGATTAGATGTTTACATGTTTAGAGGTTAAACAGCTCTCTCCTGGTCTACCAGTCAGAGCAAAGACGAATTCCATAGCGTCATATATTTTATGACGACATTCCTTAAACTATGCTAATTACTGAAAAATGCGGCAATCATATTGACGAACACGTTCGCTCTAAAAATGTTTCACAGTGATCGCGCACAAGTGTAAAAACTGCAATAACGTCTCGCAAAAAGATGACATAACAGACCATTGCGGACCCCCGTCACGCAGTGAGACTATTTATCCTGTCTGCGGCCCGGTCTCACGGGTGCGGACGCTGCGTCCCGGGGGAAAACTCAGGGGAAACTGTCAGCCCGCGGCGATGGACCGTGACCCGCAGGTGACAGGGTTATCGAGGTCGTCGCGGGGGAGAGACGGCCCCGCAGCTGCCCTGCCGACCCTCTAATCGCCGCCCAGATAGGGGTCTTTAACTGCTGCAGACGGCGGCACCGGCTCCAGGTGCGCCCTCCCCGTCCGACGGCATTGCCGACGTGCCTGTCCGTGACGTACCGGCGTCTCCAGGTGGCGGGCCGGCGATCGGCGCGGCGGTTTAAACCTCCACACCTGGGCAGAGCCGCGCCGGAACACCTGGGATTGTCCGGTATCGGTCTCAACAGACGGCCGGCCGTTTAAAGACCAGCCGTTTGAATCCTCCGGTGTGGGGGGAGAAGGAAGCGACGCGTGCCGGCCACAGGTGCCCGGAGGCCGCCCGAGACGGTTGACAAAGACCACGCGCCATCTGCGACGCGTGGCCGTTGGGCCTCAGGGCGGCGGGAATAAATGGCGAGCAGCTCTGAAGGAACCGGCTCAATGGCGTGAGAGGCTTCGCCGCAGCCTTACGATTGTCTGCGTTTGAATTTTGAAGGCTGCCTCACCCTAAAAGATAATCATGTGTGAGGCGGAGGAGATACGGCTGCTCTGTCGTGTAGAGTTTGTTAATCGTTTGGAAATGACACGACACTTCGAGATGGAGCGTCTGCTCACCATATGCTGCTGCTTCAGGACAGATCTGGATCCAGTGCCATGATACGCCATAGTGAAACAATAATCAAATTCCTTGCCGAAATAGGACTCTGGCTTCCGGTTATTTTAAATTTGGATAGATATAAACTTACTCAACCTCACATCCGTTCAAGGCTTCTTTTTATCGAATAGATATAGGTATGGTATATCGATTATCTTCAGGTGACCGTTCTACGATGATTGTATCGTTTATTTAATCCTTTTTCGACAGGTGATTCTTTTCCAAGTGCTGAAAATTTTCTCTCGATTTTTTTCTCGATTCTATAAAGTTACTGTAATTTGACATCATTTGGTTATGATCTAAGCAAGGCTTAGCACTTAGCAGTCAGCAATCAACGCTCATCTTAAACTTGACAAAACTCATTAACGTAAGCATTTTAAATTCCTTCTCTCTTGACGCTTACGTGCAGTAGTATGACCCTAAAAGGTAAATCACGATGATCAGCATCGTCCGTTTCAAACCTCTGGTCTGGTCGCTTTCGCCCTCCGTCTTGTCTCGGCCGTTGGTTTCCAACGGTCGCTGGCGGTTTATCCCAGCTGGATTCTCCCTTCAAGAGACGCGTGGACGCGAATTCAATTCATTCGCTTTTTATGGCGGCGCAGTTTCTCAAAGAAAGCCCCATCGGGCTCCTGTGTGGCGCGGTCCCCTTCAGTAACCCGCGGCTCCATTTAACGCTCCCAGCCCTCGCGCAGCGTAGGAAATTCCAATCGTGTGTAAAACCTGTTATTCGATAATCAGACAGACGATTCCAAGGCGTCCGCTGACAAGACTGCAGACTGTATGTACGGTGACACTAAGTATGTTCTTTGCAAAACACGCTCTGTTGATAACTTGCTCATCAGTGGAAAGGCAGCAGTCAGCAAGACACTTGACATGACAAGCTGAGGAGCAGCGTGCTCGATTATCGAGTCCGCTCCGTCTCAAACGACGCGTGGCGGCTCGGCGGAAGACGGGAACGTCCGGGGTCGACCGTCGCCCCGTCTCCGCTCGGCCAAGGCTGAATTACGGATCATCGCAGCAGCGCCTGTACGCGTCACATTGTCCCAGACATAAGTGCATCACGAGTCAAGATGTATCATGCATAAGAAAGCATACTATATGAAATATACGCATTTAATAAACGGCACACGAGAAATAAGATTTTTTAAAAGCTGTACATATGTCGACTTCTGTGCCAAACAGTTCCAATATCACCCACTGTCTGTGGAATGCAGCCTGAGGTAGCATGGTTTGTTGAAAAGGTGACAGAGTCGTGCCAACCAGTTAGCGTTATGCCAATAGGCGATACAGGTCAAGTGACCTACAGCAAGGTTGGTGTCCTTCCATTACAAATATTCTTGCAATTTAATTTTCAGTCCATTATACATTCAGCTCTATAGTCCACGAATGCTGGTACTAATTGGCATATGCTTACGCTATAAATTGTCCAAATTTCCTGCTTCACCCCAATTAAATTCATTACCGAATTGACATCTTTTCTTCCCAATGGGACATGCAAAGGTCCACATCGACTGTTGCACAGGTGTTCCGGTACAATCGTCTCTAATCTTCTGCAAAACATACTCGGTGTCAGCCTGTCAAACATTCCCTAAATCCCTATAGATGTGCCGAGGCCAAGAAACAATCAAATTACAGGTGATATCGCGCCACCATCTCGGCTAAGGCGTAATTATCTGGTAATAAGTAGGCGCACGGGAAGTCAGACGGCTGCTTTGTTTACGAGGTGTATAGCAGGATCAATGCTGTCACAATACGGTATCGATATCATAAAAACGAAGGCAGTTGGTAGTCAGGGACAAAGAGACGTGTTTATTGACAAATTCAATTTGTCAAGCTGCGGTGTAATAAAAGCAAATGCTTCGCTTTCAGGGAAAGTACTTACCTACGTTAGTTGAGAAAGTAATCATAAGATTCAGTTTAAGAACATTCTAATCTAATGGAGTCACAATTTAGTGAGCTGATACATTTGAGGTGATGTTTTATTTTTACACCCTTTTGCCGAAAAAAATTAAATGCTTACTGATTTACAACTTCAAAATAAATTCAACCGCTTACATTCTGTGGCAAATAAATTTTGATTTTTTTTGCAAATGCAAATTGTTTCTACAGATGAACATCTAATTTATTGCTGGATTTAATTTTCAACAGGAGGAATGAACATATCGACATATGAAACTCAGTCAGGAAAATGAGCAGCAATTCCTGAAATCGTCCATGAGAGTGTGCCCTGCCAGACCGCACTTCTGCAAGGTTAATTCTCCTGTACGATATTCGTTATCGTTTTTGCGCTGAGCAGTCTCCTGGCAGCTGTGTGCCTCAGAGTGAAGCAGCGTCGCACGCAACCACCTCCTCCCTGCGGAGAGGGACGCCAACGGTCCGGTAAAAGTGATCAGGGGCCGCACCGGGCCGCGCTGGTCAGCTCCAGGTGCAGTCCCCTCCAGGCCACGCATCATCTCGTCAACGATCAAAACAGCGGCGTGCTCAGCTGCCGCCGGCCGGCTCACCGAGCCAGTTCCTCGATCGATTTCCGGTGGCCGGGCGGCCCACTTCCGGTGCCGTTCGGGGCGAGCGGGGAGGTTCCCACGGGCGAGCACCTGGGCGGCCGTCACCCCTGGACGGCGACAGGGCGCACGATGACCGATAGAGGCCAATCGGGTCGCGGACAGACGGGAGATGAGCGGTCGCAGCGCCGACAGGGGTGGGACGAGACTGGACCGTCGACTTCCGCGTCCGGCTGGCGACTCATTTAGGAGGCACGGTGGGAGAGAGAGAGACTCATCATAACGCCGGCAGGTGTGTTCTACATCACTGCATGTGAGTAACAGTACATAGGTATGCCATTATTTGCCTTTTAAATATCAATTTCTTTTGTCAAGTTTTCAGGATACACGTAATCAAAACGAGTTACCAAGAAAATTAAACCATTGACCCCATCGAGCAAATGATGAGGAAGGCTAGGGAGGCAAACGACTAGAAATGAAGGAGATATTCATCAACAGCCAGGCACACTTAACAACAGACCAGCACACTTGGCTGTTGAGTTAGTGACCGACACGTTTCGCTCCTCGCTCTAAAGACCAAAAGTAATCCAATAATAGACCGCCTCAGATCCAGCAGTGCTGACAGCAGCTGTAATTGAGATGACGGGCGACGCATCGAGGCAAGATGTCTCCCCAGCGGAGCTAGGTGATCCGCTTCGCTTCACACTAAACATGAAAGCAGTGAAAGCTGCCGAGAGAGATTCAGCAGTGCGGCGCTAGGATGACGAGTGTCTGCAGTCACTCGGCGAAGGTGGCACGGGATAACGGGAGAACAACAGGAGACGAGGACACAATAGTTCTTCGACGGCTTGATTTATACTCAGGAACGTTTTTCGCCTATTATTATAACTTTTTTATATATATCATTGCCAACATACCTATAAGTTTGGTTACTTTCACAAGGCACACACTTTATCTACAAAGCATTCGCTTTTGACTCAAATATTTGGCGTTTATGTTGTGCATTTTCATTCATGTTAACTCAAAACAGCCGGGGGCATTTCAGACCGGAAATACAATCGAACTGTGGGATGAACAGTGAACACTGCACAAAACACCACCAATCACTTCAATCCAGTCTCTGTCCGAAGTGACCGCGCGACCGTACACTGAAAACAATTTAACCCAAGGCTGGCGAGTAAACCGGTGTTTTACGGGTACCCCTATCCGCAACCATTTTTAACCACCCTCCCAGGAGTAGTGCTAGGTCCCATTGCGGTGTAGTCGTACTTGCTCTGAGCGGATATAACCGCTGTCAGCGAAGAAGTCCGCTGAGAGCAGGGGCGACTACACTGCAATGGGACCTTACTGTACTCCTGGGAGGGTGGTTAAAAATGGTTGCGGATAGGGGTACCCGCAAAACACCGGTTTACTCGCGGGCCTTGGGTTAAATTGTTTTCGTATACGAAAACAAAACCAGCCTGGCGGGCGCCAATAAAGCACCTCGAGCCCTTCTCCAATTCTAAGAACAGCCACCTCACGCTTTCTGCGTTGACATTTCGCCGTGCCGTGTTTATTTTCGGTCAATAAGGCTCGTTGGTGTTTGACAATTACGGTTGTCGCAGCGCCGACCGCCGGCGTCGCCACCACTCTGTTCAGCACCAAAAACAATCGGCGTCTCGAGCAAAAACCGGCCAATAATGCGCCCGCGGACAAACAGTATCGCCGATTGCCGTGCGTGGTCGCGATGATACGCCGTGTGGTTTTCGTCGGACAGCCGACACAGGACGGAGGCCGAACAGATATGGTAGTCATTCATGTGCTTTCTAAGGAAAAGAAAGATGACAATTTTCCCCAAATTTTCCGAATTACAGGCGAACGAAATATGTAGGCAATATTATTCAAGACACAATGAATCGGTTTTGCCAATCGCTTAAGTAATGTGTCATGCTAGCATTTGCAGCCCATTGCCCAATGGCTCAAACATTACTGAAAACCCAGGGAGGTAAGTACATGTTATTCAAACTTGCATGTTCTGACCTTTACGTATTCTTCCATCCAATTAAACATTTATTGAACATGAAGTTAACCTTTCTTGGCCTTATACTCTTTCTTTAATCCTGACTGTTAATGATCTTTTAAATTAAAACTATTAAAATGTTTGATATGTAAGTTGTGAATCACTCACTCGGCAGTTCATACTTCATAGCTAAAGCTGAACATCAGATCACCACATCGCGGTGAGATGATTTTGCCCTTGGCCATCTTCCGGTGTCCCGGCGGCACTTTATCAACTTTAACCTTCGGGCATGTTCTTGCTTATTGACTGCATGTGGCGCAACACCTCTTCGTTTGGGATAAAAACCTCAATTTTTTTGTATTTACACATACCAACACATTGCGCACACATATTCGTACATCCCTAGTTGGCGCTGGGTTAATGGTCCATAACTCCATAAAGGAAATTCTCGAACCCTTTCCAGACTTATCCAGACCTGCGCTTTGGCTCAGTCAGCTCCTGAAAACCTTTCTCTTATATAATTAACTGGGCTGCTGTGCCGTTTTATGTTGAAGTGAATGGTCGTAAACATTGAAGGTATCTCTTATCACATTATGGCATTGCGTGGTCAATATGAATTGGCGTCTTCCTTCAGACTGAATCTGTGAAATTATGCCACATCGCGCCCAATAACTGCCCGATATGACAAGTTCTCACCCTCCTTTTAGCTGCCTACTTTCCCAAACACGAAAAGATCATTTCCGAACTAGAGCTTCCTTCATGACACACAACATTCTGTCACGAAATAACTTAGCGCTCCTCAATAGCTACCCACAGGCTATAACTCCGGCAAAAATCGGACCAGGCAATTATTCTGACAAACTTCGTCAACTCTATTACCTCCGAACCGACAATTTGTAGCATGAGGTGTTGGCTGTTAACGTTCCGCCACTGAGGGGCGTCTGGTGCCGTGGTCACAGTGAGTCCACCACACCCTGTCGCTATAGTGCTCTTCCCCAGTGCACCTCCCCATTGCGTCTCCTCTGCGTGTCTCCCCTCTGCGCCCCCCAATCCCCAGAGCGTCTCCCCCATTGCGCCTCCCAGAGCGTCTCCCGTATTTACCCCCCTCAACCCTGTGCGCCTTCCCTGTGCGCCTCCCTTGTGCGCCTCCCTTGTGTGTCTTCCCCTCTGCGCCTTCCGTTGCGCCTCCCCTGTGCACCTCCCCCTGTGGCCGACCACACCCGGCTCATTGGACTCCGGTCATACGCCATAACCGGCCGCCGAAACTACACTGCACCGGCCGCCCTGTGGCGTGAGCCGGCCAGAATCTGCCTTCTAATGGAAGCCGCTCCTTAGCTTAATATCGGGTAATTAACCGACGCCCCACATTACGCACACGGAAAGAGGTGTATCCATTCAGCGGCCGCGACAGTTACTGCCTATGTTCTTGATTCCTTAATGGAATAGTTGGCGAATTAGCATTTCGCCACCTGAAATAGGAACTTTGGGCTCACTTGGAGCTAATTAGGCGCACTGGAGGGGATTTATCTGGTGGCAGCATGTAAGAACTGCGCTACGGGCGAGGCTAATGCGCCTAGCCGCCGCGAAGTTCTAAAAGCCCAGGCGGAGGTGAGTTGGAAGACCCGCGGCGCGGAGCCGGTGTTTGTCTGTGCGGATAAAGCATACATCATCGACAACAACTGGACGACGGAATCCGCCGCGGCTTGTGAGTTTGCAGCGATAGAACAAAATTTGCTAATCATTTATACTTTTTTGAAGCTACACCTTTTTATTTTTAACTACTAACTCAGCTACGCATTCGTATTTTTGCAAACACAAATGCAAACTTTTAAAAATTCACGAATGCACCTTGACTTTGTACAGGTATCGCGGGTTTTAGCGTTAGGTTTTGCACCTAGAAAATTTAGTGTACTTCAGGCTATATCTTTGTCGTCTTAAGCTTTGAAGTGTTGAAGATGCGATCGACTTGTTGGTTCACAAGCCGGCAATGATCGTGTAAAATGGCTTCATCGTAGATCGATTAGTTTCTGAGATATAACCGGAAATGTATAAAAGTGCAAAACCTACCGCTTAATCTCGCAAGAGCCGTACTATGTATTGTAGTATCAATAAACATTTGGAGCAGCACAAACACATCCGTGTGATGATATTGACCCTAGGTCAAATTTTCAAGCTGCCCTTTTAAGGTCCAATTTAAGTTTGCTTGACTCGACTCGACGAGAAAAATTATGCGGGTTAAGTCAATATAATGCAAGCCTAGTATCAAGTTATTGTAAATAAGCCGTACCAATTTTGACCCGCTTCGCCCTCTGTAGGTCAATCATTGACCTTAGTTCAAATTTGAGGCCATATTATCGAAATGGCTTAAAAAAGGCTTAAAAACAGCTATTCAGCGTTGCCATCGGTTTTCTAAGCTCTGTTTATTTACGAACTGTGAGCCAATTTTTTTCCAATGATGAAAAATCGGGGATACATATACTTGAAATTTGATGACTTATTGAATTGACTCGGTTCTGTTAATGGTGTCTTGTGACCACTGGCCTTGGAATGAGCTGCGGGCTACCTTCATGATTTTCGACGCTCCCTCGGGCGCCTCTTGTCACGACATTTGTCCCATGGACCAGGAGCCGAGTCCAGGGAGCGTAACCCCTCGGTAATGATCGGACAAACGCTATGACTCGATTTCGGATAAGGATAAAAGCAGACGATCTGACGCTCTTATTTACATAATTAGTAAAAGGTCATTCCAATAGAAGGGTAGGCTGATTTCCCGAGTTGGATATTCATTTATAGGAGCTTAATCCCAAAGTATACTTATGGATAATGGACTTATCCAAATTCCAATATCCATTTCTCATCCATGCCCAAAGCTAGCGACTTGTCGGACAAAAATTAGTTGTAGAATAGGGACAAAGTTATAGATTGTACTTTTGGTTGTTGTTTTGTTAGCAAAGCATGTTGTATTTGTACTCAACACGTAACGTAACGTATCGCTTACAAACGTAACGTAGCCAATGGAATAAAGCGGGAACCTACGAGAATATGTAAATCTCTCTCGGTTATGGTCGTGGTAGTGGTTCTGCTCTGTTCTGTTTCTTTGTGGATCTCAACAAGTCATAATTATTGTGCAAGTCATACGTTTTCTCATTTCATTATTTATGTAGGCGTTGCAGCTTTTATTGTATCACGGCTCTGTGTTATAAGAGCAGAGACATATGATTACCTAACACTTCTCCTGGAACCGACAGTGCACAATTTTCCCTATGGCATAGCTAGACGCTGCCTCGCGCTGTCACATGCCTTATTACCTGTTAACATCGTCATGTGTGCTGCAAATCTAAAGAAGTTGAAAAATGGATCAGTGATGATGTAAAATGATCCGTAAAGGTATCACCACTGCCCCGACCTTTCATCCCATTTGGAAGGGATCATAGAAATCAGAAGTGACGATTTTTATGAAATAGCATGGCTTACCAAAGAAACAAATATGCATTTTGATAGAGAGGCCTGATAACAGTGAGGCAATGCGCCAGTAAGCGCTTCTTGAATCCATCGGCCCAAAGAATCAAATCCATTTGGGACCCCGATGCGTTCTACCTTCACTTTGAAGTGAAACCAACTTTTAGTGATAAAGCCGAGCTAACATTGGTGGTATCATGTCAAATTCAACCACAAAGTAAATTACATCACATATAACTCCTGCTCTCAAACTTTATTTACCTACAAATTAGGTGGTGGTGGTATCGGCATTTAAGCTCACAGCTTAATAACTTACACTGTGTTAGTGACGCAGCGATTAAACTTGGCAGTCAGATAACTAACCATTACCCGGAAAGTTTTGACCAATGTTCACTGTTCAGTCAAGAGGCTATTTCAAAGTGCCTCTCATAATATAAATTTATGCATGCTGTTAGATACGTTTGCGTAGAACGTTTTGATGTCCCACTTCCGCAATGCAAAATTATTGTTAATTATACCTATGCATATTGCCCACATTGTGCACTGTGCGTGCATTCATCAATGAACTCTCCCAACTCCGTAAATCCACGACCCTCCCTTCCTCTCCCATAGCAGCGATCCAGCCGACCGTCTCCCCAAGCAGTGTTCCCACCTGTTGTCCTTCCGGCGTCTCTCGCCGGGCCGTCGTCGCCGTCGCCGTCGCCGCCGTCGTCGTCGCCGTCGACGCAGCGAGGTCGTCGGTGCCGACCAAGTCGAGTGGTCGGCCGGCGGCCGGCGTCGTGCCGGGTCGGGGCGCAGCGGGCCGGGCGCAGACCCGCCCCCGTCGGCAGGCCAGCCTCTCGTCGCCGCCGCCTTTCTCATGGCGACGACGACGATGGAGGATGACCCGAGCGACTGGGCCGGCCGGCCGTGGGGCGGTGGATGAGCTCGGTAGGGCCGTTATGGAACTGGGCTTAATAAGAGCAATAATCGAAGGATGCATTTTTTCGAAAACGGAAGGAGGTCAAGCGCTAGCTGCATTACTTAGGTGTTTTACCTTCATATAACTATGCAACACATCACAGAGGGAAGTCCTACATCAGAAAAAGAGCAACAAGCGACTATCAGCAATAATCTTAGCTGCAATGCTCTAGCGTTGACTTGTAAGTGGCGTAAAAACGTGAACCGAAGTTTTGCGGGGCTTATGCAAACATCACGACTTTAAAATGGGCCGAACATAACATCGACAGTGTCCTGTTCACAGTCGGCACACCTACTTAATTGTTGCTTATACAGCAAGTAAATTTGAATTTGTAAGCGTTTCAAAATAAATCAGAAAATGCATTAAAAGTTACGCTAGCACCAAGTGAGCTAAGTGGTATTCCAAGCTTGACTGAATCGAGTTTTTATCTCAATTTTCACCAGCACCTCCAAACAAATCGTCGTACCTAAGCGCATTCCAAAACTACACAAAAATCCAATGACATATTGGTATAAGTCGCTCAAAATAGGACAGATCAGTTGGTCACGGACTACGAGAGCCCCATTTATCACATATCCCCCTCCCTCCTGTCCACCCCAGCGACGGTCACCGTCAATTCGGTTACGGGGCCACGCGTCCGGTATCGGCGCAGTGGCCTTACATTACCCTCATACGTGGCACTCGGCGAAATGGCCGGCCGCAGCCAACCGCGCCAGACCACGACCTAATCGAGTTTGCCGGCGAAGAAAAACGTCCGGACCGTGCCATCGACGCTGGGGCCGCCGCGATATTGGCAACTCGGGCTGCCGGCGGCGGTGGAGGGACGAAGGTCGTCCGCCGAGGATTGGATGGTGCGATGGTCTAATCTGGCGCTCTGAGCGGCACCTGAACGGCCGTCATATCGGCCAGAGCTGACACAGGACAGAGCGGGCTCGGGGTTAGCTCGGAAACAGACGGTCTCTGTGCTGGGCACGGCTCGGCGGCGAGAGCGACAATGAATACAAGCTGGGAACGGTAGTCGTAGGCCGGTGCGCCCATGGGAATGTGAATAGGACATGCTTGAAGAGAATAGGCATTCGTTGCTCCTCTATTCCAAAGCTGTTACGAAAATGCTTATAGTTCGTTTTTTTTTCAAAAGGACTCTGGCTCCAAGTACGTTTTTCGAAAAAGCACGCGTTTTAGCGACCAAAACGAGCAAAAACTGAACCTTAGAGAGAGAAAATATATGAAAAAATGACCTCTCTTCGACATTTAAAATTATTTGAATGGCCAAATATTTTTGTATTGATATTTCGACCAACAGGTCTTCTTCAGAATAAGACAATGTACACAATTGTACGAGAACGAGAATACAATAATTGATGCAGCAGACTTATTCCCGCGGTTTTCAAATTCAAAAATTAGCGCGGTTTATCTCGCGCTCATAAAACAGTGGTACAACCTTTTTAACAACTTCAAAATATCACAGAATATGCATGAAAACACATCGCTTGACACATCGAGTTCAAAGGTCAACACTCCAAAGTCAAAGGTCAAAGTACTAGGTTCAAATGCCAGACAAGAAGGTCGAGTTCAAGGTTAGAGTTCAACGTATTCATGACCATCAAGGTCAAACCATAGCCAGATAATGTAAATTACACAATATACACATATATACAGATCTTCATACACACTGATTGTTCACAAGTCCAGTAAAGCGCATTACAAATTTAGCAATACAAAATTGGCCATAGGGAGCATTTGACATTTCCACGATCACACTTCATACATTTCCAAATCTCTACTCACCCACATTTATATCTACATGATAGGCCATGAGGACACATTTGAGTTAAGCCTTGGGTCAAGCTGCCTGATGAGTAGTGATTCCGCTATTTTGCGGTCAGGATGGTCTCTTGCCCGGTACAAAACTTCAACATCTATGTGTGTGAGGTTGCCTGTAGTCTGTGGGTGACAGGTACGAAAATGGTCTCCTAGGGGTGTATCCTGTTTTTGGCTCGTCATATCACGTAAATGTTCATTGAACCGCAGCCTCAAGGGCCTTTTCGTTTCCCCAATGTACTCCATTTGACCTACATCCGAAGCACAAAGTTTGCATTTTAGCCTATAAACTACGTTTTTTTGTGTGCATAGTCCGCGAAAATCTGTCTTACATAGATTACATCTGTTGCCGCCCGGGCATTGAGGTTTGGAAAAGGCCGACCGCACTAACTGTTTCTTTAACTTTTTATCATTACGCCATGCTACTTTCACGTCCAGCCCCGATTTCTTGACCACTTTTTTCACCTTGCATAGCAAATCCTCATCGATGTACGGTAAGGTAAGGAAGCCATCCTCCCCCAACGTCTGTTTCGGTGCCCTACCCTTTGACCTCGCTTGTCTGACCTGCCTTAGAAGTTTTTTTCAACAGCTGTGCCGAATAACCATTACCCAGTAGCAATGCCCTAATCTTGCTCACTCCAGATTCTGCCTTACTTGTGCTGGAAGCATTGTTGTAGGCTCTATGGAACATGTTCCTAATCATGCTATGCTTAGTAGCTGAGGGGTGTGCTGAGGTAGCATGTAACACTATGCCCGAGTTCGTTGGTTTGATATACAGTTCCGTCTCCAGTTTGGCCCTACCTGCCTGGGATGTCTCGATAGTAACCAAAGTGTCCAAAAAGGGCACCCCTTTGTTATCTTTAGTGAAGTCCAAGGTGAAAGCTAGATTTGGATGTATGCTGTTCAGATAGTCTACAAAGCCTAACAGCGCCTCCTCCCCATGTATCCAAATGCCTGCATAGTCGTCAATATATCTTACCAGAAACTCAGGTTTTAGAGCTGCGTTTCCGAGAGCCTGCTGTTCAAACCTATCCAGAAAAATGATGGCTAAAGGTGGCGCACACGGGTTTCCCATGGCTATGCCTAGTTTCTGCCTATAGTAGCTATCCCCGAACGAAAACACATTATTGTTTAGGCACTGCTCCAAGAGGGCACAAATATCATCGTACGTTAAACCAAAAGTGTCAATATCCTTGCCATGAGCTAACAGTTTTTCTCTAGCCGCTTCTATGGCTTCTCCTATTGGAATGCTACCGTAGAGATTCACTACGTCTACACTAAAGAAAATGGCGCCCTCAGTGAGTGGGTGGGTTCGGCAGTGGTCTGCCGCACGAGACAGGAAGTCCCTGGTGTCCTTGAGGTGAGTGGGAACAAACGCTAGAAGCTGCTTTAGTATTTTCTCCAGCAGGCAGGAAGTTTTCTCTGTGGGACCCCCTGAGGCAGAAACAACTGGTCGAAGTGGGACAGTGGGCTTGTGGTCTTTAGGTAAGCCATAAAACACCGGCGTCCTACTGTGCATGGGTGTGAGCTCCTCAACTACTTTATCAGGCAGCTTGCCCTTAGCTAACGTTTTGAAAACCTGTTTTGTTTTGGCCTCAACCTGAGCTACTGGATTTTTCTCAAGTTTTTCATAGTTTTGCACATCATTAAGTATCACTTCTGCCTTACTTTTGTAGGTGTCCCTGTCTATCAGAACAAAACCTTTACATTTGTCACTTTGTTTCACTATGACGTCCTCATTCTTCGATAACCCCTTAACGAACTGAGCTTCATCCTGTGAAATGTTGCTATCCTTAAGCTTATGTCCCTTGTAGATCCGCACTACATCTCTCTTTAGCTTATGAAGAGTACACTCTACTTCCCTACTAGAAGGAGGTGGGAACCTCTTACTGGTGTCTGGGAAGCGGAAGTTGAACGTGGCGGTGTTGCCACATCCCTGACGTTCATCCAGGCCGTGGTCTTCCCCTTGTTGTTCCGCTGAGTCTGCGTCGCGCTGCACTTCCGCTGCGAGCTGCTGCACTTCCGGTCCCGGTGCTGGTGCTTCCTCTGGGCGTGGCGGGGGACTAGCGTCGTCTTCTGTTGTGCTCCGTGTGACCCGCCCAGTTACGGGGGCCTCGGGGCGGGGGTCGTCTGCCGGTGAAGTAGCTGGCTGGCGTACAATATCCGCTGTAGCAGCTGCGCTGGTCGTCTGGAGAGAGCCTCCAACTTGCTTCCGTCGCTGAATGTCGTCCTTCCATCGTTTAGCATATGCTAATCTCTCGACACTCTTCTCAACTTCAAGGAGTACGTGTTTAGAGACTTGTTGCGTCACCGCAAAGTTTGGTCCTTTGGCTAGGATGTTCAACTGTTTTTGCTCCAAATCAATCGAAGAGATGTTGTTGACCCGCTTGGTGTTGGCATCACGGATGGGAGCAGCCGTCTCGGTGACATCCTCCTCGGTGTCAAGGCCACGGAAGGTGTTCTGTTCATACCGTAGATGGCAAAACTTCCTCACCAGCCTTGGGCGATTTTCCCTCACCGTGATGTCGAATACCATGTTACACGTCTGGGCCAGTTCTGTTACCTTCTCCTCCGTTAAGAGCGAAGAAACTTTGTTTCTTAAATAGTCTTTCCTTCTTTCCAGGTATGCTTTGTGGCGAAAAGTTTCGGCGATGGCCTCGTTCAGTAGGGAAGAAGCAAAAGAATGGCATCTACCCAAAACTCGATCATTGTTTGCAAAAGCCTTGCTGACTGGCTTCAAAGAATCTTGTATAAATCTGGGAATAAGGTTGTTTCTTCTGCATGCGGTCAAAAATTCTATTCTCATGAGAGTTTTCGCGAGTTTTTCAGGTGTCTTTAGAGTTTCGATGAGCACTCGTTGTCGGTCAATGCTTGTCTCTTCAGAACTTATTCTTTGGAGCGCTCTTGCGAGGAACATTATGAATATTAGAGAGAGAAAATATATGAAAAAATGACCTCTCCTCGACATTTAAAATTATTTGAATGGCCAAATATTTTTGTATTGATATTTCGACCAACAGGTCTTCTTCAGAATAAGACAATGTACACAATTGTACGAGAACGAGAATACAATAATTGATGCAGCAGACTTATTCCCGCGGTTTTCAAATTCAAAAATTAGCGCGGTTTATCTCGCGCTCATAAAACAGTGGTACAACCTTTTTAACAACTTCAAAATATCACAGAATATGCATGAAAACACATCGCTTGACACATCGAGTTCAAAGGTCAACACTCCAAAGTCAAAGGTCAAAGTACTAGGTTCAAATGCCAGACAAGAAGGTCGAGTTCAAGGTTAGAGTTCAACGTATTCATGACCATCAAGGTCAAACCATAGCCAGATAATGTAAATTACACAATATACACATATATACAGATCTTCATACACACTGATTGTTCACAAGTCCAGTAAAGCGCATTACAAATTTAGGTGCCGAACCCACCCACTCACTGAGGGCGCCATTTTCTTTAGTGTAGACGTAGTGAATCTCTACGGTAGCATTCCAATAGGAGAAGCCATAGAAGCGGCTAGAGAAAAACTGTTAGCTCATGGCAAGGATATTGACACTTTTGGTTTAACGTACGATGATATTTGTGCCCTCTTGGAGCAGTGCCTAAACAATAATGTGTTTTCGTTCGGGGATAGCTACTATAGGCAGAAACTAGGCATAGCCATGGGAAACCCGTGTGCGCCACCTTTAGCCATCATTTTTCTGGATAGGTTTGAACAGCAGGCTCTCGGAAACGCAGCTCTAAAACCTGAGTTTCTGGTAAGATATATTGACGACTATGCAGGCATTTGGATACATGGGGAGGAGGCGCTGTTAGGCTTTGTAGACTATCTGAACAGCATACATCCAAATCTAGCTTTCACCTTGGACTTCACTAAAGATAACAAAGGGGTGCCCTTTTTGGACACTTTGGTTACTATCGAGACATCCCAGGCAGGTAGGGCCAAACTGGAGACGGAACTGTATATCAAACCAACGAACTCGGGCATAGTGTTACATGCTACCTCAGCACACCCCTCAGCTACTAAGCATAGCATGATTAGGAACATGTTCCATAGAGCCTACAACAATGCTTCCAGCACAAGTAAGGCAGAATCTGGAGTGAGCAAGATTAGGGCATTGCTACTGGGTAATGGTTATTCGGCACAGCTGTTGAAAAAACTTCTAAGGCAGGTCAGACAAGCGAGGTCAAAGGGTAGGGCACCGAAACAGACGTTGGGGGAGGATGGCTTCCTTACCTTACCGTACATCGATGAGGATTTGCTATGCAAGGTGAAAAAAGTGGTCAAGAAATCGGGGCTGGACGTGAAAGTAGCATGGCGTAATGATAAAAAGTTAAAGAAACAGTTAGTGCGGTCGGCCTTTTCCAAACCTCAATGCCCGGGCGGCAACAGATGTAATCTATGTAAGACAGATTTTCGCGGACTATGCACACAAAAAAACGTAGTTTATAGGCTAAAATGCAAACTTTGTGCTTCGGATGTAGGTCAAATGGAGTACATTGGGGAAACGAAAAGGCCCTTGAGGCTGCGGTTCAATGAACATTTACGTGATATGACGAGCCAAAAACAGGATACACCCCTAGGAGACCATTTTCGTACCTGTCACCCACAGACTACAGGCAACCTCACACACATAGATGTTGAAGTTTTTGTACCGGGCAAGAGACCATCCTGACCGCAAAATAGCGGAATCACTACTCATCAGGCAGCTTGACCCAAGGCTTAACTCAAATGTGTCCTCATGGCCTATCATGTAGATATAAATGTGGGTGAGTAGAGATTTGGAAATGTATGAAGTGTGATCGTGGAAATGTCAAATGCTCCCTATGGCCAATTTTGTATTGCTAAATTTGTAATGCGCTTTACTGGACTTGTGAACAATCAGTGTGTATGAAGATCTGTATATATGTGTATATTGTGTAATTTACATTATCTGGCTATGGTTTGACCTTGATGGTCATGAATACGTTGAACTCTAACCTTGAACTCGACCTTCTTGTCTGGCATTTGAACCTAGTACTTTGACCTTTGACTTTGGAGTGTTGACCTTTGAACTCGATGTGTCAAGCGATGTGTTTTCATGCATATTCTGTGATATTTTGAAGTTGTTAAAAAGGTTGTACCACTGTTTTATGAGCGCGAGATAAACCGCGCTAATTTTTGAATTTGAAAACCGCGGGAATAAGTCTGCTGCATCAATTATTGTATTCTCGTTCTCGTACAATTGTGTACATTGTCTTATTCTGAAGAAGACCTGTTGGTCGAAATATCAATACAAAAATATTTGGCCATTCAAATAATTTTAAATGTCGAGGAGAGGTCATTTTTTCATATATTTTCTCTCTCTAATATTCATAATGTTCCTCGCAAGAGCGCTCCAAAGAATAAAAACTGAACCTGAGAAACTCGAACGTCGCCTTATTTTAACATGTGAAATATTCCCAATAACTTTCATACGTGCATTTTCGAACCAGATATGGGAACAGTGGTGACGTCATGCTGTCAAACTTGTATTGCAATGTAACGTATAACTATCATGGACGAAACCGCTTACTCGATTATAACCTCGGCAACAGTGAAAAACGAAGTTTCCCCCAAAACCGTCGAAACTTTGTCCCATCGTACGGACATTGGGTGCCTGCTGCCACCAGTGACGTCATCATAGTATGATAATTTTTCAAGACACAATTTCCGGGTACTTACCGTGCACAATTTGAAATCGAATATTTTTTCGGTAAGAAATTCTTGGCCAGACACTGAAGCTGCCAAAACTCACGTGAGAGGTTCGATAAGGAACTTGGAGCCAGCGTCCTTTTGAAAAAAAAACGAACTATAGTGACTATGGTGCACCGGTTAGGTACCTATGTTGAAAAATGAATATGTTGAATAATGCGAACGAAACTCAAAGACAATAATATTGTAAACATCTGTATATTTATTAAATAAAATAAATAGCAGCTCAACCTAACATAATGCCTTTTTAAACCTTATTGTGTAGTGCGATGTGAGCAGCACATCTAGCTCGTACTTCCTCGAGTTTATTTTTTCCGTTGTGCCTACCATGACGATATTGGACTTTGTTCTCTTAGGTCCAATAGAAACTTTATGATCTCCAATTCTTACGGAAAAGATTCCCTGTTGCATCGTTTGCGTTTTATTACATTAAACTCACTTTTCTCAAGTGTCCACAGAAACTAATACTTTTCAAGTTCGAGAGCTTATTGGATAGACAATCGGTAGCGGCCGAAATGAGTAAAAACTGAAATCACTCGGCTATTTTAGCCCACATCTTACTGTTCGTATTAAATAGCCAATAAACTCAATTCTGGGTTGCTGGATGATATGTGGAAAAGAATTGCTTCCTGAAATATTGTGGATCTTATTTCCAGGAGCATTTTACTACCAAGAAAAAGCGAGGCGGTACCATTCGGGACGGAATCCATCTAATCTTATACTGGCAATATCTCGAAGAAGCTGGTTGTGCCATGCGACATAAACCATCGAAATAAATCCTGCAGTAAACTTTTAGCGCCTATCGCTCGCAATAGTCTGATTAAGAAGCTGTTCCTTTATATTATGATCATATTTTTTACGAGTGGGCCCGGGCGCGGCGCCGTGGCTGTCACGGGCCCGTAAAATGGGCACCAGCCGCCCAGAGGTTTGGTTTAATCAAAAAGCCGAATACGTCTGTCGAAACTACCAAGACGCCTCCGGTTCGCGGACGTAAAAGGCCACTAAAACGGCGGCAGACTTTTATGGCGTTATTTCACTTGGAGGGTAAAATATGCTCCTGAGGGACGGCGCGTCGTCCCTATGCAGATTTTTTACTCTCTGGAGCACCGGAAACAGACACAAGTGCATACGACAAACAAGCCGCAGGCGCAGTAAAAAGGGGATGGAGCCGTCTCTAGGCTCCAGTGGCTGCCTATCAAACGTGACGGTATGTATTTTTAGTTCTCCTAAACAAGATAAGGCGAATCAAAGAGTAAAAGCTTCGGGTCATGCTTCTAGGCATCTCTGCGTATCATGTAGTGTTGGAGTGTGTAGGAGCTTTCAATCTAAAAAATAACATTGAACGCATACAATTCCCATAGTCTCAAACCCAAAAGGCAGCAGAATATAGGGAACAGGCCTGGTCAGAACTCGCTGTCGTCACTGTGCAGGATATGGGACTCTAAGCCAGGCCCAGTCAGGAACTTTTCACGACGGGTCGATATCCCTGAGGGGACCAGCGCCGGGTTCAAAAGAGAGCCGGGCATCGTCGCGCGAACGGCAGATGGTCCGTCGGCTCCTGCCGCAGCCGCTGGATAAACGGCAGCGGCGATCACCGCTGCCGAAAATGGGGCGCGTGCCGCACGAGGAGACAATTAATAATAATTACGCGGCGTATATGGCTCCCAGAATGATAAAAGCCGCACGGTCGGCGTTGAGACCTATGAATTTGGGAAGGGAGGGGTCAGAGGAAACAGAGGAGGAAATGGGGGTGGAAGAGGCAGACTGAAGGACTGTTTTAGTACGGTCTGATCTGCTATGCGACTGACGCACATAACATAACAATGGTTGTGCCCATGATGTGATAAGTAACAATAGTTTCACTTGCCATAGGTAAAGCTCATGCCCAGTGACGTACCCAAGGGGGGGGGGGGCACATGGGCACGGGGGCCTCAGGCCCCGGTATATTTTTTCAAACACTGGATAAAACGTCTTTTACTAGGAAGAAAAAATGATATCAAAGTTTCATTTACGTGCCCCTGGTTACCCGAGGGGCCCCTGATGACCCGATGGGCCCCTGCAGTCATCCGAGGACCCCTGGTTTCCTGTGCCCCTGGTCGCCTAGGGGGCCCCTGGTAGCCGGGGCCTGGTCGCATGGGGCCCCTGATTGCCTGGGGTCCCTAGTCGCCTAGGGGGCCCTGGTAGCCGGGGGGCCTGGTCACATGGGGGCCTCTGGTCGCATGGGGCCCCTGATCTCCTGGGGCCCCTAGTCGCCAAGGAGGCCCCTGATCGCCTGGGGCCCATAGTCGCCAAGGGGCCCCTAGTAGCGGGGGCCTGGTCGCATGGGGGCCCCTGGTTGCTTGGGACCCCTGAGGGCCCCTGGTTGCCTGGGGGCCCCTAGTCGCCTGGGCGGCCTGGGGGCCCCCGGGTGACCTAAGGGCCCCTTCGGAAGCAGGTGGCCCCCTCCTGGGCGAAATCCTGGGTACGTGCCTGCTCATGCCCAATATCAAAAATGTTCATATGTACATCGGACCACAACGCCTTCGCGCGGGCTAAGAAGCAGTCTTCGGGCATTTGCCGATGACATAAAGCAGGATTAATGGTTAATACAGCAGATGATAAAAAGGCTGTAATAATTAGTGATAAATATAGTAGTAGATACTTGGTAATAGGCTACTAATTATAATTGAAAGTAGATATTATAGGATAGGTAACACCTCCGCATTCTCTTAACAGATCATGTTCAGCTAACTGCCTTCCGGTAGAGGGCAGAGACTTGGTCAACTTCTCTGCAGACTGTTCAGGCACGACCCCAATGACCCTACCCCTTTCTCAGGCTCGACAGTCATCTGCCCCCGATGCAGGGACAGTGCCGGCAGACTCGGTGGCGGCGGAAAACCTTCAGGCTTCAATTAAGGGGGGCACTGCCGACTTTTGGTCCCATTCTTTCCATGCAACGTCCATAGGGCTAATGTTAAAATGCCAAAATCAAAGGGGTGCACGGTGCCCCAGTGCTCCCCCCGTTCCGCCGCCTATGGCCGCAGACTGTCTCCCGATGCAGGAACGGTGCCGGCGCCGGCGCGGCTTCCATCAGCCGGGCCCGGAATCAAATCCCGCTGCAGAGTGCAGGCCTAAAGTGACGGCCGGCGACCGAATTTCAGCCGGCGCCGACTGGAGCAGCCATGAAGTAATCCAATATTCCACTCTCAGCATTAATTATTCGCGCGAGCGGCGCTCGGCTCTGGCTGTCTCCTAATCAAGCGCATCTCCAGAATCAACAGTGGAGATAATTTCATGCAGGCCCATGCAGCAGCAATCTAGCTTATCGCCACCGGCACGGGCTCATTAATATTCAATAATTCTCCTTCCATTACGAATTCGAATCGGTCCATTCGAGTAATTTGCATTCTGCATGGTAAACACGACCCACTGAGTGGCAGAGCGTGGATTCAGCAAACAGCCGAGCAGTCGCAGGCAGGGGCAGAACAGCGGAGCCACGGGAAGTGGGACCGAGAAATGGGAAATAGGTGAAAGAAGTTCAGCTCACTTTTGACATCACATCGTTGCGTTCAAATATGTGATGCGATGCTGGCATTTCATGCTTGTAAATGACTTGGGCATTTTTCATCATTCTTAGATGAAATAAATGAAAGAACACTGGTTGGGGCCGATTGACCTGAGAGGCTTATTATGAGCATGATTATATTTATTTTTACGAACATTTTAAAAACATTTTAAACGATGCGTTGCAAGTTACGGCAGAAGCGTTCCAATCCTTCCTCCATACTCCTCATTCCTCCCGTTCTCCATCAACACTCCCCACTCTCTCCAGGCCCCCATCCCTCTCTCCCCCGGCTCCCAGCAGCCAGCGCAGCCACTAACGAAGAATCGATGGTGCCTTGCCGCACAGTGACAGTACGGCCGTATTAGCCAAGATAAATCAGCCGTCGGTCGCTGGACATTATCTGCGACGGTCGGCGCACAAAGGCGCCACTAATGCCGCTCTGCGCCGCTGTCACTGTCACGGGCCGGTCGGCTGGTCGGCGTCACCGGCCGATAGACAGAGAGGCTGCACCGTGCCGCGCTGGACGCGGCGCCGGAAGCAGGAGTGGCGATCGGAGTGGGATGGGATACGAAAAAATAGAAGCCAATAGAAACCAAAGAATTTGCATGCTATAGCATGCCTAAGACATGCCTAAGAAGCGAGCAAATGTTGCAAACAGTCATGTGCATTGTGCGATTGCATGGACCAGAGTGATGGATCTATGATCACAGTGGATCTCGAATCAAACAGCAAGCTAGGACCTATGATCCCACCGGATCCCGCGTGAAAGATATATCCGGGGATTTATGATCTCGTAGGATCTGACGATAAACCAAACACATGGACCTATGATCAAAGTGGATCCCACCGTGCACATCATTTGAAACTATGTTTCCAAGTGTTTCTACGTCAATAAGTGCCACAAAAAATGAATTATGATGTGCAATCACATCCAATTACTAAAACAGAACTTTTGTTAGTTACAAGTGAATCATAAGGATTTCTATACCTATTGACAAAAAGGGTGAAGATATATGATGTCACTGGATCTCAAGTAAAAAATTAGACTCTGAACTATGATTTCAATGGCTCTCAATAAATTAAAGAGCTGAATCCATAATCCCATCGGATCCGAGATCAGGATCGGTGGGAAGATCCCAGACCCCTTTTCTCAGCGGATCCATGCAAATGTCTGGTTGCAAAGCTTGTTGAAATAGTTGGTTGATCGATATTTACCGTCGGTAAATTCGGAAAGTAAATATGTAACGCAAACTGAATACAATGCTGAGCGCAATAAAAATCGCTTGCAATATGCAATATGCATTTACTTTCTTACGTATCCCTCCCCGGTAATTGACCTAGACTTGGATACTGGGGAGGGACGGTAACATACGTGATCTCTTTCTCTCTCCCTCCCTCCCTCCCTCCCTCCCTCTCCCTGTCTTACTTTTCTCTCTCTCTCTCTCTCCCTCTCTCTCTCTCTCTCTCTCTCTCTCTCTCTCTCTCTCTCTCTCTCTCTCTCTCTCTCTCTCTCTCTCTGGTTTTGTTTTTATTTTCACTCTTTTTTAAAATGATTTAGCGACATTTTCCTTACATTTTTGTTAAGCATTTGCGATGGTGATGTCTCCCACGGTGACTCAATATGTCTCCACGTCTCCATGTCTCCATTTTACTTTTTCTTATTAATGATCAAAATAAACGCTGAACCTACCCAGACCGGTTTGCTTGGGTGTGTGCACTCATACGCTCGCTTATTATTTTACATGTCAATGCCTATTTTAAAAATTTTGACGGCGTCTGAAGTTTTCTAGCGCTATTCGCCAATTAATTATCTTGCTCCATCCTTTCTGCGCCATCTCAGTTCACACTTCAACTTCAGCTTACTGACGCACATCTTTTCGCTGTGCGACTTTCCTTCGTTCCTCTGCCCCGCCAGCCCAAGATTCTTACAGATACGTCAGCCCACCGCAGTCGCACACCGCCTGCATAGTGCATACCAAAACAAGACATCAGCTGCACCTCTCACCCTCCTTCAATTGATTTCATTCTACCGCCCTCCAGTAACCGCCCTCCACCCACTATCACCCACCGTCCACTGTCCACCGCCCACCTCCCTTCACCCATCACCCACCACCCACCGTCCTCCACATTCTAGCCCGCTACCCCCCCCCCCCCCCTCGCCATCCCCCCCCCGCCGCCGCCCGCCGCGCCGGCCGGCGCAGACGCTGATCTCAGAGCGGGCACATCGATCTCAGCCGAGATCGAGCCGCGCCCAGCCAATCAGAGGCCGCCGAGGTGTCGCCGCCGAGCTCCTCCACCAATCAGAGGAGGCGTCTTGAGGAGCCACGGCTTGGCTGGCGGATCGCAGGCACCAATGAAAAAATTCTGCTCATCTCTTCCTTACTCTTACAAAATGTCTGAAAGTGAGGCTCCGAATGCTGAGTGCCAACTGTAGAGTCTTCCCTCAGGCACCGGAACCCGTCAAAGCACTGCAGCATTCGCATTTTTGTCTTTATTTAATGTTCATTTTACTGACACCAACCAAAATCAAGTAAAGCTGTAACATTTTCAACATTTTAATTTCAACGTATGTAGGTATTTACCTACAATTAGAAAATTCCGGCTCACCGGACTACACTAACTGCAATGGATTGTAATGAAAGTCAAAATGTGAAAAGTCAAAATGGATTAAAGTCAAAATGTAAAAAGTTAGAAGTGAAAAGTCAAATCCACATAAAGTCAAAGACATAAAAGTCAAATGACAAAAAATCGTCTAAAGACTAAAGTCACCTGTTCCTATGCGTTTTTTAGATAAATATTTTTGAAAACACATCAATGAGACATTTTAAGTTTATCGGTTAGGTTAGGCTAGGCTGGGCATTAGCATTAGGCAAAGTTAGGCTAGGTTAGGTCGGATAGAAATTAATATATCCATGACTTTTTGCATTTGACTATTTATCCTTTTGACTTTTAGCGCCTTTCAATTTTTCCGTTTGACTTTCTGCTTTTGACTTTTTGACATTTGTCTTTTATATTTTTGACATAGGTAGGTATAGCTTTTTATACTTTTTGCATTTTACTGTAAGCTTACTTTTTTGTGTTTGGCTTTCAATTATTTGACTTCTTACGGGTTTGACTTTTTGCTTTTGACTTTTTGCGTTTTTTTTTACTTTTTGCTTACTTGATTTTTTATTTCTGACTTTTTGTCTTCTGACATTTAGCCGATTTGACTTTTTGCCATTTTACTTCTATCGTTTTGATTTTTGTCTTTTGACTTTTTGTTTTTTGACTTTTTGTATTTTGACTTTTTGTCATGTACTGTAGGACCTAATCGGCAGCAAGATATGTGACTTCAAACCTCAGCTGGACCGTCTTACCCCACCTTCGGCTTCCCTTGCCTGTTCCCGAGTGTTTGGGAGTGTTGTATGTACCTACATTGCACATACCTACATACATGCCTATTACCTAGGTACCTACCTTTTGGACTTTCGTCCATAAGAAGCGCAGTTCAATTTTCTCCCATTGACTTATATTGGAGGAGTCACAAAATTGTCAATTGACCTGACCTTAGGTCATCGATAGGTAGGGTAGGAAGAGGTAACGTCGAGAAAAATACAAATCTTCCTCCAGAGCAAACATTTTGCGTTGGTTATGCAAAGGCTGATGCACGACCATTTCATTGCACACGCTATAATAACAATTGCACACGCTATAATAACTTCTGATAGAGGCGTGCTAGAGCTGAAAACGCCTTAGATGTGTTCGGCTCGACGTTGCGGATAGACTGATATGCAGCATGACCTTTTCCTTTGGTGACCTCTGGTGACCTAACCTTTGACCTGACCCAAAAAATGACTGAAGTGTTTTCGTCCTTATTTTGGACGTTCTTTCTATTTCCGCTTACCGCGTGTCTCTACGTGGCCCAGGAGCCGAGTTAGAAGGAGGGGGGGGGGGTGTTTAGACCCCCCGGCCCGGCGCGGAATCTCGGAGCACCGGCCCGGCGCGACCGCTTCACATACGGAGCGTAAACGGTAAAGCCCTATCCGCTTACGTGCCCAGCGCACTTACGCGTATGTGAAGTGGTCTTAAGGCAAAAAAAAATTCCGGCAGGTGGCTATTTTTCTGTTGGTTTGTTTGTTTGTTTTGTTGGGTTAGGCCCTTTCGGTCGACAAGACCATTGCAGAGCCGGAAGGATGATAGGAATTAGGGGGAGACATTGGTCTGGGCAGGCACCCTAGTGAGTCGCCGGGGCTGAGCCCGTCCAGAGGACAGGCCACCCAGCCCCAAGGCACTCACTGCACCCGGCTACGGGGTGCGCTCCCTCAGGAGCAGCGGTGCCGCTCCAAGGGAGCAGCCCGCATGAGATAAAGTTGCCTGTCCAGCCCGGAGGGGGGTTGCGGCGTGGAGGAGAAGGATTTCAGTATCCTGAGGATAGAAGCACGGAAAGGTGTTCTGTTGGTAAATCTGGCCTTTGGACTAAGGGTGCTGTGCTCGACTCGAGCTCTCCAAAGGCAAAAACCACGCCGACTTGGCTTTGGAGCTGCAACAGACGGCGGAGGTCGGGGTCACCGCTAGGGAGGCGGCCGTGTGCAGCGGATTTGCTGCGCCCGAGCACCCATAGAGCGGCACAATTCCCCACCTATGGCCTATGCGCTACTCCCTAGTCGCTACCTTCCTTGCACAGGACCTGCCTTCTATCATCTATGGGACCTTCTGACACGCAGCGCTCATCTGAAGAGAACTAATAGTACAATGAGTTGCCGATAGAGGCGCTGGGGAAGGAAAATCGTGAAAAAAAAAACTATAAAAATTTGAAGAAATTCAGGGCAAATTAATTAAACATTCAGTTTTTTCTTTAAACATTTTCTAAGGAGAATATCAAACATTTTTGCGACCTAGCTTCATGAATCCTCGAGTTCCTCCTATCCGTTCAGGAACGTTTTTAATGGATTGTTTTGATACGTTTGTGGCGTGCGTGTTGCATTTCAAGCCCCTGAGTGAGCGCGCGGGGGCGGAGAGCAAGGGGATAAGAAGTTTTGGTAAGATATTTACTTATTTCGGGCTTTCATGTTGATATTCTTCTTAATTAAATTGAAATACTAGCATCGAATTCGAATATGAACAACAATGACATGCATCATGGTTCATGAGCTTCTTAAACAAATGGCATCTTGAGCTTGATTCTTGGCTTCTCATCACAGATCATGATTGTATTATATAACGTATTTTATTGGTGATACGAAATCAAAATCATTCAAAAATGTCAAAAGGACAAATTCCAATCTAGACTGACTTCAGGCCCTAATAATGCATGAACCTTGTTTGCTTACAACAGAAAGCTATTGGTTATTTACAGTCACCGTGCTATTGGTGCTATTGCCTGCCCCACCATTACCTACCCGTGTTATGACATATGACTTATGAGGAAGCTGGAAATCTTGATGCCCCCACTGCTTAAAGGAAATATAGGTACCACTTTTAACATGGAGTTTTGATTTGGAATAGCAGTTATTTGGCTTGGGCTGAGATAGGTAAGCACAAATCAGGAGCAGTGGCAAATTGATGGGGCTCCTGCACAAAGCAGGAGGGACGCCGGTGAAAACAGGGCACCGGAGGGCATATTAATCATGTGACATTTGGAGCTTCTCCCCCTCCTTCTACCTTCTACATGCTAAACGTCACGTGTGAATTTCACAAACCTTGATCAAATCCCCCAGGCGCCCTGTTTTCACCGTAGTCCAGCAGGAGCCCATCGAGCACCCTAGGCAATTAGCAATATCAATATTCCATTTCTAGATCTGGAAAAAGTACCTTGTAGAGGAATTTGGTGCATTGTAAAAGAATGCTGAAAAAGCAGCCACCTATCTCAGAGGCTAAGCTCAGCCAATCAGCATGCAGTTGCTTTTGAATTATACAGTATGATTGTTTATTGGTTAACCTAAAACAAGCTTCTGTGCCATCACTATTTAACCTTTAGCCTTTAGGTTGAAGAAGAGTGTGAGTCGTGAGACATGACCATGAGTGAGTGCTGAGTGCTGATAATCTAATTTTGTTCTTTTTTTAGGTTGAGATCAAGATGGAGCCACTTGAAAAACTGGACGAAATATTTGAGCTTGACAGTGACCAAGAGTGTGACCTGAGACCAATTGATAGTGATGACAGGTCAGCATGGTGCTGGGTTACTATGAGTTATGTGGGTTGGGTATGGATTACTTACTTACTTACATGGATTACTTGTTAGTTATCCATGGGTTGGGGGTAAGCTTTAACTTAAGGCACCTGCTGTTCTGTGCTGCAAAATGGCAGATACCTACTATTGCCATTTATATGGGATCACAGTCATCAGCATCACTGCCATCAGTAGCATTATCATTCATTACTATCATCATTATGATGGAATTTATAAAAATGTCATGGTCACAACTCACAGCTGGTTGGTATGGATGCTTGGGAAATTTGGATGCCTTTGATCTGTTTGAATTATTAGCTAAAATTGATTTTTGCTGACTAGATGCAGTCACAAGCACAAGCTGAGCTAATGTTTTAATCACAACACTGGTAAAACTGTGCTGGATTTTATACTTAAAGACTACCTACTCCAAGACTAGGTAGCACTGTCATCAATAACCAGGAATACTTTATTTTTCAGTGATGATGAATTTTCTCAAGATCTTGTGCAGCGTCTTCAGCGTCTGGACAAGCAACGTCCCAGATCAAGGCAGCAAGGAGGTGCCAAAAGTAGGCTTGCCCTGCTTTTGTCTTGTTTTCATATCTTCCATCCTTTATCATGCAGAATATCTACCTTTCTCATGACTAATTTGTCATGTAATTTTTCATTTCAGTGTCAAACTAGGCCAGTGTCAGTGTAGGTAATCGTTCTGTAAACTTGGGCGTGCCTTATCCCCTATCAAACGAAATACTTTCAAAACTTGCAATATAATTGTAACTGGTGACTGAAGGTAGGCGCAGGTCTCTTCATGTTAACTTGTTTCTCTTGTTTCCCCAGAATCCAGATTTTTCTTTGTACCCATCAGTGTCTCGCACCAATGCTGGGATCTATATTTTTCACGTTCAAATGATTATTACCCTTTATGCGTCGCATCTGCATGTTCAATGTTTCTTTTTCTAAGTCTTTTCTCACACTGATCTCCTACCTTCCAGAGCCCGTTGCGGTTGAGGATGAGTTCGAACGGGCCGTGAACGCCGAGCTGTCAGCCTCAATGGTGGCGCACTGCCGCCGCCTCGCGCCCCAGCTCGTCAGCGACCGTTCCCTACCGGCCGCTCCGGCGGAGAGCCGGGGAGACTCAGCAGCTGAGACTTCCCAGCCGTCCGCCACACCGGCCGCCGGTACTGCGTCGGCGAACGGCGCCAAGACCCCCTCCAAGGGAGAGAAGAAACAAGGGGAGAAGAAACAAGAGGACGAGAAACCGGAACAGGAGTACTATGACGATGTGTATTTTGATTCCGATGACGACTCTGAGCCGGGAGATGACGTCAAAAGTCCGAGTGCGCCAGCGGATACGGCGACAGTAGCCACCGTCGATTCCAAGATGGACTCAGAATCTCCTACAGGTGCGTATTTATTCGTTATTATTTTGTTTTATCTAGGGCGCGTTCGCAGTCTCCTCGGGCGAGTAAAATTCTACATTGTCCGGCCAATTCCGTTCGATAACCGCAGCCAAGCCCCCGCTGACCTCGAACGCCATTGGCCGGACGACGTACAATCTTCGTCGTCCGGTAGACTCCGAATCCGAGGTTTGTGTTCGTGTGCTGACTGAATCCTCTTCCTACCACTACCTGGCGGCGGATGCTCTAACTGCTTGTTCGTCATCTCCCCGTCAGATGGCAGGGCGGCGGGTGCGCCGGCGGCCGACCCCGGTAGTAAGCGGTCGGAGCGGCGCCGCCGCCGCCGGCCGGTTCTGTCCAACGATCAGCTGTTGTACGACCCAGAGATGGACGAGCGGGACCAGCAGTGGGTGGACCGGCAGCGGCGGCGCTACCAGCCGGCCGCCGGCAGGTAGGCAACGGCTTATAGGCAGAAGGCGCCGGCTGACAGGCTTATAGTGGACCAAATAGGCACCGGCAGCGGGCACAGCCTGTCGGGAGGGGCATGCTCTCCTAGGAAGCGTTCGAGAGCTTCTTGGAGGCTGGGAAAATTGTGGTTAGAATGTTGCCATCCGTCCTTCCTATCGCCGTTACCAATTCGTCCGCATGCTAGTTCGCACTGCCTTGCATATCCGAACAGGCGGTCACCTCACTCTGACGGCGGTGGAGGGTGGGCCTCTTTCGACCATTGCTGGGTGATCTGCCCCATCTGGACAGTCATGCTCCAGCGGAATGGTCTCAGCGTCTGCGGCGCACCAGTCGTGGTCGAGCGAGCCCAATGTCTCGCCTCTGTTTTTAATTCCATGACTCTGAGAGTCGTATTTTACCAAAAGGGGCTAAAAAAGACACGTTGCCGATTTAAATGGCTGCCTTTGATAAATTATGTGTGTTGAAGGAAAGATGTACAGGGTGTAAAGATGTACAGGGTGGTACTCAGTATTCACCAGACAACGGCTGAACTTTTGTTAGTCTTGGGGTCCGCTTACTTCCGCTATTTGAGCGTATCATCATATAAGCATTCGACACCTATCGTATATGGCGAAATGATTACCGGTCTGTTCATGCTTTGCCACCTTCTTTGGCCTGAAAAGATATGTTATATACCCAGTGATTGACCCCCCAATTATAACTCATCTTTTTGAAGTTATCGGCATTTAATTCATGCGTAGGGTACTTTGGCTGCATACCGTCATCGCTATTATGAGGCACGTTGAAGTCACATTGGAGTCACAATAACCCTGCACTGATTCACGGTTACCACGCCCAAATGTCTGGACACTTGCAGTGGTTGCACTGTGGTGTCCTGTAATCGCTCGGCTCTCCATGGCCTGTCATTCAATGGTTCCTGTGCTACAAACTGCTGCGTGATTCTGATAAGCCCGATCTCCTCTCTGAGAACGCATTTTGATCAAGGTTTTATTTGATGGAACATGAGCCGAAAGGTCGACTCGAACTCAACGTTTCTGAATTTTTACCCTGAAATGTGTCTCTGCCTTCTTTTTCGGTTTGGTTACCGTGAACGTTTGTTTTCCTTCTTGCCACGCTTATCACTTTTACCAATATTTCAAACAGTTACTTATCTTCGATGTCAAATAATCATTGTTCTGTGCAGCCGACTTTCATTTGCGCACCGCTCCTTGCCCTCATCCAGAATTCAATCAGCCGTCGGTCGACGGGGCCGGCGGCGTTCTGGCTACCGCCACCGCTCGGTACTAAAAGTGAAAGTTGCCGCCCATGCTCCAGAAGCGAGAGCAAAACCCGGCAGAGGTGTTGCGCCACATAGTGATTAGACGCTATTCGGTTGTGGGTCCGAGGTCTCTTGGTTCTGTATCATCTCATGAAGCTAGGATATGGACGATTACTGGACGATGACCGTCGATCGTCCATATGCAGCAGGCTGTTTGGCACCGTCATATTTTTGCGAGTACGAAAATACTTTACGCTTTTAGGAGAGGTAGCAGAGTTGGTGAAGAGGGCGCGGATAAGCCATTCGCCCTGCTTTCGTAACATTTGCAACGTAACATTCATACTGCTAGTGGCCCATTGCTTTGTAGTCCGACATGTAAACAAGTCTGGGATTTCACCAAGCCAAACTCGACTGTATGCTGGGGAGTTTTCTGACCGTACCATTCCCGACAGCTCAACTGGAAACCTACAGTCGAAGCCCACTAAGCTGCCGCACAGTGACGCGGTGCTCAACTGTCCTGCCTGTATGACCATGCTGTGTCTCGATTGTCAGAGGTAAGCGAACGCGTTCCAAACACATATCTCATTTGTATTCTATCATGAATTCATCCTTCTGGCTCACTACAAACTCTAACGTTATGTGTAATGAAAGAATTTGTTTTCTTCTAAGTGTTTTCAGTTTTTTAGTCGACCCTGATCGGTCCCTTCATTTTCTTCACAGACACGAGCTATACAGTAATCAGTACCGCGCCATGTTTGTCTTCAACTGTGAGGTGGACTCGACTCAGGCGCTCCGGTATCGTCTCAAAGAGCCGCCGAAGCGGCGAGGACGGCGTGGCGCAGTCGAGAAAGAGTCCGACGACCGCTCCTCGCCGGCTGACTCTCAGGAACTCTTCAATCCCGTTAAATGCGCCACTTGCAAAACGGAGGTGGCTGTATATGATAGCGATGAGGTGTATCATTTCTTCAATGTGATAGCGAGTCACTCGTGAAGTCATTGTTGAGTTATGATCTGTGACCGATTTTCTGTCGGTACCCGTTTCAGGTGTAGCCCTCGTTTTGTATACTGATTTACAGTTGTGTCCGTCTGTCTTGTGTCGCAGGTGGAAATAATGAAGACTTGAAAATATATGCTGCTTTTTTGTAAAAACTGTTCCCGAACCTATAAAATAACGTTGCGAAACGTGGATGCTTGAATGTTTTGAAAATGTAAAGCGACCGAGTGGGACTGCTTCATTTTCCCGCCCTGCGCGAAACTGTGATGAGACATATGTGTAATGTCGCATTAGATCATAAAAATACACCATACAAGACACAAATTGTATTTATATCATTGGTCCCAAACGTATTCGTTGAAACGATCTGCCTTCAACGTTGTATCAATATTTATATAAATAAAATAAGGAATAAATTTGTGCAAATGAATGCAGAACACGAATATATCTGACTTGGTCATATCCCTTAAGTCAAGTTTTATCACATAGTTATACACAAAAGCATACACGCCTGAGGATAGCTAAATAGTTACTTCAGCTATCGTAGATAAAAGATCCTCACATCTAATCGCTGTCGACTTGGTCCTGCAGGTGTCGCCATAATTATTTCGCTCACCACCGTACCTGTGCTGGGGTATACCTCACTGATATTCGCCGCGAAATACGGCAATATTTTTGTCGGTTTCAAACAGCTTGACCTCGAACAGCGTGACGTCGGAGGGCAGGAACGGCTGCAGGCTCTCCCAGATAAAGACGGCAATGTTCTCCGCCGTTGAGACAGTTTCCCTGTGGATAAAACATCAACTTGTTGAAAGGAGACTCATTAAATTACCTACATCAAACATGGGCACATCACACGAACACATCAAGCTCGGTGGTAAGACTTGCCAGTAAGTGAATAGGTATTTCAAAGTTCCTGCGCATTTTTAGAGTTGAGGCCGATGGACAGTGCAAAATCCGTTTGCTTTGTGCATTTACTACTTCATGCAACACAGCAGTTGTGTGCTCCATTTTGGCCTTAGGGGCTAAGCTGTAGGTAGCTAATCTAGGCTACGCAACTAATCTAGGCTACGTTGCCCGTTGGCAGGGGGTAAGTGGTTGTGAATAATTAAATAAATAGCAAAGGCTATAATTGGGTCAATTATTAGCACAGCCGCCCTCGAATATTTTTGCGAAGGATCGGTTTCCAGGCGATTTTGTGAGGACTTATGAAGACGCTCCATGTCGCCTTGTAAATCGGCTTATTAATGATTGCCTACACCAGTAAAACGCCTTTTGGGCGAAGAACGAGCGAGCGAGATAGTGAGCCCTGCACGTGCGGAAGAGCGAGAGGGTGCCTCCAACGGGCTTGCGCAAAGCACCCTTCTAACCGGTCGCTAGCGGTGTGCCAAATTTGAACGCAATCGGCCCAGCCGTTCCTGAGATCTGGAAGCGGCATTCTGCACGTGCGCACGTGCAAACGGGGTCCAAAATGACTTTTGCACGGCACCCTACTAACTGGTCCCCAACCGTGTACCAAATTTGAGCGCAATCGGCCCAGCCGTTCTCGAGATCTGGAAACGCCCCCTGCACGTGCGCACGTGCAGTAGCACCCTAACCGCAACACATGGGAATGCATTGCCTGGTGGGTGCCTACCTGTATGCCAAGTTTCAGCGAAATCGCCCCAGTAATTACCGAGTTACTGAAATGGGAACAACTTTGGCACCTCTTATTGTTGTATTTTGCACGTGCACTGGGGGTGACCCCTACATGCATCGAGAGTATCCTATTTTAGGTAGAAGGGATGCTGCTACCCTACAAAAATTACCGCAAGTCAATCGCCCAAGCGGCTGCTGAGATATGAGCCTCTCAAAATCACTACTTTTGCAAAACAGCTTGAACACCCTTGACTTTTCACGTGGCACGTGCCACGACGGTCACTGAGATGCATCAAAAGTAGTCAATTACGGGTTAGAAGGGATGGGGCTACCCAGCAAAAAAGACCGCAGGCTAATCGGTCCAGCGGTTGCTGAGATATAAGCCTCTCAAAAGCGTTATAGGCCGGGCCGGGCCGGGCCGGGCCGGGCCGGGCCGCTCATACTGAGATTTTTCCGTTATATTGAAAAGACTCACTTCGCTCGCTGCGCTCGCTCGCTCGTAATAATCGGCTTCCTTGTTTGGTAGTTGGTCCAGTAAAATAGCCAATTACATCGTAATTATCTAGGTCTAGCTGACAGGGCTGTTTAATTGGCATCGTATTTAAATGGATTTGGCCGGGGCTCGGCAATGAACCGTGCTAGATGTCCATAAATCGACATACCTACGTGTTATGCCAGCCGTTTTTTTTTAGAACACTTATAATGGTGTACGATGTTAAGCAATTATTTAGTATAGGCGGGCAGTTCTCACATTCTTTGAGAAAAAAAAATGAATTTTGAGATACGTGAATAAGTGCTACGTTCTAACGACCCGTTCTCACCTGAAGTACGACCCGTTCTCACCTGAAGTACGACCCGTTCTCACCTGAAGTACGGCACGTCCTTGTCGATGTTCCTGTGGTCCATGACATCCATGATGGCCCTCTCGATCCAGACCTTCATGTCGGAGATGTTGACCACCATGCCAGTGTGGGGGTGGATCGGACCTCGAGCCGTGACCTCCACTGTAACCGCGTCATCAAACGGGCGTCATCCAAGGGGTGGTGACACCACATGGGCGTCATCAATGGGGCATCGTCGGTGCATCATCAGCCATGAGCCGGGCGTCATCACTTCAGTAGGGTGCAATCAATTCGACTTTCTTTGCCGCTTAACTTTCTGCTCGAAATGGCGTGTTGTAGCTACAACTTACAAGCGATCGACGATGAATGTGAAATGACAAAAAGAAACAACCAGATATGAATATCACGTACAATTGCGTTACCGTTCACTTTATTACATTTTACCGTTCTCACCTCTGTAATTGTGACCGTGTCCATTGACGTGGTTACACTTTCCGAATATTTTCTTATTTTCTTCATCCGATAGGTGCACGCTGTGAAAGAAACTTATTTTAGCCTCGCCAGCTGGTGGGGGTCTCAGCCAACCTCGCCATGAGGGGGGGAGGGGGTGTATAAGCTATGCGCCACAGTTTTCCCTGCACGTAGGTATATTAAGACTGGAGAGTGTGACAACTGGCAACCCCTCCCCCTCCCCCCACTCACGAGAGCGAAAGCTAATCACTGGGCATTGGCATGAACTTGCCAAGCTTCCGCGAACTTAATAGCAACGCCGTCTCATGCACTGTGCACCGAACAGTAAACAGCACTGGCGTCCCTGGCGCAGTTAATGGAGGGCGGCCTGGCGAATCAGGAAGGGCTAGTACGTCTGATATCGCCACACATTTATGGGTATTTATGTCTCGTATGGATACAATATATAGTGCGTTTAGTGACATGACACGATAACATACAATATACAAAACTGAACGTAAGCTAACGGATGTGATGATTTGACCGATATGTTATGTTTATGCTAAAAGCGTGCCGGAACTCGCGATTCACCTCCCACTGACATGATCAGCGCTGTCGCAGGTTCCCTAATGACCTGTGGCCTGTCAGGGCTACCGGAGGGCTCAGAAGATCTAAGCAGTGCTTTCGCATGGCTCTCAATCTCATCCCTCCAGCTGGCCTGAGCGGCGCTGTCGGAAGGTGACCCCAACACACACTGACCTGTAACCTGTCACGGCTATCAGAGGGCGCAATCCCCGCTCACTGACCTGTGCAGCCGATGACAGGCGCTGAAGCTCTGGATCCTGGTGATGTAACCGATGGGCACCCCGCCGGTGCCTCCCACCGCCCGTCGGTCGGGGGCCATCGGTGCGCCGGGCGTGGCCCCTCGGCGGTACCTCCCCTTCCGCCAGATGACAGGCCTCTGGAATGTACGTACCTATCAGCATTCAGCACCCATGTTCTGGTTAAATCCCTCTGGTCGCCAGTCCTGCGGGCGGCTTCCAATAGGTTATTGTATGGAACTTCCCCAGGGGCGTCGCCGACGGGGGGGTCGGGGGGGGGGGGGTCGTGACCCCCCCACTCTTGAAAACTGGGGGTGTCGACCCCCCCACTTTTTGCGATGCTGAGTATGCTTTTTTAGCTTTTATGTCAGTGAAGCAGGCGTCAGCAACACCAACAAATATATCAGATTCAAAATCGCTTCAAGAGCTCCCTAAAGCCAATTAGCCAATTACCTAAAGGTCAATTAGCTGTGGGCGGGGAACACCAGCACAACAATGCTTTTAAGTAGCCCCCATCCTAGTATACCTTTTTATCCCTCAAAGGATTGGACGCGCCAAAACTGCCCCGAGCGTTCGTCTGATCGTTTAAAAAAAAAAAATGGTCGCAGTCGATTCGTCGGATCAGTACCTAACTACAAAACTACAAACTAGCCTCAGCCCCATGGCTACCGTCACAACTAGCTGTACAGTGCACATGTAGGGGAAAGGGAGTCAGATGGAACCGTCTCGGGCTTTCGCAAAGAAGTCGCGCAAAAAGGAGCCGATTGCAACAAAACTTCCGGTGCGCTCGAGTTAATCACCTACTTAAAATAAATCGATATCCCTGATTCAAATAAAGATGACCTTAGTTCACTTTTTCATAACGTGCTTTTAATTGATAGGGTAGTTTTTGGAGCTGATTTTGAACTTAGCGCCCATCTGAACATTTAAGAAGTAGTTGTGTTGCTTATTCATATAACATGCTAGGAAGCAATCGGTGGTGGTCATCCACTATTAGGCACTGGTCGGTCTGACCTGATCTACCCCAAATGCATGGAGTCATCATCTTCGTTCAAAACTAAGATAACATTCGTAATCAGAACCTCGAAAAACCATCACAACTTACATTCGTTAAGTTCTAGCAGGTCCCGAGTTTCTCTACATATTGGCGATGACCTGAGTCCTGAGATGACCCGAAAACTTGTAAATGGGTATCATCGGCTTTCTCTCGTGACGGGCAGCATGCTCTTTTTTCCGCAAACCTGTAGATCGATCAGGGGTCGAAAGCATGCCTCAGCGTTAGTTTAGTATACGTTATACGTTAGCGACTGGGAAACCACCAATAGAAGGGCTACCTACAGTGAAGCAGAAAACTATTCGATAGCTCTTTTAACGCTCTTTCGCTAGCTTCGCGTTATATTTCATCTCAGGTCTATGTTTGGCCCATAAGAAGGCAAACAGCTAACTGGACAGATTCTGCCGAAACATCTGCTTTGCAATAACTTTCGATTCCGTGAATTTGTATGGTATGTACATATGTTGTCTTGTCACCACCGTCTTGATCTCTTTGAGACGCGTCACATGAGTTAAAATTTGACCATTCAGAATTAACGTTAAAACGACCTCAGGTCAACGTTATGTCCTGATCGAAAAAGGACCTCCTGCTGCATATGAATGGATCTGTGTTGTTGAGCTGAACAGTGAACAGTGAACACCTTCCAGGTGCTGTCATCGATCTACCGCGTCTTCGTCAAAAGTTGTAGAAAAAAAAAAATGCTGGTGGCCATCGATGGACATTTCCACTAATGACCTTTCGAGTCATCACTCGCCATAAGTTGCACCCTGTCCCTGGCAATGATGAGCTGATTTGTCATGGCTCCAAAGATATTTTGCGTTTCTGACGAACTTTTTCAAAGCAGGAGGCATTCGTGCTTTTTCTAATTTCTCATTATTTTCTAATGATGAGGTGACGTATTTGACCTGCCTTCAGATCATACATAGATGTAAATCCTCAGTTAGAATCATGAATTGCTGACACGTATAACCCCATACATTAGGTACCTATACAGTGTACCAAATTTCGAAGTTATGGGAGAAAAGCTACAAGAATGGCGAGAGGGGAAAGTTTTTATGGAGGTATACCGTATAACTGAACTTGACATGGCGACCTGACCAGTGATAATTTTTACGCAAGTGATGTAGGTAGGTATACCTACCTAATAGGTTATACCAAATTTGGCGGCGCTGCGCGCCGATTTGTTACACACGCACACACACACATACGCACGCACAAAACTGGGAAGTGTGGCAAAAAAAAACCCTACCCATCGGGTGAAGACTAGAAACCCGACCCCCCCACTCAAAAATCCGTGGCGACGCCCCTGAACTTCCCCTATCGCTGGTAATCACATCAGACGCCATCTCATGCCAACTTCATGGAACTATGTGAGCCTGAGGCATGGCAGTCTGAGTCATCGCATGACCAGAGAAGAGACAATAACAAACTTCGGACTCGTGGTTAGTGGCTATGTTTCTGACTTCTCCCTCCATCCCTCTTCTCTATTTTCTCGCTTACGTATTTCGAGTTGCACTTGCCTCAGTGTTTCCCTTCTCCGTCTGCTGCGGGAGCTGGCACGTGTACCACCACCCCCTCTGGCCGCGCTCTGCGCTCTCCAAGACTCTGGAGGGTGGCACTTCTGGCAATCGATCGCAGGCCGCAGGGCTACCTCACCGCCATCTATGAGGTAGCTTGTAAAGTTAGAGTGAAGGTAATGTCCCGCTAGGCGGCTTATTTCTCATGTCTTGCTGCGGTAGCCGAGACGAGTTGATTGTCATAACCTGTGACGAAGTTGTTTAAAAATCCGTATTTTGTTTATCGCTGAGAAAAGCTGCGCAAACCCCACCTATTTGGCGTATCTTATCACGAATATTTTCCGCTGTCCACTGAGTGTGATAAATTGGTAGCCCCAGGTCACCCGAGGTCAGATGACCAGGCTATGGGCAAGTGATATGATTTTTTTTAAAGTTAAGAATGAGTCACTGTTGCACCAGCTGAGTAAGTGGTTGAAACTCTGACCAACTGCTGAGGGTGGTACAACTGTAAAAATATATGGTTATCCGGATTCCGGAGTTGAGCCATCTGATCTGTCAACCACCTAATTTGTCGGTAGGTATGTTTATTTGTTCAAAGGCCTACACGTCCGTTTTATTACCTTGTCCTCATCATATTCATTCCCAAGAAATCTCTCAATCTCTCACTACTGATGCATTTGGTAGTTGGTACGCAGCTCTAAATGTCTCCATTCAAACGTCGTGATCCATTAATTCATTCAATAATCTATTCGTTTATCCATCCATTCGTTCATTCATTGAATGCTGCCACTCTTTCATTCATTGATTGCTCACATCCTTTCAATACACTCCCCAATCATAGCATACCAGGACGTCCTGCCTGACGTATGTACGGCCGTCAATCCGCCCCTCATACAGAGCCCACCGATTCTGTCGTCGACCTGTTTTCACTCCGGACCCGCCCCGTCCACTGTGTAAATAAACACGGCGTCCTGTGTCGTCCTGTTACGGGGGCCGGGCACGAGCGGGCGAGCGTTGGTCGGTCGCTGCTCTCGGAATGACTCCAGACATAAATACCAGCAGACCGTGGTCCCACTGAGGGTCGTTCATGAGGCAACCGACCTAACCACTTCTATTTGTGGTGAGATGGTTTTTTTTAAATTCAATACTGTAGGGTGTCCCGAAAGTTTTGTGGTAAGCTTTAGTCCTGCTTTTGCGTCAATATTTCCTGACCTTATGGCTAATACAGCCTACAGGCCACGGATAAATTCGGCAGCAAGTCTATAATCAGACCGTGGCCGTGGCAGGCGACACTTTGATCTGTACTTAACCCGCGCACCGACGGGGGTCTGCGCCAACTTAGTACCGACGGGGGGGGGGGGGGGCGGATGACCGCCCCCCTGAGATCTCGAGAACGAAGCAAGATAGCGACAAGCGGTAAACGGCATCGGATACGCACGGTCAAGATCTACAATTTTTACTAAGGTCATTTTCAGGTCAGGTCAAAGATGACGTCACAGGGGTCGAAAAAGTCAAAATGGCGGCGCTAAATATGGAGAGAGTTTTTCTCGAATAACTTTCGAACTAGTCAAGATAGGAACAAACTAAGGGCATCATCGTGATCCTCTCGTCAATCCGCATCGAATGATATATATGTTGACCTCGAAAGGTCAAGGTCAAAGGTTGACCTCAGGTCACGTGACCTTGAGGTCATCATGTATATCGTTCGATGCGTCTTGACGAGCTGAACACAATGAGACCATCCACGCGTCTGTATCTTGTTCCTGTACGGAGTTATTGGCCAAAACCCTTTGGTGACCTTTGATGACGTCACATGACCTCACAGCTGCCCAACAGCAAAACAGACCTCAAGGTAGTGAAGGTTGATCGTATATGAAGTCATGTATGGTATATGGGGCCATTCCGACCCGTTTTAGTGGTAAAAACAGGGAGTTGATTTTTCCCCCATTGACTTATAATGGGGAGGTCGCGAAATTGACCTGACCTTAGGTCACCGATATCAAAATTCCGAGATATACAAATTGTAGCTACTAATGACCTAATAACATCCTGCGACTTTCAAAGGCCTCCGACATCTACTGTAGCTCTGGCACGGTGACAAAGTTGCAAAAAAGTGACTTGAGGTTGGGTCATTCAGAGTGACCTGGTGACCTGACCTTGAAAGGTAGGAGGTTCAAACTTGCACACCATGTGTAAAATTGATAAGGGAATAGTCATACCAAATTTCGCGGCGCTACGCGCCGCGGTTTTCCCGCTATTCGCGAAAAACCTCAGGGGGGGGGCGGATATCCGCCCCCCCCGTCGGTGCGCGGGTTAAATAAGCCATTTAAAACCTTTTGTACTTTTATGAGAAAAGCGCTCTCGAGTTTTTCATCTAGAGGAATCATGTCTCTGCATCTGAAGCGACCTGTATCGCATTTTAATTCGTTATCCCCAAATAACCTTTATGATAGCAAGACCGGGTGCGCCTCATCGTCATCATACTCGTACTCTGTTGCATCATTAACCTCGCCAGATAGGGTAGTACCTACTAGATAGTAGATATATTGCGCGCCGCACCTCGCCACAGTACAGTTGTGTCTGCTCACCAGTCACCACAGCATCACCTTGCCCGCCGCAGGAACACCGAGTAACGTCTGGCCGTAGCCATGGGCTGTGGCCTGAAGCTTATATAGAATTGGCTACCAATGGATGTTGTTTCATGTTTGCCAGTGTTGGGTTTATGAGGACACGTGTTGCATATATGGAACATCAACCGTAGTACACGTAAGAGTGAGAGCAATATTCATTGTGTAAAATATAGTTAACTGTTTTGAATGTAGGTAGGTATATAGGTGGTTGTGTAAAGGTAGGTGACCACACCGAAAGGACTGACTTTCGGGGCACCGATTTGTCTTTCTGGGAGTTTTGACATCATGAACTGGCCAAACAATGCTAGGCTAAAGCTGGTCGTCTTGGTTACTCTAACGATAAACAAACAACACTCATCATAACCCGGAGAACCTTTCTATTCTGGTTAATTAAAAGTGGCTATTAGGTTAAGGTTACAGATAAATGGATAAAATAGCGATAAAAAATCGACTCTGGATAGTGGATAATTACTCGTCCCAGTATATTACTGGAATTGTAAAGCATTATTGGTGTATAGATACAGTATAGGAACATGTCTGCAATTGATCTATCGGCAGAACGAAAAAGCATAATACACGTCTCTGTCAGTTGCGCTGCGCTACATGATTACGAGCGAGCGAGCGCAGCGAGCGAAGTGAGTCTTTTCAATATAACGGAAAAATCTCAGCATGAGCGGCCCGGCCCGGCCCGGCCCGGCCTGTAACGCTTTTGAGAGGCTTATATCTCAGCAACCGCTGGACCGATTGGCCTGCGGTCTTTTTTGCTGGGTAGCCCCATTCCTTCTACCCCGTAATTGACTACTTTTGATACATCTCAGTACCGTCGTGGCACGTGCCACGTGAAAAGTCAAGGGTGTTCAAGCTGTTTTGCAAAAGAAGTGATTTTGAGAGGCCCATATCTCAGCAGCCGCTTGGGCGATTGTCTTGCGGTAATTTTTGTAGGGTAGCTGCATCCCTTCTACCAAAGGTCGGATATTCTTGATCTATGTGAGGGACCCCCACTGCACGTGCAAAATGCAAAAAGAAGAGGTGCAAAATTTGTTCCCATTTCAATAACTCGGTAATTACTGGGGCGATTTCGCTGAAACTTGGCATACAGGTAGGCACCCACCAGGCAATGCATTCCCATTTGTTGCGGTTAGGGTGCTACTGCACGTGCGCACGTGCAGGGCCCAGGGGGCGCTCCCAGATCTCGAGAACGGCTGGGCCGATTGCGCTCAAATTTGGTACACGGTTGGGGACCAGTTAGTAGGGTGCCGTGCAAAAGTAGTTTGGACCCCTTTTGCACGTGCGCACGTGCAGAATGCCGCTTCCAGATCTCAGGAACGGCTGGGCCGATTGTGTTCAAATATGGCACACCGCTAGCGACCGGTTAGAAGGGTGCTTTGCACAAGCCCGTTGGAAGTACCCTCTCGTCCTTCCGCACGTGCAGGGCTCACTATCTCGCTCGCTCGTTCTTCGCCCAAAAGGCGTTTTACTGGTTACGAGCGAGCGAGCGCAGCGAGCGAAGCGAGTCTTTTCAATATAACGGAAAAATCTCAGTATGAGCGGCCCGGCCCGGCCCGGCCCGGCCCGGCCCGGCCTGTAACGCTTTTGAGAGGCTTATATCTCAGCAACTGCTGGACCGAATGGCCTGCGGTCTTTTTTGCTGGGTAGCCCCATCCCTTCTACCCCGTAATTGACTACTTTTGATACATCTCAGTGACCGCCGTGGCACGTGCCACGTGAAAAGTCAAGGGTGTTCAAGCAGTTTTGCAAAAGTAATGATTTTGAGAGGCCCGTAGCTCAGCAGCGGCTTGAGCGATTGTCTTGCGGTCATTTTTATGGGGTAGCTGCATCCCTTCTTCCAAAGGTCGGATACTCTTCATCTATGTGAGTGACCCCCACTGCACGTGCAAAATACAACAATAAGAGGTGCCAAATTTGTTCCCATTTCAGTAACTCGGTAATTACTGGGGCGATTTCGCTGAAACTTGGCATACAGGTAGGCACCCACCAGGCAATGCATTCTCATGTGTTGTGGTTAGGGTGCTACTGCACGTGCGCACGTGCAGGGGGCGTTTCCAGATCTCGAGAACGGCTGGGCCGATTGCGCTCAAATTTGGTACACGGTTGGGGACCGGTTAGTAGGGTGCCGTGCAAAAGTCATTTTGGACCCCGTTTGCACGTGCGCACGTGCAGAATGCCGCTTCCAGATCTCAGGAACGGCTGGGCCGATTGCGTTCAAATTTGGTACAGCGCTAGCGACCGGTTAGAAGGGTGCTTTGCACAAGCTCGTTGGAAGTACCCTCTCGCCCTTCTGCACGTGCAGGGCTCACTATCTCGCTCGCTCGTTCTTCGCCCAAAAGGCGTTTTACTGGTATTGAAAAGACTCACTTCGCTCGCTGCGCTCGCTCGCTCGTAATGAGCGGCCCGGCCCGGCCCGGCCTGTAACGCTTTTGAGAGGCTTATATCTCAGCAACCGCTGGACCGATTGGCCTGCGGTCTTTTTTGCTGGGTAGCCCCATCCCTTCTACTCCGTAATTGACTACTTTTGATACATCTCAGTGACCGTCGTGGCACGTGCCACGTGGTAAGTCAAGGGTGTTCAAGCAGTTTTGCAAAAGTAATGATTTTGAGAGGCCCATATCTCAGCAGCGGCTTGAACGATTGTCTTGCGGTCATTAGGGTAGCTGCATCCCTTCTACCAAAGGTCGGATACTCTTGATCTATGTGAGTGACCCCCACTGCACGTGCAAAATACAACAAAAAGAGGTGCCAAATTTGTTCCCATTTCAGTAACTCGGTAATTACTGGGGCGATTTCGCTGAAACTTGGCATACAGGTAGGCACCCACCAGGCAATGCATTCCCATGTGTTGCGGTTAGGGTGCTACTGCACGTGCGCACGTGCAGGGCCCAGGGGGCGCTCCCAGATCTCGAGAACGGCTGGGCCGATTGCGCTCAAATTTGGTACACGGTTGGGGACCGGTTAGTAGGGTGCCGTGCAAAAGTCATTTTGGACCCTGTTTGCACGTGCGCACGTGCAGAATGCCGCTTCCAGATCTCAGGAACGGCTGGGCCGATTGCGTTCAAAATTGGCACACCGCTAGCGACCGGTTAGAAGGGTGCTTTGCACAAGCCCGTTGGAAGTACCCTCTCGCCCTTCTGCACGTGCAGGGCTCACTATCTCGCTCGCTCGTTCTTCGCCCAAAGGGCGTTTTACTGGTTATTATTATAGCTCGATTTAGTAGACAGTGACACTATTACCCTGACATTGATCAGTTATGGATCTCCATCACTGATCAGTCTATATGTTCGACCGTTTCCCGTGGCATTAACGTTTTTATATAATACCCCGACCGCTCCCCATCATAACGATGCTTTCTTTAAATACCCACTTATGTACGTGTATGTACGGCCCTCCAGCAAATGAGTGGTTGGTTAGCTATGTGCTTTTGGTGTAATAAATTTCAATGACAGAGACACTCCTGTAAAATGACTGAATAGAAATGAGAGGAGGGTTCGCACTTCGGCAATGGTTTTCAACAGCCATTAGACGTATTCATCAATGCAAATCGCTTATTGTGATGGTGGCAACCAACCACTAAATACCTGGAGGGCCGTATACCTGTGATTGGCTACTGGAGAAAAGATAGAACGGAGGCTCATCGACTGATAAAATTACGAATTCTGAATAATGTAAGCTATGATGAAAATATGGCAACTCAAGGCAACTAAAAGGAGGCATCTACGAGTTTGTTAAACGCGACTTTTCCAACATCGTAAAAAGCTTCTCATGGCGAAGCCATGGGCTGTGCCTGTGGCATTGAGTGTGGACTATGCGAATAAAGACTTAACCCGCGCCGGGCCAGTCCTCCGAGATTCCGCGCCGGGCCGGGGAGGGGGGGGGGTGTCTGAACACCCCCTTCTAACTCGGCTCCTTGGCCACGTAGCGACACCCGGTAAGCGGCAATCGAAAGAACGTCCAAAATAAGGACGAAAAAACTCGGTCATTTTTTGGGTCAGGTCAAAGGTCAGGTCACCAGAGGTCACCAAAGATAAAATGTTGACTATTTCAACATTTTGGAAACTGCCGACGGCTATATCGGGAACCGATAGAGCTACAGCGCCGCGGAAAAGCGCATTCGATAGCCCTTTTACAGACCTTTCTGGGTAATGTTCTCAGATTTGACCTCAGGTCAAGGTCATGACCTGACCGGAAAAAGTCATGTTGCATATCAGTCGATCTGCAACGTCGAGCCGAACACATCTAAGGCGTTTTCAGTGCTCTAGCACGCCTCCATCAGAAGTTATTAGCGAAAAACTGTTAGATTCTGTTCGTGACCTGAGATGACCTCGGGGACATAACGAGGGGTCACAGTTGCCATTTTCCGGTTCAGTGTGACAATCTTACCTACATCTCGATGCTTGAGAGTGTCTAGAATAGCTTACGTGCAAAACAGACGCTTTTCAACTTTCTCCCATTGACTTATAATGGAGAGGCCGCAAAAGTGACCTGACCTTAGGTCACCGATATCAAAATTCCGAGATATACATTTTATAGATAATGCTGCTCTTATCAATCGCTGAAAGTTTCAAGGCAATCGATCAGTCGGTGTAGCATATGACGAGCATTCTTATCTTTTCTGAGGTGAGGTCACTTGGCGTGACCTGGTGACCTGACCCAAGGCGACCTGGGTCTGAAATTTTCACAGCATGTGCGGAAAAGATGCACGAACAGATGCGCCAAAAACGGCGGCGCCGAGATATCTGCGAAAAACCGCAGGGGGAGGGGTGTTCAACCCCCCCCCCCCCTGGCCCGGCGCAGGTTAATAAGGGATTGGAGGACGCCTGAAGTGCTGAGGACACCGGCACTTCGCGCTAACAGATGATCACTTTAGAGGGCAAGTTGAGTACTTCCTCGAACAGTTCAATGTTCATGGTCCATTGAACGCCCAGCTGCTGGTGGAGTTGGTAGAAAGTCGCAGTCATTATAAAAGGGTCTCATTCATTTAACATAAAGGAGAAAATGGGGATCGTTTGGGATCAAATGACTACTGCCACCTGCAACATTTTCTGACAAATAATCGAAGGCTCGTGAACTGAAATAGTTGAGACAGTCTCAATATTGCTCTAAAGTTTGCAACCTTTTGCTGGTTGGTTTAGGCAGGTAGGTATAGAACTGCTCTGGCCTGCCAGGACACGTATTTTATTATTTGCATGCCGCATTTAATATGTCACGTTATTAAGACACATTAATATCTAACCTCACAGCATCTACATATTGCGTTTTCCTATGTTTTCTTGGCCACAACAAAACATAACTAAAACCAGCCAGAACACGCAATAAGTTGTTATTTTATTTATATCTTGCATATTCCCAACCCGGACTTTGATTATCTCCCACTCTAACATCCTCTCCTTACAAATACCCTTCTTGGCTATTGGTGTATTTTATATAGGTACGTCCAATGCATATTTCAAGCATTCAGGTATGAATTTCAAAAGTAAATGTTACATTGTTTTGTTTTTATTTGATAATTCAACACAGTTTTGAACTTACAACATGACGAATATGAGTATATAATGGAAAGATTATGCTAAGCACATAGCCACATCACTAATACATGAAGCACATCCTAGCATTAGCACCTCCCGGCGTCTACCAATTAAAATGCACTTTCCCCAAAAAGCCATTCTACCGTACGTAGCATGAACTTCGGCACAATGTGCACTCCTTTTGATAAAACATTTGCACTTTTGGTCCCCGACCTTTGCTGTCCTTTGCACTGTCACGCGCCGCCCACTTTTTAGTGCCGCTGCTGTTCCCTGTGCCTGCTCAACCTTCGAACGTCATACCTTCACCGTTGCGGGCCATGCAGTCGAAGTTTGTGTTTCTTTGTCTCAGAGGTTCACCATCACAGGTGTAATAGTCCAGTGTCTCAAGTGTCGTGTTCCACCGTCTCAGGCGTTCGAAAGTCGTGGGCCACTTCCTCAGCCTTTAGAAAGTCGTGTTACACTGTCTCAGATGTTCGAGAGTCGTATGCCACTAGCTCAGATGTTCGAAGGTCGCGGTCCACCGTCTCAGATGTCGCGGGTCCCCATCGTCTCAGATGTCGCGGTCCACTGTCTCAGAGGTCACGGTCCATCGTCTCAGGTGTCGTGGGTCCACCGTCTCAGATGTCGAGGGTCCACCGTCTTAGATGTCGAGGGTCCACCGTCTTAGGTGTCGAGGGTCCACCGTCTCAGATGTCGCGGTCCACCGTCTCAGATGTCGAGGGTCCACCGTCTTAGATGTCGAGGGTCCACCGTCTCAGATGTCGCGGTCCACCGTCTCAGAAGTCGAGGATCCACCGTCTCAGATGTCGAGGGTCCACCGTCTCAGATGTCGCGGTCCACCGTCTCAGATGTCGCGGTCCACCGTCTCAGATGTCGAGGATCCACTGTCTCAGATGTCGCGGTCCACTGTCTCAGATGTCGCGGTCCACTGTCTCGGATGCTGTGGTCTACTGTCACAAATGTCTGGAGGGCGTGGTTCACTGTCGTAGTATCCGAAAGCTGTCTTTCAGTCTCAGGTGTCTTTTTCCACCGTTCTACGCATGCCCGGAGGTCGTATTTCACTGGTTCAGGTGACCGAACTCCTCGTCCCTGGTCAGCCCATTGTGATGGCGCTAGGGATGTCAATCACTGGTTCAGGTGGCCGAAGGCCCGGCTCTTGGTCAGCGGGTCCATGGTGACGCTGATTGTGACGCCACCCTCGGGCCTGGAGGACGTGAAGACGGCGTCAGCGGGTACCAGGAGCGTGGAGTCGGCCTCCAGGGTGTGCAGCTCACCGGACACCTCCACCTCGCAGCTGCCCTCCTGTCGAACGGATAAAGCATCGTCAGTGGATGTTCGAACTTAGCTTCACTACCTCCACCCCACAGCTGCTCCCCTGCCAAACAGTGACGACAGCATGATTAGTGGATGCATTGTTCACCCTGCGGCCTGCACCTCACTTCACCGCTTCCTCTCCTCAGCTGCCCTTCCGCCGAACAGTGAAGACATAACCAGTGGACGCGTATTGTCATTTGTCATTATCGGTAAACTGCTGCTGCCAGAAATGCAGCTGAAGAGGAATACTTTCAGCGTAGCTTGTGTCAGAGTAGATTAATTACAGCGGGAACATTTCATATACCTACTTTTTATCTCACAATTTAAAGTTCATTTATAAGTTTCTTGTTCTCCCAGAAACCCGATCCCAAAAACCTAACCCTACACTGACTCACGATTTGCCAGAGGAAGGTCTCGGCGCGCGGGTTGTGCGCCTTCAGCTTGCCCTCCCCCAGCGCGAGCACATCGGTCTGGTAGGTGAGGTCGAACAGCCGCTTACTGCCCTCAGAGTCCAGCTCGGAGCGGTGTTTGGTGATCCACTGCTGCAGCGAGAACGGCTCCTCCGTCTGCCGGGCGAGCACATGGTGTTAGAGTCGGTTAGGAGAGATGATACGAGGGGGGAGGGGGCACGGGTGGAGAATTGTGCTGGACTGGGGGTGCTCGAGCTCTCCCAATTCCACGCCGGCCACGCCGGCTTGGCTTTGGAGCCGCGGCCGGGCGGCGCGGGTCAAGGTCACCGCTAGGCGGCGGCGGATTTGCTGCGCCCGAGCACCCCCAGCTGGTCACAATTCTCCACCTATGGGAGGGGGGCAAATGAGGGGAGCCGCATGAGTTGTCAGTGACGGCGATGTTGGCTTTCGTAGTTATGAATAAAGAAGATGACGATGTCATAATTCACTCAGTGTATTGCCAGGAATGAATCCGTTCAACTACTGAAGTATGAAACCATAAAACACAGTAGCTTTTCATAACCTCAATCCGAAAATCATTTACATTTTTACCGCTACTCACAAAGAAAGAACTATTTATAACCGTTCTAAAAAGGCAAGGGATCAATACACATCTGCTATAAGAAAACCATATAGCAGATTAACCCGGCCGGGCCCGGGGGGTAATCCCAACCACCGCAGCCCGGGGGGGGGCGTTTTTCGCCCCCCCCCTGTCTAACTCCATAAATAAGGGAGCTACGCAAACAAAAGCGATACCAAACGAAAGGTCCTTACGAGACGATTCTAGGGCACCTAAAATTTTTGACCTCAGGTCAATTTTCAAGGTCAGAGGTCAAGGTCAAAGGCAAAAACCGGCACATGTGTAGTGATCTCAAAGTAAGCCTTCTAGAGGACGGCAGGATGCATCAAACCGGCAAAATTGGGTGTCAAACGAAAGAAGAGAATCTGAGGATTCCGAAAATGTGCTCATAATCAAAGGTCAAGGTCAAGGTCACGCCCAAAATTGACCTCAAACTTTGCACTTTTTCGTACATCTTGCGTGCTAACTTCCAAAATGTTTTGAAATGTTTTGAGGCTTATCAGTCCCCTATTTGTGGTTCATCTTACGATACAAGGCTGCTCAAAGGTCAAGGTCACAGAAGAGTATCCTTGCTAGAGGCTATTTCACTGATTTAAGTTAGTAATAATAAATAAGACAATTTTGCCATCCGGAAGCTCTAAATGAAAGCTTAGAGGAAAATAGATGCCAGATTCGTGATCAGCGGGTACAAATTCATCATGAACGACCTTTCATGTGTCAAGGTCAACCAAAGGTCATTCGAGGTCACATGAGGTCAACATAAAATTTGACCTTTTCCAAACAAAATATATATCATTCGACGCGGCTTGACAAGGCGAATGCGATGGTACCACTGCCGTAGCTCTAGGACCATTTTTGTCGAAGTTATTTGCGAAAAACTAAAACCACATTTCGGGGTCGTTGACCTGACCTCTGACCTCAGGTCACCGAAACTATTTTTCTATTTTTCTCTAGGTCAAACGCTACACAACCGTTTTCGTAATTTGTCTTTATCTCTAAAACTCTATTTTTAGCAGCTATTTGAAGTTCGCGTCTGTGACGCCGAAGTTTGCCGTGCAGGGGTTTAGAAAAATCGACCTTGTGACGTCATCAAGGGGGCTAGGTCCAAATTTTTTACTACAGAAGATGTCAAATGGATGGGAGAAAAGGTACTGAAAGTTTCGCCTTCCTATCCCTAATCGTTCGGGAGCTATCGCAAATATTCGCCAGGGGGGGGGGCGAAAAACGCCCCCCCGGGCCCGCGAGGGTTAAGCCACCCACTTGTCTGACGGGGTCCGGTTCGAAGTACGCCGGACACATGAAGGATCCGAGGCCCGGCTGGTTGGTGCGATGCTCCTCAGAGTCGAAAAAGTCCTTGATGACCGGCCCCAGCTGTGACCCGAGGTCGACGCAGTAGAACCAGCGCTCCCACAGAATGTTTGTTGTCTCGCCCACATAGTATCTGCAAGGTGGGCGGGATATGGCTGACTGCTTTGTGGTGGATTGCGGCTCATAACGAATAATAAAGTCTTTACAACGCCTTAGCTCAACGATGTTGTTAGTTGAAAGGTCGCGTATTGTTTTCGTGTTCTATATTAAGCTGAACATTATCTTGAAGATACTTCGATTTATATTTTCTGTTATGCATAAGAGGACGATTGTTTTCCAATGTAGCTGCGAGCGACTTGTTATCAATTGCGTGACTTAATTTGAATGAAGGTTTTGTTTAATTTTATAAGCTACATCCTTACGTTTGCACGATATAGCCATCGGCTCGGGATATTAAGTAATCTCACCGGTCCTAGGTTCCTTGTGGATACTGGATAGATTTACACCCACCTAAGACAGTCGTACTCCTGGTCCTTGACCCTCTCCCGTTCAATCACCATCCCCGTGGTGTCCTGATAGCGCTGCGGCGAGTGCGGGATCTTACCCGGCAGCAGAAAAATCTGACAAAAGACGGGCAAGAGATGAGGTCAAAATCGTGGCAACAGGCAACAACTTCCATGAGGTCAGGCTACTCGAACGTCTTATATATAGGTAATCTGAGCATTATCATATAAGGAATGTTTACTGAAATCGTTGCACGGCCCCGATGTCAAACATTGCCATCGATGTTTGATGAAGCATGAGTCAGGAGACGACAGGAAGTTAGGCATCCCGTATGCCGGTGCTGTGCTCACCTCCCCTTCCTTGATTTTGATGTCCTTGAACTCGCCATTTTGCAGGGTCACGACGTTGATGTCGCCTTGCCTCTGGTAGAATACCTCTTCTCCTTCCTCCAGGTGGAAGTCCTTCCTCACGTTTGGGCCACCAACGTAGAACACCTTCAGTTGGCCATCGCCGTGTCTGGTAAACAGTGGTTTGGTCGGTCATGCAGCTCTCCTCCTTAATTTCTAGCACTTCTCCGATCCAAGATTTTATCTCGACTTTGGTATTTGGTACCTTTTAATTTCCGGGCCTCAACGGCCATTGGTTGCGGAAATCTAATCCGGGTAGCCGACTTACATGCGAATTACGCCTTACGATTAGTGACCTATTTCCGATTTTCTTATGCTAATTGTTTTCCGTTTAAGCCTGCAGTAGTATGACTAAATTGAACACCTCCACAGCAGGTCATGAGTGGCGACACAACCCAGGCAATGCCTGGTCGGAGTTAACGTTTCACCCGTCAACCTCAACATTACGATGCTTCTGTTATTTCAAATGCCAAAGTTTGAAATACGAGCGTGAGAGTTTCACGGTTTGCTCTCCAGACCGGAACAAGCCAGATCTAGCAGACGCGAAGTTCCCGGTAACTAAGCGCCCAGTATACTTACAGCATTTTATTGCACACCGGGGGCAGGAACGACGCTTTATTAGCGTCGATCCACTGCGCCGTTGTCGTCTTGGTCGCCATGGTAACACAGATATCCCTCGGCCGGACGAGGCGGCACGGCTCTCCACGACACAGACAGATCCGTACTGAGCCGAGTGCAGCCGGCCTGGGGCGGCGAGAGTCGGCCGGATCGTGGCGCCCCTGTCGACCGGACCTGTATCATAAACAGATCCACGACCGGGCCAGTTTGGCTGCAGGTTCTACGGTCCCTGAGAGGCGCGGCAGACGCCACCAGCGACAGCGTGTCTGGCAGATTGATAGATGGCCGGTCCAATTCGATTCCGGAGATCGCGTTCATATCCTCTGTCTTGTTTTGATCACGGCTAACAACACACTGTAAACCAAATTGACAAGTCTTGTGTAATATAACCAATCATCTCTTGGTATGTTTACCAACTGATACTTTTCAAACAAGCCGTTGTCTGGTGCATTGCTTGTCAGATGACAACTACGAGTCAATAGTTACTATGCACACCAACTTCTCAGTATCCAGACCAACTCTACATTTGTTTCAACATTTGTTTCTTAACCAGTTTTGGAAACTTGTTGCCGCATGGTTATTTAACCGGCGCCTAACTTGTACTGGTCAGCTGGTCAGCATACACATGGTCAGCTGCGCCCGTGACGTCAGACTTGGCGGACCAATCAGCGGTCGCCGTCCGGCCCCGGCGCGGCGGTTTCAAACCGTTCAAACCAGCAGTTGTCGCGCGGCCGCCGTGCAGCATGGATCAGCGACGAGGGCTGTTCCAGCATTTGTGCAGTAAAAAGTGAAATATGTGAACTGTGGTGTTCGTGCTGTGAGTGAGGCCCGCTCTGGCCTGCGGGACGCACTAATCGTGCCTATACCCGCGGTCGAGACGCCTCCCTTCCCCTGCGCGCGCAATGTAAGTGGGCCAGACCTTTGCATGCACATGTGAGCAGATGTTTTGCGGTCGGTGTTTTTTTATATATAAATACATTTATTTGCCTTTAATTCAACTCTTTGTATTTTTAACTTAACTGATGGACATATATGGGCTGTAAAAGCTAATCTGGTTGGCGATCATGCTTTATTCGAATTATCTGCGTGATCGTGCAACTGCCATGATTGTTATGGTCAATGTGGAAATATTCGTCATACGGGCATGTTATACTTCTGGCTTGATGCGATGCACAAAACCATGTTCTTCCACATACGCAGCAGTTCTTGCTTCAAAGACTTATATGCTGACGGTGCACGATAGGTATACCTTATACCTCATGCATTTACCACATCCATTCGAAAATATGCACTTGGAATTGTCTCCAGTCAATAGTATTAATTACATACTACGTGATGTAGGTACGTAACCGTAATAAATACTAATGATTCCAGAAACTTCCGAATGGATGTGGTGTATGCATTCATCGATTATATAACCCATCAGTATTTCGTTTCTTGTCAGCACAAGCCTTTGAGCAATAACTGATGCCAGTCATGATTTTGTGCACCACTTCCAGCCAAAAAATGACCTGTCCGTATAGAAAATATTTCCTGAATCAGTATCGTGGCAATTGAAAACGAACGCGAATCGTAAGTTCTTAAGGTTATCAACGCAAACAAAGCGATTGTAAGGAAGAACAAGTTCGAACTGAGCGTTAGTACACTTACTTGTTGACAATTTGTAAACTAGCAATGCCCAGTCAAAGGCTAGTTCATCAACAAACCAGGGGTTGTTGAACCGACAAGGAAACGGCTATGCCTATCCAGAAGTTGGTAGGTTCACAAGGCCCAGACTAGTACTCAACAAGGTGACGCCTATGCGAATTGGAACCAAACTTGTAGACAAACTGTTAGTTTGTTGGCCAACACGCCTGGGGTTGGTGAATCGACAAGGTGACGCCTATGCGAATTGGAACCAAACTTGTAGACAAACTGCTAGTTTGTTGGCCAACAAGCCTGGGGCTGGTGAATCGACAAGGTGACGCCTATGCGAATTGGAACCAAACTTGTAGACAAACTGTTAGTTTGTTAGCCAACAAGCCTGGGGCTGGTGAATCGACAAGGTGACGCCTATGCGAATTGGAACCAAACTTGTAACAAGGAGCCAACTTGTAGATTTGGTTTACAGTGCAGAGCCTTATGAAGTCTCAGGCTATGAGGTAAATATTGCGAAGTTCATTTCAGCGGTATTTGCTGTTAGGCCTTTCTTCTTTAGACTAGTCCTTACATAGCGACCTTGACAGGAGTGACGTACAACATGCTGTTTCTATTATAACCATACCACCGGACGGTCTGGCGGTCGTTGCTGCCGTGGTCATCTGGTCAATTGACCATCATTACTGGAAGACTTATCACATTAATTGGCTGCCGTCGCTGATAGGGTTGTGATGTATCGTCCGCATGGTAACTGGCCAACGTCAGGCCAGGCGTGTGGCAGCCTGACGACCATGTTTAGCAAATAGCTCCATATTGCAGTGGCAAGTAGGTCCTTCTGCAGTCCAGAGATCACCAGGCATTGCGAAACGACAGTGGACGCAATCGCCGCGGCATACATTCGTTTAAATGATTGATGTATATCTGTATCATTTATTCACCATAAAGTACCGTAATCATTCGCATGTCGAGATGGTTGTAGCTTTCCATCCCAAACCGGCTGAATGAATTGTTGCATGTATTCAGTCATTATTTAAATATCCGCAAGAAGCAATAGTCTCTAACTGGCTGGAAGACCGGTGCACAACCCACACACATAGACCCGGGAACAGGGGGAGCAGCGGGGGCGCTTGCCCCCCCAACTTGAGAGCCGAGGGGGCGGCGCCCCCTCAACATTGAGGCAGCGAGAAAGGATCTTTCCTCCCTTTTCCGGACTTTTTTCCTTCTTGTTTCCTTTATACATCTACGCATCAACACATGGCATTTTCCTTGCCATCTGAATGGTTTCTGCTGATACAGTAGGCATCGATTTGACAACATCTGCTATTGACTATTGTCATCCCGCTTTGATTTGGGCCTGATCGTGGCCATAAGTTTGGCAGGCCAGATTTTATACTGCACCAGCTTGAGTCAACTTTGAGAAATACATAACGTGTAGTCGACTACAGAATGATGTTCCACTCCTCAGAAGCTATCAGTAACTAACCGGAGCGCTAAGTTGTGCCGTTTATCACGCAATTGTGAGCATTGGGACAAAGCTATAATTTGTGAACTCAGCCCGTGTGATGCGGCACATCCTACCACTCCAGGCAAATAATTGCCTGTGAAAAGTGGAACATCATTCTGTAGTCGACTATACAAGGTGGTAAAATCGTTGCTATTATAGGTATAACACAGTTTACCCGCTCCGGATGTGATGGAGGGGTGTGGGGCAATGAGTGCACTGACGTGGCGCCCTCGGAGGGCCGGTATGGGATTAAAGCTCAGCGACACTAAGGGCTTGTGTGGTGCCTTCGGTTATCGGTAGCACCCTCAGAATCACCGGCGTAGGGCCCTCAGAGCCGCCGGTAAGGGGCCTTTAGAGGCACTGGTGTGGGGCCGCCATGCAGGTGCCGGTGTGGACGCTCAGAGGTGCTAGTGGTGTGATTCTCTCAGAGGCGCCGATGAGGGTCCTTACAGGCGTTGCTGTGGATCCTCATAGACGCTGGTGTGGGGCCGTTACAGACGGGTGTGGGGCCTTTAGTGCTGCTGACGCGAACTCTCTACAAGCCGGCAGGGAGTCTCAGTGACCGGCAAGGGGACCTTACACCGGCAGAAGTCCTGTGGGGTCCTTAAAGACCGGCCCTCATAGGCGCCGACGAGGGCCCCACAGTTGCCGTTATGGGGCCCTCAGAAAATTAAGTGTGGGACCATCACCGGCGGGAAATGCCCCTAGAACTGGCACCTCATAGGCCGGTAAGACCTCTCAGAGGCCAGTAACGGGCCTTTGGAGATCACCGAGGTGTCCTTAAAAGCCGCAAGAGGCCCTCAGACGCCGGCGTCGGACCCTTATGGAGATCTTAGTGTGGCTATTTAGGGCCCATGAGGTGCTCTGACGAGCCCCATGGGGCCCTTCTGAGTAGAAATATGGCCATCGTTAACCCACAGCGGTCAAATGGCGCCGCAGGGCCCCTCGGACCCGAGGGTCCCCTTTATCCCGATGGTTTAGTGTCCCCTTAGACCCCTAGCTACGCCACTGTTTCATATGCATCATGTCAGGTATTTTAGGCTCGCCCCCCCCCAACTTGAAAATCGTTCCCGGGCCCCTGCCCACACAGTCCACATTCAATAGTCCACACCGTTCTTTGAACATTATAAATATGAAGGTCGACGCAAGTGACTTTTTTCGATCATGAATTTTGTTCTTCACGGAATCTGGAAACGTCTGTACTGCAAAGCTCGTCAAAAACATTTGAAATTCATCAAGATCAAATATGTTCATGGAAATAGGTAGCATGAATAGCTAAAATCAAATTATTCTTCTGTGTCTCAAAATTTAATGGTCAATACCAACACTGCTGCAGAGACAACTTTTTTCATTCTATCCTGAATAATCTTTCACATATTTTTTCATCCAAATTTTTACTAGCAGTTGAAAATTATTAGCATGCGTAAAATGAAAATGGTTTCTCTCACCCACCCAAACGGCAAAAATAACTTTGGTGTGATTGTTGTAACTCGGGAAGTTTGTTGGTGACATTGAACTAAGTTTGCTATTCCGATTAACGGCATGTGCCCATTTAATCAGTTTCTACCTTAGATCATTTTCTCCTGGTATGTCACCGCTCATTTACCAGAGCGTCAGTGTTTTGGTGCGTGATTTACCGGCCTCGGTCCGTGTGCCGGTATCACGGGAGCCGAGCCGAGGGGCGCGCCGCCACCATCCATTAGGTGCGCGGGCCGCTGTCAAATGACGACAGGTCATACGATGGGTCACTGTGGGCCGCTAATGAGCGTGCTGACCGGTCGGCGGCGGTGGCGGCGCGCCGGCGGCGGTGGCGCGGTACCTGGCGCGGCTGGGTGCCACACGCACCTGGGTGGCGCGCGACCAATCGGCCCCAGCAGGCGAGCCCTGCTTAGAGCGTGCGGTGGCGGCTACGAGGGCTCCACCACCTGCTGGAGGGGCTGAGACCTGGCTCAGGCTACACAATGGTGACTTGATGTCATGCGCTATGTGATGCTGTGTGACGTTCTGTGACACTGAGGAACGTGCTGAATTCCGCCTGATCCTCGGCGATCGTTAACCGCTCTAGCACGGGAATGACAAAGCTGATCACAACCATGCACTATGTACTATGTAGTAGCAATAAGCACACGTATGCCAGAGCTTTCCCGTATTCGTAATGCCATGGAAACAAATTTGCACAAGACGAAATTTGTACCTCCGTTATTCTTAGCTACATAGAATTGCCATGAATCTTTAAAGGTAACGGAAGTAATACTAACATGCTATTTATGGCATTGCTTTTAAAAAACTACCACCCGTCTACACGACTATCTTATAAATGTTTAATCTCACAAATAAACGCCACGATCATGAACAAACACATCAAACCCGACTATCATGCAACGAGGTCAAGATTTCCAGGTCGCTGGGTGCATATATCATGACAAGGTTACCGGTCGAGTCGCGAGTAACCATGGCGACACGGGCACGCCTCCGGTAAATACCGCCGCCGGGTACGGTTCGATCACCTGGCGCGGCCGCGCGCTGCGGTCACGTGACCGGCCGGCGCGCGCCCGCGCTCGGTCGGCTGGCGCGCGGTCAGTTGACAGCGCCTCGAGGCACGGGAGGGTCACGCGCGGTGCCGGCTCATGGGTGTGCTATATCGTGGTGGAACGGTGCGCCGGTCGAGGAGGAGCTGAGCTGAAGGTGGGTGCAAGGAGGCAGCGCGCGGATAGACGTGCCGGCAGACGTGGTCGGTTCAAAAGGTCAAGGATGCATCCTTTTACAGCATGCTGTAAAAGGTGCTGCATAGACCACGCGTACCTCGGTTGTCGGTATACGGCTAGGTCTATGGATTCTGCCGTTGGTGCTTTCAACCATCCCTCTGTTTGATAACGCTTCAAAATGCGTTACCACTGCAAATATGCAGGCAGGTGTTACCAGCGCTTGAACGGAGGTGCAAATTGAAATGCACTGTATGGCTAGGAGGATCCTATTGTATAGATTTGTTTTAAAGGCATACCTATTGGTGCACCCATAGAAATATCACATTGCAAACAGCTGAAATGTTAATGCATCGCCTATTGTGTTACATAGCCACGGAAAGATGTCATCCGAGACAGGTAGTTATTCAGCACTGTTTTAGAACTTGTTGTGACGCTCAGATGCACGGCAGACCAAAGAGACTTATTTTACCGTGCCCGTTGTTGCGAATGGCACGTAAAAGACGTCCGTGTACTATCCGGGATGAAACATAAAACTGTAAAATTAAAAAAAAAAAATATGGAGGTTGAATGGCATTGAAGTAAATACTGCCTATACGTACGGACATGTCATAGGTATCGTGTTGCCTGCGCCTATATTACAACCAGAAAATTCGTTGCGTTAAGATTAAAAAATCGTTAGATGATCTAAGTAAGTGTTCCCAGCCACATGTGGTAACGAATAATGATTGACCGATTTCGTATAGAAACGAGAGCTCGTGAAGATGGATAAAAATGCACGGTGACGAATTACAACCAGCATACGAGCTACGGAACATAGTTTCTTTCCGTTACTTGTGACTACGAGACAGCTTCATATGTCACAATTCAGTGATTTCTTCGGACATCTGCTTTGTGGTGCTGCCTTTTATAAAATTATATATCTAATGGAGCTTTCATTTCTCATCAAGGGACTGAAGTCCGTTTGCGAGTACGTTACCGTGACTCGTGAATGATAGTCGTTCTAACGTAGCTACAAGATGCTTGGCAACTACGAAACGCGAGCCAAAGTGTGGTTCTATTCTGTGCATATGTATTCGTGACTCGAAAGCGTAACAACCATGGGTAGAATCAGAAGGGCGGTCTTGGACGCTGCGGGCCGTGCGGGGGGGGGGCATACCCACAGAAAAGTTTCTCTAAAAAAAAAATATATTAATCGGATTTCGATTCCTTATGCACTGCTGTGCCGTTTAAAGCAATCTTTTCCAAATCAAAGTTTTTTAAGTTCCAGGAAAAACTACCAATTTTCATCGACCTCGGGCGTTGCGAGGGGTGTATTTGGCCCAAATACACCCCCTGGATCCGCCAGTGGTGACAACATGATACATGTGGTCCGTTTCTTGTGTAACATTGCATGACATTACAAAGCGTACCTTATGACCGCGCTAATTTTGTCTAGCGTTGCTGTCACTCCGCTGTCTCCTCGCATTATTGGGGGACATCTCAGACAGCAATTCAGAAAACAGCGACTTAAAAACAGCGACAGAAAACAGTGGCTCACTCAAAACAACGTATGAACATTGTACGGGCATTTCAAATTCTTTTCACTTCAGCCGAGCAAGGTCTAGGTTTGAGATTGCCGTCTGTAATTGCATTCTAAAGTTTCATAACATTGGTTTTCAATTTTCAAATCCTATCTTGTCTTTACTACATTATGTGGGAAATCAAAGTCAGCTGTGTTTGTCCCGCACCGATTGTACGGAAGTCCGCATGACGGTTGCTATAAATGAGTCATGATGCTTCGACGAACCGATTTGGATTTCCAGGGAAGGGTGACGCACGTACCGAGACCAGTATCTGTTGGCTGTTGACGTTCTTATTGCCGTAACGTGACTGACGGCTTCATACAGGCTGTGTCTACTCTTGCCTAACGTGACGGCTTCATACAGGCGGTGTCTACTCTTGCCGTGAGGCCAGAGAGGACATACCTCTTGTGACGGTGTCAGAGGTCAACCTACGAGTAGAGCCGTAGTGGTGTTACAGATGCTACAAATGACCTCTGCTGTGACGATGGTGGAGAACGTGATACGGTCACAGAGGCGTACTTTTTCTGTGACGCATGTCGACGCTGTACTTGCCGAGAAAGTGTCGAAGAGGAAACAGCTGTTATGTTGGTGACAGAGAAGTCATCCCATATGTTATGGTGTCAAAAGTCATACCTGCCGTGTCGGAATAGAGATCATACCTGCCGTGACGGTGCCAGAATCATATCTTGTCAGAGAGATTGTCAAAGATCAAACCTGCTGTGTCGGGGTGTCAGAGTCTTGCCATGTCATTTTCGGAGGTCATTCTACAATGGCAGTGTCGGAGAGACCGCACCTGACCTGAGTCCTTGACTGTATCAAAAGACAAAAACCGAAGGTTCCAGTTAACTATGTCTGAGGGGTCTGAAAGTTCATAACTGCCGTGACGGTGTCGGAGAAGTCATGCCTGCCGTGACTGACTGGCGGAGAGGGCGAACCTGATCTGTCAATGTCGGGGAGGTCATACCTGCTGATGCGTTGCAGGGCCGTTGCGGTGTCGAAAACGAAAAAGGACACGCCTTACTCCTGCCTGGACAACACAGAGGTCATTTTGCCTTCACAATGTCGAAGAGCGGCCGCACCTACCGCGACTGTGTCGGAAATCATACCTGACGCAGCTCTGTCAAGATCATACCTGCTGAGACATTATTGGAGGGTATTCTGCCTCGGCAATGTCTGAGAGCGGCGGCACCTGCCGTGACTGTGGCGGGGGCAGGTGTGGCCTCCACCGTCCCTCGACATTATCGGTGCCATCGCGCCCGGGCCGCGCCGGCCGGTTGACACGGACATGCATATTTCAGCGTCACATCGACCTCCACCCAAGCAGCAGCCGTCTCAGTTGCCAGGCAACGGCGTCACCAAACAGCGGCACTGATTGCGCGCCGGTGCCGCCTCCGCGCCACTTTCAGCCGCATCGAGACGGCACAGAGCTAAGGAAGGAACGGGCTCGCGGGGGGGAAACCTGCGCACCAAGGGGCTCGCAGTACGCTAAGCCAATGCCGAATGCGTAGGATTGATTCACCAGAACAGTGTGGATGGGGATTGCTTCTCGAGCCAGATGTAATCCGTGAAGAGATTCCGAATAAATAACCTGAGTGAGTAATCACCATACGTGCTGGGATTTAGGCGATAGGTACTAATACCTAGACATATTTATGGGAAAATTTCACTTACCCCAATGAAATGATAAATATAGGTATAATGAACAGAGCTGGGCAAGTGCGTTCCTTTAGTGCGTTCCTGCGTTCTTCCGTACGTACGCACCGCCCTTTTTAGGAACGCAAGAACGCAGGAACGCAAAGTTTTTCAAAGGAACGTAAGTAAGAGGAACGCACCACCCGAAATTTTGAAGCGTTCCTGCGTTCTTGCGGAACCACCCGAAAAATCATATTCCTGCCAATGACCTCTGTGTCAAATGTTTGAAACTCGAGTACGTGTGTTTGCCGGTAGAGGCGCCACTTGTCGGTCGAATCGAGGAAGGCTTGTTTAGATTTAGTGGTGATGTTCACTATTCGATTCGGTTTCAGGCATCAAATGTGTAAAGTAAATATGATAACTTTTACTTAGATACATCTTTCAACTTAACTATTGTTTTTAAGCAGGTCGTATTTTTGTTGAAAACCCTACGGATGATATTGGTAAAACGTATTTCAGATATTCGATTCGGAAAAGAGATGTCGAGCTGCTTTTCGGCCCCGCGTCGCCATTCTGGGTATTCTGTGATCGATTCGCCCCGTGTTTGGTTGGGCCCGCGCCGCGTGGTTCGGCGGTATTTCTTTGTCCACGACTTCGGTTGTGAAGAACACGCCTGTAGTGTTGGACTGGCGCGATTTGCCTACTTTGTCCGCTACAGTGTTGCGTTGCACTGATTTTGGTATGATTTGCTGCTTGGTAGGGCCAGAATACAATACGGGATAACAGTTTGGGACGCAGGAACGCAGGAACGCTAACGCACCGAGCGAAAAAATTGAGGAACGCTATTCCAGGAACGCACTAACCGCGGCCGGAGGAACGCAGGAACGCTAACGCACTACCGAAAATCGAGGAACGCGCCCAGCTCTGATAATGAAGTTGTGCGAAAAGCTCTACGGTGGGAATGACGCCACGAGAATAGTTCCAAGGCCTTCCAAGATTTTTTTTCCGAATTCTTACCAAAGTGTCAGTCACTTTGGTAATCAGAGTCCTGTCCTTGTAAGCCTGGTCTAAGCCATCCCGGTATGCATTCAGCCTCCGTTTACAAGTGTTTTCTGAGCAGAGCACCTGAAGCACGCGGGTGTGACGGCACGTTATACTAAGGCCTAACTATGTGTATTTTGCCTTTTACCTTTTTTTTTGCTTAGGTGGCAGGGTGTGATAGTCTGTGCTGCTACGAATGTGATATCTCATGTCGCTAGCTAATCCATTTTTTGTGTCCCTTTTGCATTGTTAAAACAATGAAGACTTATTTGTCCGGAAACAGAATGTTGATATGTAAATACCGATTTTGTCGTCTCTCATGAACAATATATCTAGGTAGGTTCCCATGGGCCACGGGAACTTGCGACCCATAAGTTCCTATGCGACTGCAGTCGCAATAACTCATGCAAGTCGTTCGTTATATTCTCTCGGCCCCCAACAACCCGTGTGCATAGCAACTAAATGAGTTGTGACCTGTCGCTTACCAACCGTTCCTCGGCAGACGGGGATGCCGGCGTGCGGCGGCGCCCTCTCTGCATGGCCCGGCTGCTGAGTGTCCTCCGGCGCGCCGTGCAGCGCCCCCGGCCCTACAGCGGCGCCCCTGAGCCCTCGCGCCGCCGACGCCCCCACCGCCGGCCATGCCGGGAGGCAGGAGGGGCCTCGTCGCCCCGCAAAACACCTTCCTCGAGAACATCATACGTCGGTCGTCATCGCAACGTGAGTATTACTAGCGCTAGACGCGCTCACTGCACAGTGCACCTGCAGCCTTTCAACTCCAGACGTACCGAAACCGTATGCGCAACTCAAGAAAACGCACCACTGCATGCGTGCAAAATGCACATGTTAACTCCTGAAGCGCCCACTGCACGCCTGTTATGCCAACGCTAGCTAAGCCAACTCCGGGGCATCATCCGCACGGCGCACGCGTCAAGCACGCATAGAATGTCAACTCCAGACACGCCCTGCATGCATGGTATGCCAACTCCAAACGCCTGAAATGTCAACTGGTAATTAGGGAGCGTCATGCAGTGGCGTGAACTCATTGTTACGTGACAAAAAAAAAAAATAGGCGGATGTTATCTGGAAACTCTTGTAAAATTTGTGTCGTTCTTGAATTGTATCTGCTTACGTCTTTATTGAGACACATATAGGCATCATTCCTAAGTCGGAGTCTATAAAGTTCATTTTTCTTTTTGTTATTTTTCGTAATCGCTGAGCAAGCATGACATCATTCTTTAGGATTGAATGATTTGCGACATCAGTTCGGTCCCATTCCTTGATGTGGCTGTAAACACTGCATGTGATGCTGTAATGCTTGTAGAGCAGTAGTAGTTATGAGCCCAGGGGCGTAGGCAGGGGGGGGGCCACTGGGCCATGGCCCCCCCCTTGGGCGCCGAAGGCGCCCTTTACGATTGGAGGGCGCCGAAGGCGCCCTCCAATCGCAAATGCAATTGTGATATAATCGAATCGAAAAACAATCGCGACTGGAGGGCGCCCTCCAATCGCGAATGTGTTTACAGGGAAAATACGGATGGAGGGCGCCCTCGGAGGACGCCCATTCCAAATACGCCCTCCAAATACGGTTGGAGGGCTCCCTCGGGCGCCCTCCAACCACATTTGTAGGCTGTAGCTCTCTAAGCGTAACGGTGGTCGCCTATGTAAGCCGCTGTCCTGTAAATAAGCGCCCTCTCACCCGAAGGCGCCCTCCTGTAGGTCGCCACCCTGCTACACATTGCCGCCCTTCTGCTGATCGGCGTCCTCATAATTATTGGCGCTCTCCTACCTATTGAGCCCTCATGTGAAATTTTGAAGGCCGCCTTTCTCCCTTTTGGCACCCTCTTGTTCAGTGCCGCCCTCCTACCTATTGGTTCCCTAGTCCTTCCTGTTGAATGTTAATCGGGGCCCTTCTATTGGCGCCCTCGTGTAGATCGCCGCCCTCCTAACCACTGGCACCCTCCTGTTGATCACCGCCCTCCTATCCACTGGCACCTTCCTGTTGACCAGCGCCCTCCGCACAGACGCCCTCCTGTTCGTGTCATCCTCTTGAGCAAAGGCGCCCTCCTCACCATTGCCACCCCCATTTTAATCGTCACCCTTCCGCTCATTGGCGACTTCCAGTTGATGACCGCCCTTACACCTATTGGCGACCTCTTGTTGATCGCCACCCTCCTATTGGTGCTCTCCTGTTCCTCGCCACCCTCTTACCTGGTGGCGCCCTCCTGTTGATTGTTGATCGGCGCCCTCCTACCTCTTGGTGCCCTCCTGTTGATCGCTGCCCTTCTATCCATTGGCGCCCTCCTGCTGCTCGCCAACTTCCTACCTATCGGTGCCCTACTGTCGAAACTCGGGATGTTGATCGGGGCTCTTCTACCTATTAGTGCCCTCCTGTGGATCGCAGCCCTTCTACCTATTGGCAACATCCGTTGATCGCTGCCCTCCTATCATTTATTTACTCCTTTGGCATGTTTTTCAACTTAGTCGTTCTATTGCACATAGTTGATGTCTTGCCTGTGAAAACTGCCACAAATGAACGTGCATTCAGCACAATGAATGAAGTATCTATACCTACCAAAACTATCTACGCTCTACGATGCATAAAACACGTCTTTGGTCTTAACGAATTGATCCTACTTTACGTACATCATGGCATCTATATGGATTACGATTAAGTATTGTCAACAGGTTCGGGCGCAACAGCAGGCATCTGAAGTTTCGGTGATTGAAACTGGTTATGTGGGTACACTGTATGCATCTGTGAGAAGGCTATGAAGGCTGGTCTGAGGTAATTTGGATGATGTTTACGCAGCTCGCGCTCCGGTATCAATCCGATACGGTGATCTGGTGCGTAGATATGCCACCGCCAATAAACTTTTATACATCGACACCCATGAGCCAAGCTTTCTGTACAGTTTGTGTGGCAGCGGCCCGACCAAACCTTAGGTATTTTTTACACCTTCAAATTTGGTAAAAGAGCGAGAGGAGCTTTGAACAGTGATCGTATAAAAGGCGTGCCTAAAAAGCGGAGGAAAAGGTTGTTTTCAAAAATTTCGCGCGCCTTCGGCGCAGCATTTCAAGAACACTTGACCTTTTGTGACCTGGAGTATAATGAATACACACGATGCAAAATCAATGCAGCACGACCTATACGAGGTTACGCAAAAAAAAAAAACTGGTGGCATGGTAAAAAACGCCTCCCAACCCCCCAACCCCCACTGAGCGATTTTTTATCTCGCGACCGTATGGCGCCCTCCTTGGGTGAGGTGGCGCCCTCCAAACCCTTGCCCCCCCCCTTCGCGATTTTCTAAATACGCCGCTGTATGAGCCTCCTTTGACTCGTGAACGTCATGTCTTCATAATGTCAATGTCTTTACGTCTAGTTGGCGTCCGCTTATGTCATCAATACGAGAGAATGAGGAGCGATTATGTAATAACTGTCGATATTATGCAATTATAGATCCCCGACAATGCGTGACCAAAGTAGGTATCATTTTTCACCATTTTGACAGACAATTTCATCCCAAATTACCTCCCGTTAAGACTCATAAGATCTCAGCGGATATCAAGGGACAATCGGCAGACGTCCGACACAGAACCTCTCCGTCCTTTCCCGAGTTCTTGTCGACATCGACGACCGCTGCGTCGTTGCCGTCGCCGGCGCGATGTCAGCGGCCGTCGTGGCCTCAAATCCGATTATCGGCGCCCGCACCGCACCTGGGACGGTGGCGGGTCCGGTGACGACTGATGACCACTTGGCTCAGATGGCCAGGAGGATCCGATAGCCGGAGACCAGAGATCACCACCGAAATACCGCCGAGCTCGCGTGCATGGAAAGTGGAAATGGAGCTGTCAGATATCGAAAGATGGTGGAGTCATGATTTTCACCGCTTACTACTAATTTTGTGCAATGCCGAATCCGCATTATTATGCATTTGTTGGAACTTTGGCTGATTCTTTGGATATGAAACGCTACATTCATTCGTTTGCTTTAAATAATGAAATTCTTATCATGCGCAGTATTTCTGTCATGAGCAGCGAAATGGGACGTCATTGTCAAGGAAGAGCTACGCCGAGTGGTTCGCATTTAAGGAACATTTTACGTGCTTCGTATTTAGAGAACATTTTACTGAATTTAGCTGGGAACATAATTGGCTCTCCTTGTTCTGTGCAGCCACATCATCCGATTTTCGCACAAATCTTCTATGTCAGCTGCAACCGTTTCGTTATAGCAACAACCCGCCAGGTCCGCGACGGGTAA